>NW_022990025.1:505510-971062 GCF_902827175.1 Gymnodraco acuticeps | reverse complement strand
GGCTTGTGTACAAGCCCCGCAGAAAATGTCCCAGAATTTATCCAGCGTTTCATGACAGTATGGGACAATAATGCGGGAATTAAAAGAGAGGGTAATGATTTGTTTGCCATACAGACCTTGTTACATAATTTAATCCCAGAGACAGCTCAAGCCTACATGATGTCAACACCGGATTGGCAAATTAAATCTTGGAAAATGACTATCGCCACAATGCGTGCGTTGCATAGGAGCCAAATATTTCTTACTCCCAGAATTTCACAACTGCTTCAACAATTTCCTCAAAACACCCAGGCTTATCAAATTCAGGGACAAAACCACACACAGCAGTATCAAAATCAGGGGAGATCACAGGATTATCATAATAAGAGCAGACAGCAGCAGAACAAAAATCCCAAAAAGTTGATGCCATGTCATGTTTGCGGAGCAACGGATCACTGGGCAGGACAGTGTGGTAAGCGGTGGGGGGGTCCAGCAGCACACACAGCCCCCCCTCACCCAGCCCCCCTTTTTCCCGCCCGCATTTCCCCCTAACCTTCCCCAGCAGTCCGGACATCTGGCATTAACTCCACGGTATGACAGACAAACTCAGCAGGAGCAGAACGCTCAACAAAGCGGATTTAATAGAAGATAGGGGTGCCAGGAAGATATAGGATCAGATTCACAGCATTTCCCCATTCAAGCAGCAACAATTCGCCTTTCCAATAACCCGCGTGAAGATCCGATTATGCCCGTTGATTTTAGTGGTACGGCTGTAGATATTTTGATTGACAGCGGAGCCACCTTGTCTGCCGTGCGTACTAAGGAGAAAGTGTGTGAAGCAACCAATAAGTTTGTCACAACTATCGGTTGTAGAGGAAACTTCTGTGTAGCATGCAGTGGAGTCACCGACTCAGGAAGGAGACACGGGAAGAGTCGGAGCTTTGATGTCAAACCACTGTGATTTATTTGGAGTTGGTACCAGAGTATTCACATCACAAATCCAAGAGTCAGAGGTTCTGACTCCACGGTAGAGTTGCCACGTCAATTCTGGAGAGCCTCTCTCTTGCCAGCCCATCTAACTGGTTTCGCAGAGAGTAAACAACATATTTGAGGAGGTAGCCTTAACAGTGTGGGAACACAGAGCTACTTGCCTCGGACCCTTAATGACCTCGAAGATTTTACCTTGGAGTCCACAAATACAGAGAAGGAAGTGTCCCAGTGTACCCACAACACAGACCATCTGTATCCCAGTATTGACCGGTCACAGAATGGGAACAATAACATTATTGGCTAAGCCGCCTGTGTCCTTAAAGAAGGTAAACAGACATCGAGGTTTGTCCTGTATGTTACAAATTGGCGTCTTATGATAATTATTTCCACAACAGTCCTCTCTTTTTATCATTTATGATAACCTAAAAACATTAGTCTAATAATAATTTGGTCAATAATTAACTCAATAGGCGTCTCCAGGTTTGAGTGTGGTCTCACCTTACATCAATTATATCACAAAGTAGAATAAGATTGAAACATTCAATCACAATGATTGATACAGCCAATCATAATAGGAAAAATCATCTCTCATCAGTGTTTGATCATCTTTTGTCAAAAGCATAATAATTGTAGAGTTATATTTGTATTTATTCATGTTAGCAAACTATGGATAAGCTTAAAATGGGAATAATTTGGGTAAAACTGTGAGCTGCATTTGGGGCCTGTTGACATGTGTTTTTGAGGACAAAGGAAGATGGGGGAAGGTGAGAGCATGTCCTGATTTGCATTCAACTTAGAACGAGCTACAGTGGTTGTGATGTTAAGAGAGGTCCCTTGGGTTTCTCTGGTGCTTATCAATAGTAGCAGTTAAGTGAATACTGTTCAAACAATACCTGTGTTTGTGTTTTATATTGATTTCTCTGTTTTATCCTTTCATAAATGTAAGGACTACAAATGGTTATAAACATTCTGGGCTGGTTGGAGTAAACAGGGTTTTATTGCTCTGTGGGGGAGGTGTAGGTATGCAGGCCTTGAGACCTTTTGGTTTCCTGCTGGCCAGCGTTGCTTCTCCCAATGAGATGACCTGAAAAGATGACCAGCTGACCTAACACCAAACCCCTCCTTCTTACTCTGGTATATATCCGGTGGATCCCTGGCGTTCGGCCTCTTCTTCACATGCTGCCCTCGGGTGAAAGTAGCTCTGCAGTATGCGAACCAGTGCAGGAGTAAGCCGGCATTACTCCTTAAGCATTACAATATAACTGTAATATATCATGTTGTATTGTAATGATTGTATTGCATTGTCATATTGCCATTAAAGTAGATTATTGTTAACGGTTACTTTGTAGATATGGATTCCTTCCTGTATTATAACCAGCTTCATAGGAACGCGCGGAGATTTGAAAAGCGGACCAGTTATCCCTTTACATCTCCAACATAATGAACACACATAAAACACAGGTGCACAATGGCTAAATATTTGTTTTAAACTAATATCTTTTATCATTTACCATTAGTTAATTTCATTCATCAAACTATAAAATCAAAACCAGCTTGCCGCTTTAAAGATTTACTTGAAGGCAATCACTAGTCAAAAGCATAATAAAACTCAGGATCGTAAGAGACCCTGCTAAAAATTCACAGTTAGAGTATAGAATTCACAATGGTGATTTGATCAATCTGTGATCTGCAAAATTGCAGTGTCCTCAATTTTAGGATTATTTTAAGAGTCAGGCACTTAATTTTAGTAATATCAATACATTCAAAATCTGAAAAGGAAAAGTCAGACATGTATTGTGTAGTGTAACAACCTGAAAAGGAAAAAAATCAACTTTAATCTGTGCATCAGTTTTAATTCATTGGCCATTCGTTGTAAGGGGGAACCCATGGTTCGGGTGCCACGGTAGAGACCCACGGGTCGGGAAGCTCGACGTCGTACATCATCACGGTGTCATCAATGGTGTCGTACCCCACCAGTGTCTGTGGGGCCTGGAGGGCGGTTTTGACAACCTTTTGCATGACTAGTTTAACAACAGTGACTAGGCACATTATCAGGATTAGTACAGCTAAGATAAACAGTGAAATGGTAATGGCAAGTTTACCCAATCCCGCTCCCCATGACCCAAATATTCCAGATAAATCCCCAAATGCAAACCCATGAGTTTCGTGCAATTCTTTTATTCCCCTAGCAGTATCATGAGCCATATCCATGACCTCAGGTGTAGCATCAGAGATGAAAGAACAACACTCAGAGCCAATCACCTTGCACGTGCCCCCCTGTGCTGCTAGCAGAAGATCCAGTGCCATGCGATTCTGTAATGCCACTGTTCTAACTTCCTGCAGTTCTTTGTGTTCAGCCAACATGGCTCTGTTGGATACATTGAGGTGGTTTTCCACTATTTTGGAGAGAGCTATGATTTCCTGCTGGGAAACATAAATGCCGTACCAGGGCAGGACAGCGCTAGCCAGCTGCTGACCTGTTGTGATGGTCCTACGATTTCTGTGTAGGGAGGGGAGTATTGCTGCAATCTCATCAGTCTCTACTTTACGGATCAAAGGGATTAGATAGGCTAGATAACAGGTGCCATCAAAAGTATCATAAGGCATGCAACTGTAGGCTCTGTCTCCACAGACCAAGTAAACTCTCTGGGAGGGGAGTTCTGGTTAGTTTGACCTTTATTACGGTGTTACAGTCGCTGTGGCCCACATCGTGAGAGGGTAGAAACCCTCCTCCGTTCTGAAAGCAGATAGACACATTCTTCCACTCATGCACCACAACTGGGGGAATATAAACTGAACAGTCACGTGTAGGGGACTTACCTAGGGGTAATGGCAGCGAGCAGTCATGTATTTTAACTTTAATCGAGTCCACTGTTCGGGACCCAAACCAGGGTACCACTGTTACCAAGGCTTCAACCAACAAAGATGGTGTGTGTGTTTGAGGTGAACAGGTTGGTCCCGTATAGTTAATTGAACAATTAGTCTGGACTAGAGCTAATTGGAATCTGTATTCAAAAACTAGGTTTAAGTACTTCTTCACATATATAATTTTTAGGACCATTACTCGCTTGAAACCGTCTGGTAGGTAATCCTTATTTACTGTGTCAACAATGAGCGAGATTAAGCCCTTGTACCTTAAAGGTTGCTTGGAGTCTATGGGGTAAGAAGGGATGTAACAATCATCGGTCTCATCGCTAATTCGGGATGCTATATCATTCCAGCTAACTAAACTGTAGTCAGGTTTTGTGAAAGGAATTGGGCTGAACATGGGAGAGTGCATGGACTCTGGCATATTTTGGCACAGCCAACAGTTGCTAACATTGCGTTCATGTGCATAATCTATCATTACATTTATTGCAGAATTAGAATGGGTTTTAGTTTGTTTAGGTGGAGTGATATGGGCACTCTTTAAAGAATCTACATCACTTCCTGGTGACTTAATTACAGCTGGACCTGGTTCCATATTTGAGCATCTAGTGACCCCTGTACTGGGATCTCTGTAATTGGGTGTTCATGTGGTACACATAGGATCATTCTTTAACTGTTCTTTAGTGAAACACCACATTTCTGGGGGTACATTTGCAATGGTGTTGAGTGTTATTCTTACCATCCGCTGTCAGACCTGGAACCGCTGGTACCCCGTCTTTGGATAGACGTTCCACGCCCATAAGCCTTTGCTTGAAAACACAGGAAACACAACAACACAGTCATGTGAGTTACAGTGTGTAGTTGGACATTCAAAGGAAATATTCTGTAATCCTGTTTTAGGAATGTCAAGAGCAGGGAGAGGGAGTAGCCTTATCTCGGGGCCCACTTTCCTCTTTCTTCTCCCTCTTTTTCTAAATGTTTGTGTGATGGTGGGAAACAACCTGATTTTGTTGCTAGGCAATGGTGTGCCCGTTGATGTGGTTTGGCCTTCAGGGTCTGGGCCCTGGATAGCCAAACTGCCTGCGCCCTTGGATAAGAGCACCTTATATTCACCTTCTGAGGGGCGAGAGCCCTCGCCACCTGTCATCGGGATTGGTTCCGCCTCATCTGGCGGGGTTTCCTTGGCCAGGTATAGTAGACCCAGACCAAGGAGTATGAGGACATTCATCACACGCCAGCACCCTGACCCTCCCCTCTGATCGGCGGAGGAGACAGGCGGCATCGAGAAGCGTGGATCCACTCTGTCCTGCCTTGGACCTTTAGGGCTGTTCTGGTCACTATTAACACCTGGAAAGGACCTTTCCACCTGGGAGACAGAGCATCTTTTTCAAGAGACTTGATTAGCGCATTATCACCAATCTTAAAAGGGTGGGTCGGCTCCTCTCCAGGTTGAGGGAGCCTGTCAGCCACCTGTCTGTGAAACTTTCTCAACATGTCGGTCAAATATTTTACATAGTTAGTCATGTAATCATCTGTCCATAACAGAGTAAGCTTATGGGGTGTCACTGGGGGAGTGGACCCTGTGGACATTACCCTTCCCATCAATACTTCGTGGGGGCTAAGCCCTGTCGTAGCATTCGGTGTGTTTCTGATGGAACACAGGACTAGTGGTAGTGCATCTACCCATTTCAATCCTGTGGTCAACATTGTCTTGGTGAGTTTCTCCTTTATGGTCAAGTTCATTCTCTCAACCTGGCCTGAGCTCTGTGGGTGATAAGGAACGTGCAACTGCCATCTGAACCCTAACACTGTAGCTAGACTCTGGGTTATCTTAGAGACGAATGCTGGACCTCTGTCACTGTTAATCCCTGCTGGAACACCAAATCTAGGGATAACATCTTTGAGAAGACACTTTACAACTGTTCTAGCGTCTTCTTTTCTGGTTGGGTAAGCCTCTACCCATTTGGAGAACTGGCACACTATTACCAAGAGATACTTGCAACCTTGGCATGGTGGCATGTGTGAGAAGTCGATTTGCATATTTACAAAGGGCCCCGACGGGGGTACCAAGTGTTCGTGTTGGACTGGGCCACTTTTCTTTCTTGTCTGCTGGCATGTCATGCATCTATCTACTAGGGCCTGTGTCGCTAGTGTGATGCCTGGGGCAAACCATTGTGATTGTATAATCCCATTCATCCCTCCTTTTCCTACATGTGTAGAGCCATGAGCAACATGTGCCAAAACATGGAGGAACGAGCGGGGGCAGACCATTCTGCCATCTGGGTGGAGCCACAAGCGGGACTCTGCGTCAAGTGTACAACTTCTGCGCAGCCATAAGTCTTTCTCCCTAGCATCAGCGCGGGCTTGCATGTCCGCGACATCATTAAAGGAAGGCAAACTAATGGGTTCTGCAGGTTGTGTGGAGGGACATTGGAGCACCATGGAGGAAGAGGAAATGGCCGCTTGTTTAGCCGCCGTGTCGGCTAACGCATTTCCGCGTGCAATAGGATCATCAGAATTTGTGTGAGCAGCACATTTAACTACTGCTAGCTGTGCAGGGAGCAAGATAGCGTCTAACAGTTGAGCCACTAACGCATGATGTTGAATAGGCTTGTAGAGGAAACTTCTATGTAGCTATGCAATGGGAGTCACCGACTCAGGAAGGAGACACGGGAAGAGCAGTAGCTTTGATGTCAAACACATGATGGTTTATTTGGAGTTAACGGCCGGAGGATTCACATCACAAGTCCAAGAGTCAGAGGTTCTGACTTCACGGTAGAGTTGCCACGTCAATTCTGAAGAACTCTACCCCAGACCCATGTATTTAGCTAGTTCAGAGAGCATCATCAACATGCTGCATAACAAGATAGAATGATAACACCTCTATCAGCTGACGCCAACAGGCAGGAACAGGGAGACAAAACACTGAGAGCACAGCAGCCAAGGTTACAGGTGCCTGTGCTCAGTCAGGACAGTTTGAACTGATACACTGGGTCAAAGTTATGGGCCTTGGAAAATATTTCCACAACAGTTTCTTCCTTTTTATCAATTTTGATAATCTAAAGTTTCTTTCTTTTTATCAATTTTGATAATCTAAAACCCTTAGTCTAATAATATTTAGTTCAATACTTAAATCAATGGGAATCTTCAGATTTGAGTGTGGACTTACACAACATCAATTACATCAATAACAATCACATTAAGATTGAAACATTCAATCACAATGATTGATACAGCCAATCATAATAGGAAAAATCATCTCTCATCAGTGTTTGATCATCTTTTGTCAAAAGCATAATAATGAACACACATAAAACACAGGTGCACAATGGCTAAATATTTGTTTTTAAACTAATATATTTTATCATTTACCATTAGTTAATTTCATTCATCAAACTATAAAATCAAAACCAGCTTGCCGCTTTAAAGATTTACTTGAAGGCAATCACTAATCAAAAGCATTTTAAAACTCAGGATCGTAAGAGATCCAGCTACAAATGTACAGTTAGAGTATAGAATTCACACTGGTGATTTGATCAATCTGTAATCTGCAAAAGTGCAGTGTCCTCAATTTTAGGATTACTTTTACGTTTACTTAAATACGCTTTAGTCAAGAGTAAGGCACTTAGTGAAATCAATACATTCATTTTAGTCAAGTACATTGTTCAAAATCTGAAAAGGAAAAGTTAGGCAAATATTCAAAGACGTTTGTAAAAACCTGGAAAGGAAGGATTAAACATTTTTAAACCTTGAATTATTACATTTGTGAATGCTACCACTGATCTGTACCAAATTAAGTCTATCAAGTATTCCTATTAGCCATACTTACCTGAGCTACTTATGGTACTTGGAAAGGATTCTTCTGTGTTTATCTAATGTTGAGAATATCAATTTCTTTAAATTATACTTCTCTAATTTGAGGATCAAATATGCTACATAATTGTTATATGAAATATTATAAATATTTGTTTTGGGTCAAAACTGAAATTAATCCAGTACTTGAAACATCATTGTAGGTCTTTCTATGCATGGATAATACATTAAAGAGTAGTGTTGTTAAGCCTGATTGCTGGATTCAAATCCACTAGAGTGCATGCACCTATCCAGAGGGGAGCCAGAACTTGATAGAGCTTGTCGCCGCACAACCAAACGTAATCTTGTGGCGAGCTAAACCCCACATCACTGGGCCAGGCCAGTTGTATTGCTCACGGTTGCGTTGTCGTTTTCCCAGGCGAGCCGTCATCACGAGGTGGGAATGCTCCATGGGGTGTGTGTGTGTATTCCTTCGGTCGATTTTGTGACACGGACAGTCAGACTCCGCACACCGGTAACACAAACGAGGAACCAGAGGGCATATGGAACCGCTCAGCTGGCACTCGCTCGTGATACCTTGTGTGTAGTGTGTTTTGGTGTATGTAGTGCAAGTGTGGTGCAAGTTGGTGATTAGGACACATCACTTGTTGTCATCTACTTCTGTTGGTGATTAGGACACATCACTTGTTGTCATCTACTTTTGTTGGTGATTAGGACACATCACTTGTTGTCATCTACTTTTGTTGGTGACTAGGACCTTGCAGTGGCTGGCGTGGACCCACGTAGCTCTCTCTCTGACCCTTGGCCTTCAGAGCTGTCCTACTGTAGTTATTGGGTTAACACTTGATAGGGATGTTTTCCTGAGTGCAGACAACTCAAGGTAATGGATTAGCACATTATCATTTAAATACAAAAATAGGATAGGCCCCTCAGAATTATTTGGGAGCCTTCCTGAGACATGCACATGCATAAATGTAAGGTTTGTGTTAGTCATTTAACATGCAAGAATCATATACTCATCAGTCCAAAGTAGAGAAATGTTATTGTAATTTAAAGGTGAGGTAGTCCCTGTGGATATCACCCCTTCTCAATGATTCTAAATGTTATATTAATTCACCATTTACCGTTTGATAAAAGATTAGTTTATCAGAAATATTTTCCTCTTCCATAAAACAGGTTTGAGAAATAAATGTTCCAATATAAAATCAATTACTCAATATAATTGACTCTTCCCTCCCTTTTCTTACATATGTCTCATATGAAATAATAACTTAGGAGTCTATTTAAGCATGGTGTAATCTATTACTCGAGAAGACTCAGTATCACCTGTGTGCAGCTTACAAAAAAACAAACAATTGTGAGAAACATATATTATGCAGGAACTGCATACCTTTGTTAAAAAACAAAGCATATCTGATTTGGGAGGAAAAGCTTCATCCCCCTTAACATCTGAGTCACTACTGAAGGCATAGCATGAATGATAGTGGGTGTCTGAGGGTGTTTTTACTGAGAAATGTCAAACACATTCAAAACCTTACATTTGAAAACAGGTTTGCATTCCTTCTCTTAAAATGACGTTATCATTGGAAACAATAAAAGCTAATTGTTTTGATGTAGAATCTATCAATTGAATCGTTAGAGCAGAACAGAATGGTCGTATTGTAGCCTGAGTACCGTGCAGCCTTCAGTTTCACGAGGTGGAAACATTGTCCATATAATGTGAATACATGTAGAACTAGACATTCAGAGGCCCCTGACATTTAGGCCTATTTAAAAAAATAGTAGGGGCTTTTAACAGCTTGCCAACTTACAGGCATCCTCTGCATAGCAGTATGAATAGCCTTAAAAAAACAACCCACTCTGCGGTAACGAGAGTCATATTTCTGAACCAAATGCCCTAAATTAAGCCGTTAGTCCCATCTGACTGACCCAAGGGTTGGTGCTGGTGTGACCGGGAGGCTTCCAGGTGTTCAAAGCAGATGTCACGCTTTCAGTTCATGGCTTGGTGGGGGGAGTGGCCCACGTGAGACAGTATTGTTCAGTTTGAGGAGCGGCATTGTCTCTGGGAGCAGGGAATGGTGTCCATTCTCAGACCAGACCATTAATGTCATTTCATGTAGAGCAGCCATAGCATCTCTGTGACTGCACTCAGCCGGACTGTAGCAGGGCAGAACTGGGTGACTCTTAGTGAAATCGTCCAAGGCCATAGACAAAATGGAACCACGTACCAACAAAAGGGACACAAGGTCATCAATGTCTCTCTTTACCATTGGCCTAATTGCACAACAAATTAGTGGGAAAAATGTGGAGCACTAATCCATCATCATGTGAAATGTTGAGTTAATCTAAATAATTACTTATGGGTTGAAATTAACATTAGAACTAAAGTCAGTCAAAATTGGACTTTGCACGGGTCAGAATCTAATCAATACACCATTTTCCCAGCTCTGTAATGAAAAGGATAAGAAGATTAGGTACATTACAGGAGTGTTAAAATACCCAAACATGCACACTTATCTTATTCTAGTAGAGATTAGAGGACAAGGTCTAATGTTGTGAACAAAATGATCAAATCAAAGTTATTTTGTTTATTATATGTTATGTACCTAATTTAATTTAATAATTAATCTTGAATTACTAATACCTTTAAAGAAGGCAACAATTTACAATTTGGATGAAGTGATTACTCATCCAAAGTGTGTGTGTGTGTTTATCTGCCCAAGGTTTAAAACATTTGGGACAGCAGTGAGAATGTTATGAGAACCAATCTGTTGTTTATATTAAACTCGAAGGAAGCTATACTGGAACATTTTAAATAAATCAAAACACTTGCACATTAATTAAATACATTTCACATTTAGCTCGAGCTGGGTTCAATACTTTTCTTTATGGTATTTAAAATTGGGCTCGAGTAGAACCCCTGGATTTGGCTTGCAACACAAAATGATACTGATCTCTGTAGGACTTGGAAGTGTTATGATTCAAAGTGTGGGCCTGTGGAAAAGAGGCCCTTGGAAACAAACATCTATTTTTTAACTGTGATTACTTATTTTAAAGAAATTGCAACATTATACTTTTAAAGAATTGCTCAATTAATTTAACACATTTATTATGCACACAATAAAAACTTCAACAAATATATTGATCCTGGCTTAACCAGCAACCTTTACTCTGTTGTTCATAAGCTCGGTTTCAGAAAACTTGTCAGTAGTTTAACAACTATTTTAATTTTAGTATCCTCTATGGAGACCAATTGGTTGATACTAGAAATAATTTGAAGCAGTTTAATAAAGAATGTTAAACTATTTTTAAAACTGTAATTGAACTTCAACTTATATTAATTACCTGATTCCAGTGGCCAGTTGGAACAGAATAATTAACACAGTTTCCATTTTGCTGCAACAGCGCAAAAGGTTTCAACAACAATTAGTATTATGTCTGAGTCTTATTCTGCTTATCTGCGTTGTTTCGGAATGTGTTCAATACATTACGTTTTTATTCATTATTACTATACAATACATAGATTAAGAATACATGAAACAAATAATACAACATTGACCTAAAACCAGATTTTGCAACTCTGATCTCCTCAGGCAGGTCTCTGAGGGTCTCGGGGCGCAGGACGGGCATAGGGTTTATACAAGGTCACAAAGATATCTTAACATACCAGCAATACCATCTAAGAATGGATTCTTAAAGCAATATAATCTTATTTTCTTCTTATACCTAGCGCTCACACTGAACAGTGTGCTTCTTGTTTACATGTTCCCCTGCACTCAGAGGCAGGACATAAAAACACTTTTTTATTTTTCTCAGGTCATTTACTTTTGGTGAGATAACTAAAGTTTAGTTCATTTTACCCTGTCTATGGACTGATTAATTATTAGTTGTTACAAAACATACACAAGACGGCGGGACAAACCAATATAGACCCCCATACAAACAATCAGACAAACAAAACATGAACTCGTAATAAACACCAGCGCGACAGCAAAGCTCATCCAGCTCAATTTAGTCCGGATTTTAGAGAGATCTTAGAGGGGGTGGGGAATTAGTGGGGCGTCTGCTCACGCCTCACCCTTGTATACAAGTGATTTATCGGTGCCTGAAAGCCGTCCAAGAGTGATAACTAGCTTATCCTCTTGCGACAACCACTAGGCTATTTGTTTCTAGTGGCGCTGTGCCCCCCCGATCGGAGCCCACAGACTTTTCCCTGCCCTTTCTCTCCAAACAACAGCTCAGTTGACTGTAGTCCGTACGACCAGCCTATATCTACTCGCCATCGAGTTCACCTCAAGGTGAAACAGTTTGCCTATGCTTGCTTGCCACTACACACCTCTGATCAATTAGCCTATAATTTTATGTATGCACTCCTGACCGCCACCTGCTCCAGAGAGCCGTGGCGCATCGGGTGATGCACGCACCTCGTGCTGGCCCGTCTAACCATGAGAAAAGCGGTCCTAAACAACGAGTGCTTTTAGACCGTCCCGTTTGAAGGACGGCGGTGCCGTGAGTTAAAACCTATAGGCAATAAGCTGTGACTTTCTCCCTCTCAGCCTGCACTGCTCCAGCCCCACACACACACAGTGAGGTTTCTCTTACACACACACGCAAGGCTGCAGCTGGAGCCGTGTTTTTACAGAGAGGTGATAGCAGTAAATATCTCTGGCTGCTTATTTTCAACTGCTATGTTTGGACGCTAAGACCCTCAAAATCCGGCGATTTGTCCAATACAAATCTTTTACATAGCTTTCAATTCACACAGAAGCTCCACTTCACTGATGCTCTTTCTTTAAGGTATCTCTAAACATGAGCTCTGTATGCCTGTATGGCACTTCCGTCCCGAGCAGCACACACAGAGGAAATCAGCCAGGACTGAGTCCCCAGACACTGATTCCCTGGGTTTATCATCCCCAAATGTTCATTAACCAAAAGGAAACGCAGCCGATCAGTTTCACAGGTAATTTTAGGATACCGTCAATCACAGATTCTGATAAGGCAATGTCCAAAGTAGATTTGAAAATCACACCTACCAGCTCTGTAGATTTATTGGCATCCTGCCGACAACGCCAATTTGTAGAGGAAACTTCTGTGTAGCTATGCACTGGGAGTCACCGACTCAGGAAGGAGACACGGGAAGAGCAGTAGCTTTGATGTCAAACACATGATGGTTTATTTGGAGTTAACGGCCGGAGGATTCACATCACAAGTCCAAGAGTCAGAGGTTCTGACTTCACGGTAGAGTTGCCACGTCAATTCTGAAGAACTCTACCCCAGACCCATGTATTTAGCTAGTTCAGAGAGCATCATCAACATGCTGCATAACAAGATAGAATGATAACACCTCTATCAGCTGACGCCAACAGGCAGGAACAGGGAGACAAAACACTGAGAGCACAGCAGCCAAGGTTACAGGTGCCTGTGCTCAGTCAGGACAGTTTGAACTGATACACTGGGTCAAAGTTATGGGCCTTGGAAAATATTTCCACAACAAGGCTTACCAGCCGATGTTAAGAAACTGCGCATTTTCCACAGGACTCCAAAATCGTGGCATACCCCGAAAGCATACCTGGAGTCTGTGAAAATGGTCGCCACTTTATCTTTAGCCAAAATGCACGCTCTAAGTAGAGCATACAACTCTGCCGCCTGAGCCGACGTGCCATTGGGCAACGCTCGGCTTTCTAAGACTTCCCAGTCGTTCACAACAGCATAGCCAGCTAAGCGTAATGTGTCAGACGGTCTGCAGGCAGACCCGTCTGTGTATAGAATCATATCTGAATTTGGGATTGGAGTTTGCAACATATCAGCTCTGGGGGAAGAAGACAGATCAATGGTTGTGATGCAGTCATGTGTTAGATCAAAGTCCGGTATTGGGACCAGTGCGGCTGGGTTCAGAGGAGGGGAGCGCCTGAGAGTGATGTGCGGGCTTGAAAGAATGACCGCCTCATAACCAGAGCGCCTTGCTGCTGTCATATGCTGAGTAGCAGAGGTGTTCAGAATATGCAAAACTGCATGTGGGACATGTACTACACAGTCACTGGCCAGTACAATGGGAGAGGATTGCTTGATAACCATTGCAACTGCGGCCACTGCTCGCAGGCATGAAGGCATACCAAGTACCACAGGGGAAAGTCGAGACGAATAATACGCCACAGGCCGAAAATTAGAGCCATGTTTCTGTACCAAGATGCCCGTTGCAAAGCCCCCCCTTTCATGGACGTGTAGATGAAAAGGTTGATGGTAATCAGGGAGACCCAGGGCCGGAGCCGATGTGAGGGCCTGCTTTAAGTCCTGAAAAGCTGTGTGCATGTCCTCAGACCAGTGAACAATGTTCGGGGCGGCCTGCAGAGTGGCAGCACGCAGGACGGAGTCCATAGCAGCGTACTCGTATATCCAATGTCTGCAGTAGTTTGCCATGCCCAAGAAGGAAAGCATCTCCTTCTTTGTGCGAGGTGGTGGCACTTTGTTCAAAAGGCAGACTCTCGCAGGTGAGAGGAGGCGGTGTCCATCTCTCAGAATGTGACCCAAATACGTGACCTCAGTCTGGCAGTATTTCAACTTGGCCAGGGATGCTCTGTGTCCGCATTCAGAAAGTCTTTTCATGAGCAGAATGGAGTCGATGCGACAGGCGTCTTTGTTAGGGGATGCTATCAACAGGTCATCAGCATACTGAAGGAGGGTGCTACCCCCTGTAAGGACCAAAGTGTCCAGGTCTCTTTTAACAGCTGCGGCGTACACAGTGGGTGATTCAACAAACCCCTGCGGGAGGCGTGTGTATGTGATCTGTTTACCTTTGAAAGTGAACGCAAACAGATACTGGCTTTCTGGATGCAAAGGTATAGAGAAAAATGCTGAACAAAGATCAATGACTGTGTAGTATGTGCTGTCTGGAGGCAAAGAAGCAAGGATTGAATTGGTGTCAGGCACAATGGGTGCTGTGGGAATGACAATGGCATTAATAGCTTGCAAATCTTGGACAAAACGCCACTCATCAGGGCGATTGTGCTTTGGGATTGGCAAAATTGGTGTATTGCAGGGGCTGGAGGTGTAAACCAGGACCCCCTGAGCGAGTAGCGACTCTATTACCCCTGTAATGCCCAAAATGGCTTTTTGGGGTAAGTTGTACTGTCTGATCGCTGGCAATCTGGCATTGGCTTTAAGTGTCACTCTGTGAGGGGGTGCAGACTTTACAAACCCCACATGGTTCTTGTGTTTCGCCCATAAGGTGGCTGGGACCTCTGAGAAATCTGAAGGGGGGCCATACTCTGTGGGGAGGGGTGGTTGAAAGTGAGAAAATGTGCTTTGGGGGAGACACATGGGCTTAGGGAGACGTAGCATGTAATGTTCCTCCCCTAGGTTGATCAGATTAGGTGTGTGTGTGCGTGGCAGAGAAGCTGTTGTAACTTCTAGCCGGGCCTGGCAGTGGGCTGCCATGGCCCCCACCTCCTCAGGACTACTGCCTGTAGTGACAGCTAGTGTGACGTGTGGGGCAGTTTCTACAACATAAAAGCCCTGTTGTAAGGGTGTGAGCCTAATAGGCAATGCGCACCCCTGTGGACCTATAAATAGAAACTGTTCACATTCCAACCGATCTGAGCTATTGCAATAACTCCTCACTGACAGTGCATACTCATTTGATGGGTTAAATGCAGCTGTACAGTGACAATGTAACACAGGCCTCATAGATGACATCATAGAGGCACATGCTGGGGAAATGCTAGCAATGTTTTGAATTCCCTCTGTGGAAAAAATGGAAAGCATTTGGAAATCTGGAAATGTCCAACAATAAAGATTGTTTAGAGATGATTGTATGAATTGAACAGCCTGATATACTCTGCTGTCTGGTATTGTCAAATACAGTCCGTCTGGTGTGCAATGTATGGTTGCTTGTAGCTTACACAGTAGGTCTCTGCCCATTAGGTTAATTGGGCTGCCCTCTGAGATAATGAAAGAGTGTTGCACCTGTGATCCATCAACGGAAATATTAGTTCTCTCTGAAATAGGCTCTGCTATTGGAACGCCGGAAACGCCTACAGTGGTAACAAAACTGTTAGTTCCTTTACACACCTTCTCTTTTGTTCGTACAGCCGATAATGTGGCACCACTGTCAACCAAAATGTCAACAGTTGTGCCATTAACCTCAACCGGCATCATTGGATCTTCGCGGGGGTTAGTGGAAAGGCGAATAGTTGCTGCTTGAATGTGGATTTTTTGTGTTATTGACCCTATTCCTCCATGGCCTCCCTATAGTTCATTATAGCCACCCTGTGCTGCTGCATACTGCCCCTGCTGGGCCTGCCTGTCATAGGGTGGAAAGTGGCTGCTGGACATAGGTGGGGGAGGCGGCAGTGTGGGCTGCAGGGGTGGGGGCAGAGCAGGCAAATTGTGTGTGTGCTGCTGTGCCCCCCACCTCTTAGGACATTTCCCTGCCCAGTGCTCAGTGCTGCCACATACGTGGCAGTGCATTTGTTTTTTTTGGTTTTTGTTTTGCTGCTGCCTGTTCTTGTTTTGATAACCTTGTGACTGTCCTTGGTTCTGATACTGTGGTGTGCTGTTTTGTCCCTGAGTCTGCTGGTAGTTACTCTGACCTTGATAAGCCTGTGTGCTTCCCTGTTGCAGCACCTGGGCCGTTCGGGGAATCAGAAAAATCTGGCTTCTGTGTAGGGCCCGCATGGTGGCAATAGTAACTTTCCAGGTTTTCATCTGCCAATCGGGGGTGGCTAACATGTACGCTTGAGCTGTCTCCGGGATAAGGTTATGCAATAAGCTCTGTACTGCAAACAAATCATTGATCTCTCTTTTAATGCCTGCATTGTTGTCCCACACCGTTATGAATCTCTGGATAAAGTCTTGCACTGTTTCTGTAGGGCTCTGGATGCAAACCATCACTTGGGAAAAGTCAGTGTGAGTTTTAGCACAAGCTTTGATAGCCCTAGCTCCGTCAGTTTCTAGCCACTGAGTGAGGGACTGTGTTACAGGCCAATCTCCTGCGTTTGTGCACACTGGAAATTTAAACTCGTCTTTGCATGTTGGCCATTCGGCTTTGTATGTGAGGACGATCAGCTGTTTAACATCATGCACCAAACAGTTATAGACCATACACACATTAGTCAGCCATGACAGATATTCATCTGGGCTTTTAGTGGGGTTGGGCGCGTGTCTTGTGACATCGATAACCTCTGAGGGAGTCCATGGTTTAAATACCGGGACTTCTCCTATCAGGATTTCGGGGCATTGTGTGTTTCACTGGCGGCTGCGACTTGTTGTGCTTCCTGCGCTGCATTATGTGCCTCTTTCTCTTGCGCAGCATGCGACGCCTTTCTTGTGATCATTTTTCCCCTGAGTGCCGCTATCTCCTCAGCTGTGAATTTGCGCGGTGTGTGTGCTAAACTGAGCGGAGGAGGAGGGGGAGGAGAAGGAGGAGGGGGAGGGGGGCTTTGCTCTGGAAATGTCCCTGTCTCTGCTGAAGACTGGCCACCTGAATAACCAGAAGCCTCACCTCCGCCCCTGTGATCTGCCATTTCCTGTAAACCTGCGTTTCGCTCTGTGTGTGCGTCATGTATTTCTTGCTCTCTTTCCCTCTTCACTTCTATCTGTCTGATGTTTATGATAGCTGCAACTGCCTCCAACAAGTCGTTATCTGAGTTTCTGGCAATATGATTTATTTCTTTTGTCTCTGTGGTGGGGATTACTTTGGGGCAGAGAGTTACAGTGTGCTCCTTGATAATGCTCTGTGTTAGTTGGACCCCTGCGTCTGTCAAGATGCTAATCACTTGGGACGGGAGGGGCTCTTTCCTTGGCGCCTAACCCAGTCTGACATTATAGCTTTAGCTACGGCCGCTACATCGTTGCCATGTCTCTCTTTTATTCTGGACATGATATCTGCTCTGACGTCAAAAGCGGTTTGTAAACTGAGTAAGTGACAACCTGCAACACATTTGGAAACATTATCAAGCAGTCTTCTGAGTTCACTAGAGCCCCATTCACATCCACCTTCACTTTCACTCCTTTTTCCCACAGACATCCACGCTTTCACGCTTTTTTTCATGTACCCTTTGTCCCAAGCTGGGTTAGGATCATCATCAATAATCTGAGAAACCTGTCGCAGCACACTCATATCAAAAGTGCCTGTGTATGGCCAGTCAAACGGGATCCTCCCTCTCTGGTTGTTCTGTTGTGAAAATTCGCACATCAATGCCGTAAAAGGCATCACATGATTCCAGCCTACAGCTCTGCCGACCATCCCAGACGGCATATTTGGGGAAAACATGTGTGTGTAGTTCTGTTTGTCTGTTGCGAATTTTGGTAGGTGTGATGTTTGTTTATCGTATGTTTGAGTTTTAGTTTTAACAACCGGCTCAGGTGTGGACAGATGATTACCCATGTTTGTGGTTAGTATTTGAAGATCAACACTGCAATTTGGACAAACAAACATGAGCTCACTAATAAACACCAGGGCGACAGCAAAGCTCTTCAACTCAATATTAGTCCGGTTTTAAGAGAGATCCTAGAGGGGGTGAGGAATTATCTCCAGTGGACGTCTGCTCACGTCTACCCTTGTATACAAGTGATTTATCGGTGCCTGAAAGCCGTCCAAGAGCGATAACTAAGCTTATCCTCTTGCAACAACCACTAGGCTATTTGTTTCTAGTGGCGCTGTGCCCCCCCGATCGGAGCCCATAGACTTTTTCCTGCCCTTTCTCTCCAAACAACAGCTCAGTTGACTGTAGTCCGTACGACCAGCCTATATCTACTCGCCATCGAGTTCACCTCAAGGTGAAACACAGTTTGCCTATGCTTGCTTGCCACTACACACCTCTGATCAATTAGCCTGCTGCTCCACTTCGCGCTGGCCCGTCTAACCATGAGAAAAACGGTCCTAAACAACGAGTGCCTTTAGACCGTTCCGTTTGAAGGACGGCGGTGCCGTGAGTTAAAACCTAGACAAAAACTGTGATTTTCTTCCTCTCAGCCTGCACTGCTCCAGCCCCACACACACACGGGGAGGTTTTTACACACACACACGCAAGGCTGCAGCTGGAGCCGTGTTTTTACAGAGAGGTGATAGCAGTAAATATCTCTGGCTGCTTATTTTCAACTGCTATGTTTGGACGCTAAGACCCTCAAAATCCGGCGATTTGTCCAATACAAATATTTTGCATTGCTTTCAATTCACACAGAAGCTCCACTTCACTGATGCCCTTTCTTTAAGGTATCTCTAAACATGAGCTGTGTATGCCTGTATGGCACTTCCGTCCCGAGCAGCATACACAGAGGAAATCAGCCAGGACTGAGTCCCCAGACACTGATTCCCTGGGTTTATCATCCCCAAATGTTCATTAACCAAAAGGAAACGCAGCCGATCAGTTTCACAGGTAATTTTAGGATACCGTCAATCACAGATTCTGGTAAGGCAATGTCCAAATGTGGATTTGAAATTACACTTACCAGTTCTGAAGATATATTGGTATCCTGCCGACAACGCCAATTTGTAGAGGAAACTTCTGTGTAGCTATGCAGTGGGAGTCACCGACTCAGGAAGGAGACACGGGAAGAGCAGTAGCTTTGATGTCAAACCACTGTGATTTATTTGGAGTTGGTACCAGAGTATTCACATCACAAATCCAAGAGTCAGAGGTTCTGACTCCACGGTAGAGTTGCCACGTCAATTCTGGAGAGCCTCTCTCTTGCCAGCCCATCTAACTGGTTTCGCAGAGAGTAAACAAAATATTTGAGGAGATAGCCTAAACAGTGTGGGAACACAGAGCTACTTGCTTCGGACACTTATGACCTCGAAGATTTTACCTTGGAGTCCACAAATACAGAGAAGGAAGTGTCCCAGTGTACCCACAACACAGACCATCTGTATCCCAGTATTGACCGGTCACAGAATGGGAACAATAACATTATTGGCTAAGCCGCCTGTGTCCTTAAAGAAGGTAAACAGACATCGAGGTTTGTCCTGTATGTTACAAATTGGCGTCTTATGATAATTATTTCCATAACATCGGTGTTGCTGGAATTTCTATGTCCGAACCCATTTCAGAGACCACTAATGTTTCAATTAATGGATCAAACGTGCAACACTCTTTCATTATTTCAGATGGAAGTCCTATTAATTTAATGGGCAGGGACTTACTATGTAAATTACAGGCAACAATACATTGCACTTCAGACGGATTGTTTTTGACAATTCCTGACAGTAAGGTCTATCAGGCAGTCCAATTCATTCAATCATCGTGAGACAACCTTTATTGTTGGTCATTTCCAGATTTCAACATGATTTCTGTTTTCTCCACAACAGGGATTCAGAAGATTGCTAGCATTTCTCCGGTTTGTGCGTCTTTAATGTCTCTTATGCGACCTGTGTTGAATTGTCATTGCACAGCTGCCTTTAATCCGTCAGATGACTACGCGCGATCAGTAAGAGGTTTTTGCAACAAATCAGATCGGTTGATGAGTGAACAATATTTATTCATCGGCCGACAAGGTTGTGCATTACCACTAAGGCTGACACAATCACAACACAGCTATCATGTTGAAGAAACCCTCCCCTACATAACGGTGGCTGTTACGCCAGGCAGTAACCCAAAGGAGGTGAGGGCCATGGCAGCCCGCTGCCAGGCCCAGCTGGAAGCCTCACTTTCCCCTCTCTCTCACACACACACACACACACACAGGCACCTAACGTAATTAACTTTGGAGGGGAGCATTTCCTGCTTCGTCTCGCGGAGCCGATTGCTCTTCCCCAAAGCACCTTCCTTCATTTACAACCAAACCCCCCCACAGAGTATGGCCCCCCCTCAGATTTTTCAGAAGTCCCGGCTACATTATGGGCAAAACACAAGAATCATGTGGGTTTTGTTGCCTCAGCGCCTCCACATCGAGTAACACTTAAAGCCAACGCCAGATTGCCAGCTATCAGACAGTACAAATTTGCCCCATAGAGCCATTTTGGGGATTGAAGGAGTCATCCAATCTTTGCTTGATCAGGGCGTGTTAATTTACACAACTAGTCCCTGTAATACTCCAATTCTACCCATACCTAAACACAATCGCCCTGATGAGTAGTGCTTTGTCCAAGATTTGCAAGCTATTAATGCTATTGTCATTCGGACAGCTCCAATTGTGCCGGACACCAATTCGATTTTAGCTTCTCTGCCCCCGGACTCTAAGTACTACACAGTGATTGATTTATGTTCAGCATTTTTCTCTGTTCCTCTGCATCCAGACAGCCAGTATCTGTTTGCATTTACCTTTAAAGGTAAACAAATCACATACACGCGCCTCCCACAGGGGTTTGTTGAATCTCCGACAGTGTATGCAGCAGCTGTGAGGAGAGATCTGGACACTTTGGTCCTGACAGGAGGTAGTACCTTGCTTCAGTACGCAGATGACCTGTTGTTAGCTCTCCCAATAAAGATGCCTGTCGCATCGACTCCATTCTGCTCATGAAAAGACTTTCTGAATGCGGACACAGAGCATCCCTGGCCAAGTTGCAATACTGCCAGACTGAGGTCACATATTTGGGTCACATTCTGAGGGATAGACACCGTCTCCTCTCGCCAGCAAGGATTTGTCTGTTGAACAAAGTACCACCACCTCGCACAAAGAAGGACATGCTTTCCTTCTTGGGCATGGCAAATTATTGCAGACACTGGATTTTTGAGTACGCTGCGATGGATTCTGTCCTGCGTGCTGCCACTCTGCAGGCTGCCCCTAACATTGTTCACTGTCTGAAGACATGCACACTGCCTTTCAGGACTTAAAGCGAGCCCTCACATCGGCTCCTGCCCTGGGGCTCCCTGACTACCATCAACCTTTTCATCTACACGTCCATGAGAAGGGGGGCTTTGCAACGGGCATCTTGGTGCAGAAGCATGGCTCTAATTTCCGGCCTGTTGCATACTACTCATCTCGACTCTCCCCTGTGGTGCTTGGTATGCCTTCATGCCTGCGGGCTGTGGCCGCAGTTGCGATAGTTGTAAAACAATCCTCTCCCATTGTACTGGCCAGTGACTGTGTAGTACATGTCCCACATGCAGTTTTGCCTATTCTGAACACCTCTGCTACTCAGCATATGACGGCAGCAAGGCGATCTGGTTATGAAGCGGTAATTCTTTCAAGTCCACACATCACTCTTAAACGTCCCCCCCCCCTAAACCCAGCTACACTGGTGCCAATTCCAGATTTTGAAATAACACATGACTGCGTCACAACGATTGACATGTCTTCCTCCCCCAGAGCTGATATGTTGCAAACCCCTATCCCTAATTCAGATATGATTCTATACACAGACGGGTCTGCGAGCAGGCCGTCTGACACAGTACACTTAGCAGGCTACGCTGTTGTGAATGACTGGGAAGTTTTAGAAAGCCGGGCCTTGCCAAATGGCACGTCAGCTCAGGCTGCAGAGTTGTATGCTCTGCTCAGGGCGTGTATTTTGGCTCAAGGTAGAGTTGCAACCATTTTCACAGACTCCAGGTATGCATTTGGTGTGTGCCATGATTTTGGTGTCTTGTGGAAAATGCGCGGTTTCTTAACATCGGCTGGTAAGCCTATTCAACATCATGCGTTAGTAGCTGAGCTATTAGACGCTATCCTGCTCCCTGCACAGCTAGCAGTAGTTAAATGTGCTGCTCACACAAATTCTAATGATCCTATTTCGCGTGGAAATGCGTTAGCCGACACCGCGGCTAAACAAGCAGCAGTTTCCTCCTCTTCTATGGTGCTCCAATGCCCCTCGACACAACCCGCAGAAACCATTTGTTTGCCTTCCTTTAATGATGTCGCGGACATGCAAGCCCGCGCTGATGTTAGGGAGAAAGATTTATGGCTAAGACGAGGTTGTACACTTGACGCTGAGTCCAGCTTGTGGCTCCACCCAGACGGCCGGATGGTCTGTCCCCGTTCGTTCCTCCATGTTTTGGCACATGTTGCACATGGCAAATCACATGTAGGAAAAGGAGGGATGAATGGGATTATAAAGTCACAATGGTTTGCTCCAGGCATCACACTAGCTACACAGACCCTTGTAGATAGATGCATGATATGCCAGCAGACAAGAAGAAGAAAAGGTCCAGTTCAGCATGAACATTTACCGCCCCCCTCGGGGCCCTTTGTAAATATGCAAATTGACTTTTCGCATATGCCACCATGCCAAGGATTCAAATATCTTTTGGTAATAGTGTGCCAGTTCTCCAAATGGGTAGAGGCCTACCCTACCAGAAAAGAAGACGCCAGAACAGTTGTAAAGTGTCTTCTCAAAGATGTTGTCCCTAGATTTGGTGTTCCAGCAGGGATTAACAGTGACAGAGGTCCAGCATTCATTTCTAAGATAACCCAGAGTCTAGCTACAGTGTTAGGGTTCAAATGGCAATTGCATGTTCCCTATCATCCACAGAGCTCAGGTCAGGTTGAGAGAATGAACTTGACTATAAAGGAGAAACTCACTAAAACAATGTTGACCACAGGACTAAAATGGGTAGACGCGCTGCCGCTAGTTCTGTGCTCAATCAGAAACTCACCAAATGCAACGACAGGGCTCAGCCCACACGACGTATTGATGGGAAGGCCAATGTTCACAGGATCTAGTCCTCCAGTAATGCCCCACAGACTCACTCTTTTGTGGACAGAGGATTACATGACTAACTATGTCAAATATCTAACTGACATGTTGAGAAAGTTTCACAGGCAGGTGGCTGACAGGCTCCCCCAGCCTGGTGAGGAGCCCATCCACCCTTTTCAGATTGGTGATAATGTACTAATCAAATCGCTTGAAAAAGATTCTTTGTCTCCCAGGTATAAAGGTCCTTTCCAGGTATTAATAGTGACCAGAACAGCCCTGAGAGTACAAGGTAGAGCGGAGTGGATTCACGCTTCAAGATGTCGTCTCTCTCCTCTACCGGATGCTGGCGTGTGAAGGCAGTCACCATCATCGTCATTCTGGGTTTACTGTACCTTGTCAAGAACGCCCTGCTAGATGAAGCTGTGAAAATCCCAACGACAGGTGGCGAGGGACCTCGCCCGTCTGAGGGAGAAAATAAGGTGCTCTTATCTAAGAGCGCAGACGACTTGACCACTCAGGGTCCAGACCCTGAGGGCAAAACAACACCAACGGGCAAAGAAGTGCCTAGCGACAAGGACAGGTTGTATCCAAACACCACACAGACATTCAGTATGGTGCAAGAGACACAAAGAGAGAGAAAAGGAGGGAGAATAAGGAGGATTGTCTCCCTCCCTGATCATAAGTCAGAGACTATTGCCTTTAACTGCCCAAGTTCAATATGTGACTCATCTAACTGTATTATTGTGTTTCCTGTGTCCTCAGTTTACCCAACATGGGAGATATATCCAAAAAGCCAGCACTCTTGGTTCAGGTTCGCACCAGAGGGGGTAAGGATGGCTCTTAACACCATCGAAGAAATGCCCCCAGAACTGTGGTGTAGCACGATAGAACAGTTCGAGACACTGATAAGGAATGAGGTAAAATGTACAGTGCGGAAGCCAGATTACCGCGTTCCCAATCTAGGTGATACTGCATGCACATTTACTGGACCAAATAGCAAAACAAATGTTCCATCTACTCCACTTAAACAATCAGGAGGCGAGGTTGATTCTTCAAAAAAGGCCTTAATTACTCCTTATAAACAAACTAAAACTAATTCTGCAGTAAGTGTAATGTTAGACTATACACATGAACGTAATGTTAGCAACTGTTGGTTGTGCCAAAATATGCCAGAATCAATGCATTCTCCTATGTTTAGCCCAATTCCTTTCACAAAAGCTGATTACGGTTTAGTGAGCTGGAATGACATAGCATCTAGAATTAGCGATGAGGCTGAGGATTGTTATACTCCTTCCTACCCCATAGACTCTGAAAAACCTTTACAGTACAAGGGCTTAGTCTCTCTCATTGTTGATACAGTAAATAAAGATTACCTGCCTGACGGTTTCAAACGTTTGATGTTTTTAAAGCTAATATATATGAAGAAATACGTTAACCTAGCTTTTGAATATAGATTCCAGTTAGCTCTAGCTCAGACTAATTGTTCGGCTAACTTTACAAGTCCAACATGTACAATGCAACCACACACACCCGCTTTGTTAGTTGAAGCTTTGGTAACAGTTGTGCCCTGGTTTGGCTCTAGAACAGTGGACTCCGTTGAGGTTAAAATACATGACTGTACGCAGCCAATACCCTTAGGCAAGCCCCCTACACGTGACTGCTCAGTATATGTTCCCCCAATTGTTGTGCATGAATGGAAGAATGTGTCCATCTGTTTCCAGAATGCAGTAGGATCTCACACCTCTCCTGATGTGGGACACAGCGACTGTAATACCATAGTGAGAGTACATTTGGCCAGAATTCCCCTCCCACAGAGAGTTTACTTAGTTTGTGGGGACCGGGCCTATGGCTGTGTGCCATATGACATTTTTTATGGTACCTGTTATCTAGCCTACCTAATCCCTTTAATCCGTAAAGTAGAGGCTACTGAGATTGCAGCAATACTTCCCTCTCTACACAGGAACAGCAGGTCTATTACACAAGGACAACAGATAGCTAGCCTATTCTTGCCTTGGTACGGTATTTATGTTACTCAGCAGGAAATTGTCGCATTGTCTAAAGTGGTAGAACATCATTTAAATGTATCCAACACAGCGATGTTAGCTGAACACAAAGAATTGCAGGAAGTTAGGACAGTAGCACTACAGAATCGTATGGCGCTTGACCTCCTCTTAGCTGCCCAAGGAGGAACATGCAAGGTGATAGGAAGTGAGTGCTGTTCTTTCATATCTGATGCCACACCTGAAGTTATGGACATGGCTCATGATACTGCCAGGGGAATAAAATAATTGCATGAAACTCATGGGTTTACATTTGGGGAATTAAGTGGAACTTTTGGATCTTGGGGAGCGGGGCTGGTTAAATTTGTTGTTACTGTTTCAGTGTTTATCTTGGTTGTGCTGATCCTAGTGATCTGTTTGATCACTGTGGTTAAATTAGCCATACGAAGGGTTGCCAAGACCGCCCTCCAGGCCCCACAAAGGCTAGTTGGACATTCGACTGTAAAGGACACAATATTAATGTACAATGCCGAGCTTCCGGACCCCTGGGTCTCCATCGTGATCTCCGACCCGTGGGTACCTCCATTCAGCGATTGAGATGTTGTTTAAAGTTGATATTCTGAATAAAGAACAGATTTTTTGATAATTGATTACAGTTGATACACTGGATTAAAGGACAAATGTCTGATTTTTTCCTTTTCAGGTTGTTATACAAATAAAATGTCTGATTTTCCTTTTCAGATTTTGAACAAATGTATTTGAATGAAATAAATGTATTACTAAGTGCCTTACTCTTGAATAAAGCATAATGAAGTAAACGTAAAGTAATGTTAAAGATTGAGGACACTGTAACTTTACAGATTACAGATTGATCGATTCATCACTGTGAATGTATACCTTAAACTAGGAACCTTAGCTGGATCTCTCATGATTCTGATTTATACCTCAATTGGATTTCTCATAATCCTAATTTATACCTCAATTGATTTCTTATAATCCTAAATTCTAATTGTGTTTTTAATAAGTAATTGCCTTAAAGTAAATCTTTGAGATGTAAGCTGATTTAGAATTTGTGTTTGATGAATGAGATTAACTGAGTGATAAATGATAAAAGATCTTATTTTTGAAACATATATTTTGCTATAATATTTTGTACCCCATGTGTTTATTATTGTGCCTTTTGACAAAAGATGCCAAGCACTGAAGAGAGATGATTTTTATTATGATTGACTGTGTTCAATCATGGTGATTGAAATGTTTTCAATCTTGTTCTATTTTTAATGTAATGAATGTATCTGAGCCCACCCAACTCTGAAGACGCTTATTGATTTTAAGTATTGACTGAAATATTCTTAGACTAATGTTAATTGGTTATCAATAGATTGATAAAAAGAGTGAATCTGTAAGAGAATATTTTAATCTGATCTGTTTATAGAGTTTTTAGAATCTGTGATACTGCAAACATCTGCTTGTAGTCACTCAAAGACTCCTCTATAAGTTGAGGTCACAGGTCAAACGCTTCTCCTATATCCTGGGGTAGGGTTGAGACCTAGCTGCATCTCTTTGAGACAAGGAGATTATTGTCTCGCATTATATAGCTAATTAGGTATACGCGGGCTTTCTGTGGGCCGGCCTCTCCTCGTGTAGCAGCGATGTTTTGTGGCTTTGGGGGCAGAGATAAGCAAGGTGGACCACGGGACGGTGGGAAACTAAGATGATCTCACGGCCGTATGTAATTAATGTACTGTGATCAATAAACTCTTAGTGCTTTGGCTAATCAACGTTCCAGACTCCTTCATTCTACCTCAACATTGCAACAACAGAAGTTTACCTTCACATATACTAAAAATAGTAGGGGCTTTTCACTCTGCATAGCAGTATGAATAGCCTTAAAAAACAAACAACCCACTCTGTGGTAACGAGAGTCATGTATCTGACCCAAATGCCCTAAGTGAAGCCGTTAGTCTCATCTGACTGACCCAAGGGTTGGTGCTGGTGTGACAGGGAGGCTTCCAAGTGTTCAAAGCAGATGTCAAGCTTTCAGTTCATGGCTCGGTGGGGGGGGGAGCAGACCCACGTGAGACAGTACCAACGGCTGTAATGTTCAGTTTGAGGAGCGTCATTCTCTCTGGGAGCAGGAAATGGTGTCCATTCTCAGACCAGACCATTAATGTCATGTAGAGCAGCCATAGCATCTCTGTGACTGCACACAGCCGGACTGTAGCAGGGCAGAACTGGGTGACTCTTAGTGAAGCCGTCCAAGGCCATATAGATAAAATGGAACCACGTACTAACAAAAAGGACACAGGGTCATCAATGTCTCTCTTTACCATTGGCCTAATCATAAAACAAATCAGTGGGAAAAATGTGGAACACTAATCCATCATCATGTGACATTTTGAGTTAATCTAAATAATTACTTATGAGTTGAAATCAAATTAACATTAGAACTAAAGTCAGTTAAAATTGGACTTGCACGGATCAGAATCTAAGCAATACACCATTTTCCCAGCTCTGTAATGAAAAGGATAACAAGATTAGGTACATTTCAGGAGCGTTGAAACACCCAAACATGCACACGTATCATATTCTAGTAGAGATTAGAGGACAGGTATAATGTTGTGAACAAAATTTGAGTTTTAGCTATTCTATCTGAAGTACCATTTAATTTAGAAATTAATCTTGAATTACTAATAACTCTAAACAAGGCAACAATTTACAAAGTGGATAAGGCGAATACTCATCCAAAGTGTGTGTGTGTGTGTGTGTGTGTGTGTGTGTGTGTGAGTGTGTGTGTGTGTGTGTGTGTGTGTGTGTGTGTGTGTGTGTGTGTGTGTGTGTGTGGGGGGGGGGTGTGTACATGTGTGTGTGTGTGTGTGTGTGTGTGTGTGTGTGTGTGTGTGTGTGTGTGTGTGTGTGTGTGTGTGTGTGTGTGTGTGTGTGTGTGTGTGTGTGTGTGTGTGTGTGTGTGTGTGTGTGTGTGTGTGTGTGTGTGTGTGTGCATGGGTGTGTGTGTGAGCAGCTTGTCTGCCCAAGGTTTAAAACATTTGGGACAGCAGTGAGAATGTTTATGAGAAACAATTCGTAGCTTAGACTGAACTCGAAGGTAACTAGACTGGAATTTTCTGAAGAAATCAAAACAGGTGGGTGAATACTCTCTTTATGGTATTTAAATTGGAGAGGCCCCGGGAAAACAACATCTATCTTGGAACTGCAATTACTTATCTTAAAGAGATTGCAACATTATACTCCTTAAAAAAAAATGTGCTCAATTCATTTAACACATTTATTATGCACACAATAAAAACCTCAACAAATATATTGATCCAGCGACCTTTACTCTATTGTTCATAAGCTCAGTAGTTTAACAACTATTAGAATTGTAGTAATGTCTGTAGACCAATTGTACTAGAAATAATTTGAAACAGTTTAATAAAGAATGTTAAACTATATTTAAAAACTGTAATTGAACTTCAATTTATATCAATTATCTGAATCCAGTGGCCAGTTGGAACAGACAATCAACAAAGTTTTCATTTTGCAGCAACAGCGCAAAAGGTTTCAACAACAATTAGTATTATGTCTGAGTCTAGTTCTGTCTTGCTTTGTTTCGGAAGGTATTCAATACATTACGTTTTTTTATTCATTATTACCATACAATACATAGATTAAGAATAAGTGAAACAAATAATACAACATTGATCTAATTGAGCAGACAGATTTTTTTGCAACCCTGAGCTCCTCAGGCCGGTATTTATGACCAGCAGTGATGCCTCTGAGGGTCTCAGGGTGTAAGACGGGGCATAAGGTTTATACAAGTTCACAAAGATATCTTAACATACCAGCAATAGAATTTAAAATGTATTGTTAAAGCAATATAATCTTCTTTTCTTCTTACACCTACAACGCACACCCTGAACAGTGTGCTTCTTGTTTACATTTTCCTCTGAACACTCAGAGGCAGGACATAAAAACACTCTTTTGCTATTTATTTCATTTTGCAGCACATTTGCAGCACATTTATACTACAATATATAATTTTGCTTTACATCTTTACATTATTTATTTTTCTCAAGTCATTTACTTTTGGTGAGATAACTAAAGTTTAGTTCATTTTACCCTGGCTATGGACTGATTCATTATTAGTTGTTACAAAGCATACACAAGACGGCGGGTAGACAAGCCAATATAGACACAATTAGACAAACAAACATGAACTCGCAATAAACACCAGCGTGACAGCAAAGTTCATCCAGCTCAATTTAGTCAGAAGGGGGTAGGGAATTATTGAAATGGAGCACCTTGACTCACGCATCCACCCTTGTACAAGTGCTAAGATCGTGCCTGAAGACCGTCCAAAAGCGATAACTAGCTTATCCTCTTGCGACACCACTACTCCATCAGTGGCGCTATGATCCCCCGACCAGGAGAACATAGACTTTTTTCCTCTACCCTTTCTCTCCAACAACAGCACAGTTAACTGTAGTCCTACACGACCAGCCTATACACTCGCCATTGTGTTCATCACAACGATGAAACACAGTTTTGTTCTACACTTGCTTGCCACTGCCCACCCGTGATCAATTAGCCTATAATTTTATGTATGCACCCCGGACCGCCACCAGCTGGTCCAGCGAAGTAGGGAACGCTTCCAAGGAACGTAGGAAATGTTCCTCCAGCAGAGTAGAGAGCTGTGGCGCATCAGGTGATGCACGCACCTCGCGCTGCCCCGGCCTTGCCAGCAATGTAGAAGACGGTCACAAACAACGAGTGCTTTTAGACCATCTCATTTTTAATAGAGACGGCGGTGGTGTGAGTTAAAGCTTATAGACAAAAGCTGTGACTTTCTTCCTCTCAGCTGCACGGCTGCAGCCACCCAGACACGGGGGAATATTTACACACACCCGCGGCTGCTTCTGCAGCCGTGTTTAGAGAGGCAATGGGGGGAATATCTCTGGCTGCTTATTTTTAACTGCTGTGTTGGCCGCTGAAACCCCCAGAATTCGGCGATTTGTCCAATACAAATCTTTACATTGCTTTCATACAGAAGCTCCACTTTACTGATGTATTTCTTTAAGGTTACTCTGAACATAAGCTGTGCATGCTTGTATGGTTCTTCCGTCCCAAGCAGCATGCACAGAGACAATCAGCCAAATGTTCATTAACCAAAAAACGAAACACAACCGCTCAGTTTCACAGGTAATTTTAGGATACCGTCAATCACAGATTCTGGTAAGGCAATGTCCAAATGTGGATTTGAAATTACACTTACCAGTTCTGAAGATGTGTTGGTATCCTGCCGACAACACCAATTTGTAAGGGAAACTTCTGCAGCAATGGAGAGTCAGGACTCAAGGAGACACGAGGAGAGTTGGAGCTTTGATGTCAAACAATGATAGTTTATTACAAGGATACGGCCGGAGAATTCATATCACAAGTCACAGCAGCAAAAGGTTCTGACTGCACGGGTGGGTTGCCATGTCAATTCTGACCAGCATATCTCTCGATAGACCTTTTAACTAGTTCAGAGAGAGTAAACAACATATTTGGGGAGATGGGGCGTTAACATCTGGAGACACAGGAGATGTCTCTCTCATCTGTGGAGCTTAGCATAAAACCCCCTATGTCCGCTAGGTCAAGCCATAAATCTTATAGTATCAACATACGACTGCATTACCACATTCCTTACGGAAGATAAGGAGCAGGGCTGATCGTAAATGTAAACACACAGTAAATGTTAAATATCTTAGGAGTAAGGAAGAATTATTCTTTGACACTTAGGAAGAGAAAAGAAATATTCTCTAACAACTAGAATAATAATATGTTATGTATTATATCAACCGTATTGGTACAATGAGCGACATCTAGTGACGGATTTTGGAACATTGATTTGATTTTGCTCATGGCAGTTAGACTCTAGAGACAAACCAGGGGACTTTAGTTTTATTTGTAATCTGTGTCTGTCCATTTGGTGTAGTATTTGATCCAATATTACATTTGGTTTATATATTAGTCACTTTCTTATGAAATGCCAGGTTTTAGGTCTTGATTTGAACATTCAATCCTGAAAATAAAAAATCAACCAGATTAATGTTTCTTTAATCCTGACCTGACTAGAGGTAAGTAAATATGTATAGGAAGACGAGTTAAGGGTCAGAGGAGAAAAGGTTATGGCCCTTTTGCTTATCTTTCTTACAGTGCAGACGCTTTTTCTGCTTGCTCCTGCCTCTGCTTACTTTTTATGCTGATTTTCCTATTCTTATTCTCTGAAAACTTCGAGCAGCGGCTCCTGGACATTAATTTATCACTAAGACAGTTAATCTTCGTAAATAGACGGAGGGTTTCAGCCATATTTCAACATTTTTACGACGACGTCAGTCTTACAGTAGCGTGGCCTAGCAACAGCTAAAGCCTGGTAGGCTACTGCTATTTAGCTTAAGCTAGTTGGTAGCAAAATGCCTCCGTTCTCTACAGATGACTTCCAAAAACGTATACAGAAGATGGCTGTGTTGGAAATGAAAATGCAACAGTTGGAAGTTAACGTGGAAGTGAATGGACTATGTAGTGGGAATGACACCACTTTACCTGTGTTGCAAAATAATGGAGAAGGGTATGCTAGGGTAGTCCTCCCTGGAACTCTCTGGGTGCAAAACCTAAGAGTAAATCATTTCCATGGGATTTGGGAGGACGGATAACATGCAGAGCCAAGCGCTCTCAAATCTGTGATGCGACCGGCTGGCCTGCATTGTCATCACCCAGGAAGAGCACCTCTTCAACCCCTATTCATACTAGGAAACAGCAGTGGACAGCTGCTAAAGGGAGAATTACAAACAATCCTCCTAAACCACCAAGTGTGCCAATCCAGAACAGATACGCTCCGCTGACCGAGAACCGGAGATCTGATGACCTGGATAACCTGTCCTCTTCACGCAGCAGGGTAAGGACCAATAGCTACTCTAAAAGTAAAAGGCTAGAGGGAAAGCTAACGACTGGGCCTGAAACTCTGATTGTGGGTGACTCTGCTGTAAGAGATGTAAAAGGTCTGTGTAATAAGAACAACACCAAAGTACTCTGTTTTCCCAAGGATGTGGTCTCTGACTTGGCTGAGAAGATCCTGCATATTGGGGCTGAACATCCGACTGTGAAGAATGTGGTACTGCACATTGGAACAAATTATGTTGTGAAACAACAGTCAGAAGTGCTGAAAGAAGACTTTAAATGTCTGTTGGAAACTGCCAGCTCTCTAAATGCAGAGGTGTTCATCAGTGGCCCTCTACCGCCAGTCAGAAGAGGAGTGGAGAAATTCAGCAGATTGTTTGCACTGAACACCTGGCTTTCAACTGTCTGTACTGACCATTCTGCTCATTTTATTGACAATTTTAACTTTTCTGGGACCGCAGACATCTTTTCAAGGCAAATGGAGTTTGCCTGAACATGTCAGGAGTGAAATTGTTTATCTCTAACATATTCAACTGCCTGCGTCATCAATCTGTTCCCTCTGCCAAGGACAAGCGGCAAGAGGAATCAAAACACGAGAAAGACACAACACATCACGCAGAAAACCCTGAAGAATTATCACTGCACCCGCCTGAGGAATGTTCTGATTATGGGAGACATATGAGACACATGGAGGAGTCTCCACTGCCCCCCCCCCCCCCCCCTGTCAACGCCTTTGAGGATAATCCATTCACCCTTTCACCCTCGCCCACCCTCCTGGAGATCGCTGAACACACAAAGGAGATACAGAGGGTTGGCACCGATTCCTTCCTGGAGTTCAAAGACCAAACGAAGGCGATACGCAGGGCTGGCACCATGTCCTTTACCCCCGCTCCTCAACGACGCCCACCAAAATCACCGCGGAGACGCGCACCATCTCCCCCGTCCTCATCACCGCGCCTACGTCAACCACCTCCCCCCCTGGCAGCATGTCCTCTACCCCCGCACCATCTCCCCCGTCTCCATCACCGTGCCTACGTCAACCACCTCCCCTCCCTTCAAGAAAGCATCTGCAGTCTCCGAAGCCTGATAAGAATGTGTGTGTACAAAACACAACAAACTCTTACTGATATGTGTGGGGTCCAGGCTCAAGGGCGTATGGCACTCTCAACTCTTTCCAGGACATGTCGGGGCCCTGCCTGCCAGTAGCTTTGCCGATATCTGTGTTGATAGGTAATAGATTAAGAGCGGTGAATCATCTTAGAAACAGGAAGCGCTCAAACGTTTGTGTGAGTTTATCTAATTTAGCAGTGATTCCATGTCAGCCACAGCTTGTTACAAAAAACATGACTGATAGTGTGTTTAACAAACTTAAACTAGCTTTATTAAATGTCAGGTCTTTGGCAGGAAAAACATTTTTAATCAATGATTTTATCACTGAGCACAATCTCGATTTTATGTTTTTAACAGAAACTTGGATTGAACAAAATAACAGTGCAGCTGTTCTTATCGAATCAACCCCTCCCAACTTCAGTTTTATGAGTCAGGAAAGAATGCATAAGAAAGGAGGTGGAGTTGCTATTCTGTTCAATTATTCCCTTCAATGCAGGAAGACATCGTATGGAAACTTTGATTATTTTGAATATGTGGCCCTTCAGCTGAAATGCTCCTCTCGAGCTCTGTTCCTAAATATCTATAGACCACCCAAATACTGTGCAAGCTTTTTGATGATTTTACCGAACTGCTGTCTATAGTGTGTATTGACTTTGACCGTCTAGTCATTGTTGGTGATTTTAACATCCATGTTGACAACCCCCAGGACAGAGGGGCTAAAGAACTGTTTTGTGTTCTTGATAGCTATGGACTGACTCAGCATGTGACGGAGCCCACGCACAATAAGGGGCACACTCTGGACTTAATTATCTCAAAGGGTGTGAATATCTCTAAGGTTGTGGTGACTGATGTTGCACTCTCTGACCATTCCTGTGTTTTCTTTGAGAGCTCTATTTCTGTTCACAAAAATGTTCAAAAAGAGGTAACCACAAAGCGATATTTAACTGAAAATACTAGGGAAATGTTTACTCAGAATTTTTCTACCACACTTGCCCCTGCTAACATCTCAGTAAATGAGCTAGTAGATCATTTTAATTCAAAAATAAAAAAAATTATAGATGCCATTGCTCCAACTAAGGTAAAGGAAGTGTCTGGCAAGAAAATATCTCCATGGAGAAAGGCCATGACCGTGAAAACAGAAAAAAGAGAATGTCGAAAAGCTGAACGTAGGTGGCGAAAAACAAATCTCCAGGTTCACTTTGACATTTATAAAGAGAGACTTGGCCTTTATAATTTGGAATTGAAAAATGCACGACAATCGTTCTTCTCTGACATCATTACCAAAAACAAAAACAACGCACGTGCCTTGTTTGCTACCGTCGACAGACTAACTAACCCCCCAGTGTCAGTAGCCTCTGAATTTCTATCCACCAGGGCGTGCAATGATTTTGCCTCCTTTTTCACTGACAAAATTCAGAAAATCAGACAAGCAGTCAGTGCCTCTGCATCAGGAACAGCAAATGTGTTGTCCCTATCTCCACTTAACATCAATTCAGACATCATGACACAATTCCATCAGATTAATGATAAAAACCTAGAGGACATTATTCAACTTCTGAAATCCTCCTCCTGCTGCCTTGATATTATTCCAACAGGATTTTTCAAAGATGTTTTTCGTTGCATGGCCTCAGATCTACTTCATATAGTAAACAAATCTCTTCACTCAGGTATTTTTCCACAGGCCCTGAAAACTGCAGTCATTAAACCGCTCTTAAAAAAGAATAATCTAGATGCTTCAGTAATGAACAATTACAGGCCCATATCAAACCTGCCATTTCTAGGTAAAATCATTGAAAAAGTTGTTTTTCAACAGTTGAGTAATTTCTTGCATTTAAATAACTGTTTTGATGTGTTCCAGTCAGGCTTTCGTCCAAACCACAGCACTGAGACTGCTCTTGTAAAGGTCTTTAATGACATCCACTTAAATACAGACAGTGGCAGAACTTCAGTGTTAGTATTATTAGATCTCAGTGCTGCGTTTGACACTGTTGATCACAGCATATTACTAGACCGACTGGAAAACTGGGTGGGACTTTCGGAAACAGTTCTGAATTGGTTTGAATCCTACTTAAAGGACAGAAACAACTTTGTTTCTATAGGTAAATACACATCTGAGTTGACAAATATGACATGTGGGGTTCCTCAAGGCTCCATCTTGGGGTCTCTTCTCTTTAACATCTATATGCTACCACTGGCTCAGATAATGAAAAACAACAAAATAAGTTACCATAGCTATGCAGATGACACACGTACGTAACAATTTCACCAGGAAACTATGCTCCAATTCAAACACTGAGTAAGTGCATTGAACAAATCAATGACTGGATGTGTCAGAACTTTCTCCAATTAAACAAAGATAAAACTGAGGTAATGGTTTTTGGAGCCAAGTCAGAACGTATAAAAGTTAGCGCTGAGCTTCAGTCTGCAATGTTCAAAACAACAGATAAAGCCAGAAATCTAGGTGTAGTCATGGACTCTGACCTGAGTTTCAACAGTCACATTAAAACAGTTACTAAATCAGCCTACTATCACCTAAAGAATATATCTAGGATTAAAAGACTAATTTCACAGCAGGATTTGGAAAAACTTGTCCATGCCTTTATCTTCAGTAGACTCGACTACTGCAATGGTGTCTTCACAGGTCTCACTAAAAAATCTATTAGAAAGCTGCAGCTGATTCAGAACGCCGCTGCTCGAGTCCTCACTAACACTAAGAAAGTGGATCACATCACTCCTGTTCTGAAGTCTTTACACTGGCTTCCTGTGTGTCAAAGAATAGATTTCAAAATACTTGCTACTGGTTTATAAAGCACTGAATGGTTTAGGCCCAAAATACATTACTGACCTCCTGCTAAATGATGAACCATCCAGATCTCTCAGGTCTTCAGGGACTGGTCAGCTTTCTGTCCCCGGAGTCAGAACTAAACATGGTAAAGCAGCGTTCAGTTTTTATGCTCCAAATATCTGGAAACAAACTCCCAGAAACCTGCAGGTCCGCTGCAACTCTGAATACTTTTAAATCCAGGTTGAAGACTTTTCTTTTTGTCGCTGCTTTTAATTGAACTATTCATATCTTAAACTGCACTGTAACTTTTATCCATGTATTTTTTCTTTTAATATTTATTAGCTTTTCTTTTTAATGACTGATTTTAAATGCCCTTTTCTTAATGTCTTTCATTTTTTGTAAAGCACTTTGAATTGCCTTGTGTTGAAAAGTGCTATATAAATAAACTTGCCTTGCCTTGCCTTGCCTATAATCACAGAGCCTGTCAATTTATAAATTGAGGAAATCAATGTTAGTCTGTTAACCAAAGTGCAGCCATCTAATAATGTACTATCTGTTATTAAAGATCAGAGGAAAACAACAGAATGAGAGGAATCCAGAATAACAATAAAGAAGCAAAGAGATTGTAGAGCAGTGAGAAGGAAAAAAGCTTTGTGTGTCAATTAATTACATTGCCAGTATTTTTCGTTGTTGTGAAAACAAATTGCCCCCTCGGATTCTTTAACAGCCCCCTCAGTCATTTCATCCTGGAGCCGGGCCTGCGCTGACGGAGACCCTTTGCCCTTTTCAGCTTGTTTTCCCTTTGCTTTCGACATTGCCAGAGGTCTTTGTAGTTAACACTTATAAAACTGTTGCAAACAAATTATGTTGAAAAAAGACGAGGTTTAAAAGGTAAATAAGAGTAGACAAGTTAGAGCCAGTCTAGCACGCGTCTACTCAGCACACCTCATACAGGAAGTTCCTTGTTAGCTCTTTGATTGTACTTGTTAGATTTATGGTCAAACTAGTTTGGCACTCTGCTTTACTAGTAAACCCTTACTAGTAAAGGCAAACGGTTCACTAGTTAACGTGTAAACATTTTGAGCCCCAATAGTTAACTAGTAATTTCAAACGAGACGTCATCTAGTTAACTCGTGAACCTTTTGCCTTTACTAGTTAACTAGTGAGTGATTCTGGGTGCTACTAGTTAACTAGTGCAGAAAAATGTATGCCACTAGTTAACTAGTTCTGCTTCTTTTTTGTAACTAGTTAACATGTCAGAGCTTTTGCAGCGCACTAGTTAACTTGTAAGACTTTTAGTGTCACTAGTACGGTCAGAGGGCCACTAGTTCATCAAAAAGCTTACATGTTGGTACTTTGTTGCCACTAGTGCTGCTCCTGGCGTCACTAGTAAGGCTTATGTGGTAACTAGTCGGACAAAAGTGCCTCTTGTTGCTTAAAAAGAGTGACTAGTACAATGTTTTATTGAACTAGTAAAGCAGAGTGCCAAACTAGTTTGACCATATATCTAACAAGTGAAATCAAAGAGCAACTGACGTCTGATATCAAGGATATGGAATAAATACTCAAATGGCTTGCCATACCTGCACCCACCTGTCACTCAAAGCAGCCAGAACTTAATTGTTCATAAATGTAACATGTGAGTTATAAACATATAACAATTAATTCTGAAAAAAACAGAACCCAAGGGTCAACGACATGTTTATTTAAAAAGGGCATATTCTGCTCATTTCCAGGTTCATATCAGTATTTAGTGCCTCTACTGTGACATGTCTCCATGCTTTAATGCCCTTTATGTTCTCATACTGCCTGTGCTGCAGCACCTCTTTTCACCCTCTGCCTGAAACCAGAGCTCAGTCTGCTCTGATTAGTTAGCTGACCGGCTCTGTTGTGATTGGTCAACCACATAGAGATGTCCCACCCCTTAGCATTTCACGTAGAATGTGTTAGAGCGCTAGCCAATAGAAGCGTGAGTGTGACATAGTGATGTCACTATGTTATGGAAGAAACTGGAGAAACTCCCTCTGGAGGGAACACAGGGATTTTAGCCTTTGCAGACCATTTACATGCACTAAAATGTATATAAAGTATTTTGTCTTGTAGAAGTCACATTTTGGAACACAATAATGTAAAAAACATCTAAAATGTGTATGGTTCTTCCAAGTTTGGTTTCAATTGCAGCTTCTCCTTCTCATTAAATTAAACAAAGACCAAAATCTGACAGGTCCTCTCTCTCTCCTGCATGTCAAACCCATGTTTATAGCTGCGTATCATTTTACATTTCCCTGAGATCAAACTGACATATTTGGTATGTTGGAAACTTGGGATCATTATTAGTAATTATAATATTATTTTTGTTTGAGAGAGAGAGAGAGAGAGAGAGAGAGAGAGAGAGAGAGACGAGAGAGAGAGAGAGAGAGAGAGAGAGAGAGAGAGAGAGAGAGAGAGAGAGAGAGAGATACGATCACAGCTTTGACTTATTTGTACTCTTGAAAGCTGCTATGAAGACCTGCAGTACTCTGTACCCATGTGTCTAACAATAAAGACTACTCGACATAGTATGTTAGTAATTCATGTTAATCAGCTTTTTAAATCTATCCTGTAAGTAATGTATGTAATGTTTGTGTAATCAGCAATATTATCTCACCTTCACGTTACTCCTCATTCTATTCTTTGTTCGTTGTAACCAAAATAACTGATATGGAACTCATTTCCTTCTTGCTTCTCTGTGTGTGTGTGTGTGTGTGTGTGTGTGTGTGTGTGTGTGTGTGTGTGTGTGTGTGTGTGTGTGTGTGTGTGTGTGTGTGTGTGTGTGTGTGTGTGTGTGTGTGTCTGTTTGTTTTGGGGTCATGAGAGTTCAACCATTGGCTTCTTTAAACAGACGACTGTATATGAGTGGTGAATTTATGGCCTTGTTTGGTAAGTAGAGCTTTTGAAGAATCCATCAAGCATCCATGTGTGTGTGTGTGTGTGTGTGTGTGTGTGTGTGTGTGTGTGTGTGTGTGTGTGTGTGTGTGTGTGTGTGTGTGTGTGTGTGTGTGTGTGTGTGTGTGTGTGCGTGCGTGCGTGCGTGCGTGCGTGCGTGCGTGTGTGTGTGTGTGTGTGTGTGTGTGTGGAAACAGAAATAGACACACACATTCAACTGACTTTAGATTGCCGGGGCCCCCCTTTCTCCATCCTGTTTCTACTCTTTCAGACCCCTGATATTACGTGTGAATTGCCTTTACTGAACATGAACAAAATTATATTTTTGATCTATATATTGTGGATATGATGACTCATTTGGTAAAGAACAACAATAGAATATGCGCCAATAGGGCAAGTTTCCCTAGGCTTTTCAGCAGCACCTACATTATTAGACGAGCCAGTTTCCCTGAACCCTGAGAGGAAGAGTCTGATGCTCTGAGCTCTAAAACAACCACAGAGGTGTTTAATCCTAGGAAACATCCACAAAAATCAAACTTCGATCATTTCTAGGGCCCAGTAGTTCAAAATTGTATTCCCTATCTGATCGGATCAGATTTGGATTTTGGGTAGTTCAAAACCAAAAAACAGGATTAGGATCACTTTGATATCCGATCAGATCAGGAAATCAAATCCAAGCTTTAATCTGGATCAAATCTTCAAAACGGGTAGTTCAAACCGACAGCACAGGATTGGAATCAGTTTGATCCCAAAAAACTGGATTATCCTGATCCCACCAGAAGGGTGGATTTCCAGTGGATTACCAGAGCAAAATGTACTGTACAATTTATTTACAAATATGTTTCAATATAAATAAGATGGCAAAGTTTGTTAACTAAAATAATACACAATTTTTAGCCTTCATGGCAAATTTATTTTTCATTTTTTGGTCACGTTTTGTGGCGGCCTATTTTGTTTTCAACCAAGTGTTGATGACATAAATGTTTATGCTCATAAAAGTATCACAACAAAGATTGTCAATCAAACATTTAATTTAGATTAAAGAAAAAATATCTTCAACAAAAAAAAGTCCATCATCTGTCATCACCTTTCAAAAGTAATTGCGGACAATAGCATCTCGCATTGCACCACCACTCAGTCTCTCATTTAGAGGGAAATCCATAGGTGGGCCTAGATCATCAGCGGGTGCTAGGGGCTCTGGGGGATCATCGATGTCAGAGAGGGGGACTCTGCGATGGACAGTGATATTGTGTAGCACAATACAAGCCAGTGTTATGCGGCATGCTCGTTGGGGTTCCACTCTCAGATAGTTGAGGCATGCAAAATATGGGCTCAGAACAGTCTCATAATACACACATGCACACAGAAGGATTCACACTTGTATTTCATGATCCGCAAGAAATCATACCCTCGTGGGGGTGCGCTCATGTGATTGGCTTAGAATGAAGGAGACATCTGATTGGCTATAGATAGAAAAAATTACAAGTACGAATCGGGTGACCGTCAGGGGAGTCTCAAAAAACCCACACACGAATGCACAGCGATCCGTGCACAGAAAGCGGTTTGTGTTTGCAGGTTCAGGGGATTTAAACGGAAAACAAATATGTGAGGATCAAAAATACATATGTAAAACCTTTTTCTGTATTTGGATTTTTTATTTACATGTATATGAAACGGAACACATTTGTGTGTGCATTGAAAAACACAAGTGTGGATCCGGAAATACAAGTGTGAATCCTTTTGCGGATCATGAAATACAAGTGTGAATCCTTCTGTGTGCATGTGTGTATTATGAGACTGTTCTGAGCCCATAGAAAACGCCTCTTCAGTACTCTATTCAAGCGCTCAATGGCACACATTGTTCTTCCATGGGCATTGTTGTAGCGCATCTGTGAGGGAGTGTTGGCCGTGGGAAAATATGTCATCACCCATGGTAGGAGTGGGTAGGCACTGTCGGCTAATATAACTCCATCCGGCCTGTTGGTTTGGAATTCAGTGAACAACCGGCTCTCTCTGAAGATACGTGCATCGTGGACTGACCCAGGCCATCTCAAAACACAGTTGGTGATGGCAAGGTCAGCATCTCCCACAAGTTGCACATTGATGCTGTGCCTCCCTTTCCTGTTGACATATTCCCACTCCCTCTGATGAGGTGCTTGGATATGCACATGGGTGCAGTCGATCACCCCAATGGTGTTGGGCATGTCTCCCAAAAGAAAAAAACTTCTGCTTCACTTTGGCAATCTGGCCATCAGTGGGAAAAGTCACAAAGTGATCCAGCAGGCGAGCCAGTGCATCAGACACAGCTGTCACCACTTCACCCACTGTCTTGATAAAATGTTCCACATGCATAAAAGCACAGGGCAATGAGGACCTGTTCCTCTACAGTCAGAGCATGACTCCGCAAGGTTCTGCACTGCAGTTGTGGCCTGACCAGATCAGCAATGTAGTTGATGTCATCAAGTCTAAATCGAAAATGATCATAACGTTCTTCTGTTGTGTACTGTTGGAGAGGTTTGGGGCGCTCTGTGTGGACCCTTTGGTGGTGACCTCTCCTTACAGCATGGAAGATGTGAACAATCCCTGCCATGACTGTGTTCTGACTGATCTTTCAGTCAGTAGGCCTATCAGTCTCTGAATAATTATCACAAGTCCCCGGTTGGGTGCTTCGTTGTTGGAGTTTACCCCAGTGGACGAGAGGGTCGCCTCCCTACGCCTGTGGGTTATGGGGGGGGAAAACTCTGACTGTTGTGTGTGCTTATGCACCAAACAGCAGTTCAGAGGAAAGAGTCCTGTATGGGGCTCCTGAAGGGGACTCTTTAATCTTGCTGGGAGACTTCAACGCACATGTGGGCAATGATGGAAACACTTGGAGGGGCGTGATTGGAACCGGAGTGGTGGTTTGTTACTGGACTTCTGTGCTAGTCATGGATTGGCCATAACAAACACCATGTTCGAACATAAGGATGCTCATAAGTGTACGTGGTACCAGAGTACCCTAGGCAGAAGGTCCATGATCGATTTCGTTATCGTATCATCGGACCTGAGGCCGTATGTTTTGGACACTCGGGTAAAGAGAGGGGCGGAGTTGTCAACTGATCACCATCTGGTGGTGAGTTGGGTCGAGTGGCGGGGGAAGCCTCTGGATAGACCTGGTAAGCCCAAACGTGTAGTCCGGGTGAACTGGGAACGTCTGGAGGAGGCCCAAGTTCAGGAGGCCTTCAACTCAAACCTCCGGCGGAGCTTTTCGGGCATTCCTGTGGAGTTTGGGGACATTGAACCAGAGTGGTCGGTGTTCAAAGCCTCTATTGCCAAAGCCGCGGCGGGGAGCTGTGGTCTCAAGGTCTTAGGAGCCTCAAGGGGCGGTAACCCTCGAACCTCCTGGTGGACACCGGTGGTCAAGGAAGCCGTCCGACTGAAGAAGGAGGCCTTCAGGGATTTGTTATCCCGGGGGACTCTCGAGGCAGTTGCAAGGTACCGACAGGCCCGAAGGGCAGCAGCCTCAGCCGTGGCCGAGGCAAAGCAGCGGGTGTGGGAGAAGTTCGGAGAAGACATGGAAAATGACTTTCGGGCGGGACCAAAGTTGTTCTGGTAAACTGTCCGACACCTCAGGAGGGGGAAGCAGGGAACCATCCAAGCTGTGTACAGTAAGGATGGGACGTTGTTGACCTCAACTGATGGAGTGTTAGGGCGTTGGAAGAAACACTTTGAGGAACGCCTGAACCCGAGAACTCCGTCCTCTATGTTAGAGGCAGAGCTGGAGTATGACGGGGGATCAACACCAATCTCCCGGGGGGAGGTCACTGAGGTCGTCAAACAACTCCACAGTGAGAATGCTGAAGGCTCTGGGTGTTGAGGGACTGTCATGGTTGACACGTCTCATCAACGTTGCGTGGAAGTCGGAAACAGTACCGAAGGAGTGGCAGACCGGGGTGGTGGTTCCCCTTTTCAAAAAGGGGGATCAGAGGGTGTGTGCCAATTACAGAGGCATCACACTACTCAGCCTCCCCGGGAAAGTTTACTCTAAGGTACTCGAAAGGAGGGTCAGGCCGATTGTCGAAAATCAGATTGAGGAGGAACAATGCGGATTCCGTCCTGGTCGTGGAACGACGGATCAGCTTTTTACTCTCGCAAGGATCCTGGAGGGGGCCTGGGAGTACGCTTATCCGGTCTACATGTGTTTTGTAGACTTGGAGAAGGCGTATGACCGAGTTCCCAGGGAGTTACTGTGGGAGGTGCTGCGGGAGTATGGGGTGAGGGGGTCTCTACTCAGGGCCATCCAATCTCTGTACTCCCAAAGCGAGAGCTGTGTCCGGGTCCTCGGCAGTAAGTCGGACCCATTTCCGGTGAGGGTTGGCCTCCGCCAGGGCTGCGCTTTGTCACCAATCCTGTTTGTAATATACATGGATCGGATTTCGAGGCGTAGTCGTGGGGGAGGGGGTCTGCAGTTCGGAGGACTAAGGATTGCACCACTGCTTTTTGCAGATGATGTGGTTCTAATGGCTTCATCAGTCTGCGACCTTCAGCACTCACTGGATCGGTTCGCAACCGAGTGTGAAGAGGCTGGGATGAGGATCAGCACCTCCAAATCTGAGGCCATGGTTCTCAGCAGGAAACCGATGGACTGTCCACTCCAAGTAGGGAATGAGTCCTTACCCCAAGTGAAGGAGTTCAAGTATCTCGGGGTCTTGTTCTCGAGTGAGGGAACATTGGAGCGTGAGATGGGCCGGAGAATCTGAGCAGCGGGAGCGGTACTGCAGACGCTTTACCGGACAGTTGTGATGAAAAGGGAGCTGAGCCAGAAGGCAAAGCTCTCTATCTACCGGGCCATTTTCATTCCTACCCTCACCTATGGTCATGAAGGATGGGTCATGACCGAAAGAACGAGATTGCGGATACAAGCGGCCGAGATGGGTTTTCTCCGCAGGGTGGCTGGTGTCTCCCTTAGGGATAAGGTGAGAAGTACGGTCATCCAGAAGGGACTCGGAGTTGAACCGCTCCTCCTTCGCGACGAAAGGAGCCAGTTGAGGTGGTTCGGGCACCTAGTTAGGATGCCACCTGGGCGCCTCCCTAGGGAGGTGTTCCAGGCACGTCCAGCTGGGAAGAGACCAAGGGGTAGACCTAGGACCAGGTGGAGGGATTATATCTCTTCGCTGGCCTGGGAGCGCCTTGGGATCCCCCAGTCAGAGCTGGTTGATGTCGCCAGGGAAAAGAAAGTTTGGGGCTCTCTGCTGGAACTGCTACCCCCGCGACCCGAACAGGGATAAGCGGGAGAAGATGGATGGATGGATGGATGGATGGATGGATGGATGGATGGATGGATGGATGGATGGATGGATGGATGGATGGATGGATGTATGTTACAGACAATGTGAATGTCACAGGATCTGGACACAAGAGGACGGTGGACCAAGTGAGGTTGAGGTGGAAGAATTTGAAGCAGCAAGCTACCAAAGACCACAGCCAGGCTAAAAACCGATAAACTGGTAACAAACCATATTGTGGAGTTAATTTTGGTTGTTTATTCATTTATGTTCTATTTATTTATTTCAATCATGAAGCATTAATATACTGGTTTAGTTGTGCAGATTGTCATGCAAAATAGGTCTCAGTTGGGATGGAACCTTGGTTCCAATATTTTGTTTCCCTTGGGACTAATTTGATGAGGGACCGTCAGCCATCTTAAAAAAGGTGAAATGTTTGTCAGTCATGTTTTGATCAGCCACAGGGCACACGGGCAGCTGGTGAGTGTTTGGTTTACATATGTGTTTATGGTGACAGACTTTTGTGGTGTATGCTTTATGTAATTTGTGTATTATGTGTTTTCTCTTAGGTTGATATAACCTAACTTAGAATAGATTTGTGAGAAGAAAAGCTAACTTGTGATACCATGTGCTAACTTTGAATGAAGAAGAGCACATGAAATAAACATATATCCTAAACTAAAGCTGAGTGGTCACGCCCCGTGTTGTCCAACCCTTTCGGTGGGAGTAAAACCGAACAGTTATCAACCGACGTTGCACCTGGAAGAAAAGAAGCCGGGTGGCGTGGGATAACAAGACAAATGACAAAACAACCAGCAAAGACCTGAGGAGGAGTCCCAAGACGACGGTCATCTGGGAAAAAGATTGTGAATGCTCCAACAATATAAAAGGGGACAATACACAGATGTGGTACTGGATATCATTGGTGGTCAGCAGTCACAATCTTTACATGGAATACCAAACGTTGTACTGGATGGTGAGTCGCAGGTATGTGTGATTTTATCCTTGTCCCTATAGAACTACAATTATTATCTTGTATAATTGCTATTTTCATATTACTACAATGGCTATATTTATTATATAGCATCCTTGTTCTTATAGTACTGCAATTTTCCAGGAGCGTGCATGCTTTTGATCATCTAATTAAGGGGTATAAAGTATATTGATAAACTTTCATTTCAGGTAGTCAATGCACCTGATATGACACACACCATTGAAGATGACCAGAGCAGAGGGATGATGTCTACGAGCAGGGCCGGCCCTGACCAATTTGCTGCCCTAGGCAAGAATTTAGCTGGTGCCCCCCCCCCCCCCCCAAATGCAGACACTCACTATGACTCGCGCATGCATGCACGTGCACGGTTGTGGCATGACCACCAAAACAGAACGATATGGACACAAGATATGTGCAACTGTATTTAGTATCTTATCCATTTGAACTTGATTTAGGTGGGGGGTGGACCTAACATCCTCTAGGGGGGTCCGGGGGCATGCTCTCCCGGGAAGATTTTTTTTTTTTTTAAATATTGAAGTTAAAAGCATCAATCTGGTGCACTTTGAGAGCAACATTAAGAGATCTATGGATACATCTCTCAACACCCAGATGAAACAGAACTGTAAGCAGATTTTCTTTTTCTTTATGGATATTTTACAAATCAGTCCCCTTTTAAACTGTATTCTTGTTTATTAATAACAACTTTTACTGTCATAGTATTTTATACCTGTTTTTCATCTATTCTCTTATTTTTTTATAACTATAATGATCATATAAAGATGTGCCTTTACCTCACTGAGCTGAGGTTATCAGAGCCTCTCAGTCTTTCAGGAGAGAGCTCTCTAAAGCTCTCCCCCCTGTGGCCGCTTACACAGTAAATTCCAATGTTAATAAAAGCACACAGAAGCTGTATACGTTTTTTGGGAGTTTGATTTCTTTTAAATTAACACAAATACAAAATTAAAATGTATAATTGCACACTAAAACCATTATTTCAAAAAAGAACAATTTCACATAAACCTCTGGTTTTTACTGGGGCAGGGGCAGTTCAACTTGATTTTGGGGGGGTGCCATTGGGTGCTGTACGCAATATAGGCGTAGTTCTGTTAGTATAAGATAATAAGATGTACTTTGTTGATCCAAAATCGGGAAAATGCTTTGTTATGTAATTTCAACAAAAAAAAATTCTCCCCAAGTTTTTTTTTCCGGCGCCCCCGATGGGTTGATGCGCCCTTAGCATTTGCCTATACTGCCTATGCCAAGGGCCGGCCCTGCCTACGAGACACTGCTGAGCCGTGAAATGGAGAGGGCAGAGATGCAGATCCGTCTGGCCAAAGAACAAATACAGCAAACTGAAACCTCACTTAGAATTCAGCTCCTCAAAGCACGCCTGGAGGATCCAGCTGCCTTTGAATGAATGTTTTTTTGTTGTTGCCCTAGTGGGAGTATTTTTTTCAATTACAATTCCATTATGTATTTAAAAATATAATTAGACATTATAGATGTCTCTGCAATGTGGTCTCTTGTCTTCCTTGTATTATTTTTCATATCCACTAGATGGAGATCAGTAGGATTAAAACCATGATATGCAGGATCTAGTCATCTTGAAAAGTCTGAATCTGGATCAGGGTGATTCTATCCTGAATTGCTTTGAAATACTGGGACAAAATCTGGCCGAGTTGTCTGATCCTGGATCACAAAAAATGTGATTTCAAAATCTGATCTGATTGAGATTAAAAGTTTTGAACTACTGAGCCCAGAAGACTGCTGTTTTACTGGGGATTATAATGAAGAGCACAGGATCCTGAGATCTGAGTGATACAGAAGGACAGTTAAGCACAGCATTAGCAGCCCCAGGAGTAACAGATTATAAGCTGTTTGTCTGTGTGGGGTTTTTGCTGGAGAGCCAAACGGTTACATATCTTCCCCTTTCCTGTCCCCTCATTAGCATTTACAGCAACTTCTGGACATTTCAAAATATATGTTCAAAATGTGGAAGTAATGCTTTTAAAACAATATTTGTGCTACTGTGTTTATTCATACCGTACTCATGCATACCAAATTCCAACTACACTTTAACTTAAAGTTTTAATTTCAATTATATGGCTGTGGTATATGTTAACCTTAAAGAGCCACATAAACAGGGGTGCACATAACTTTTTTGCCCTGGTTCTCAAAGGAGCACCTGGAGATGTTGCTTGGTGCTCATCCTTAAAATGAAATAAACCGTAACTTTTGAGGGGTCTTGACTTTATTTGCCAGACACACGGCACTGAACACACATGCAGAGGTGAACACAGAACACACATGCAGAGGTGAACACAAGACAACATTAGCACGAGCAGTAATCCTACAAGCTGTCATCACTACCCTCCTGACTGTTCTCCTCACTGTCTTCCTCTCTGTCAGACATGGTAGCTGATGATGTAGGCCTACTTCTTTCTCTCTGGTTGAGTCTGCGATTAGCTGCTTGCATCCACAAGTCAACAGCTGGGTTTGGGTCGAAAGTCTCTGTTGTCATCTTAGACAAGTGGATGTAATCAAATAAGTATGTGAACATAACCAATAACCTACCATAGCCAATAACAAATGAATGTAACTTATTTTATTTGTGTTGTTCATTCATATCTTATTTTACCGTAACATTTATTTATGCATTTTTTTTGTATCTCTCCAGTTTTAAAGGATATTTTTGGTTACTGTCCTATAGTATACATTGGAATGATTTAAAACCTGTTTATCCCAATAATTATAAAGGAGTGCCTTGGAAATATGTGTTTACATAAATTGCGACCAAACCGTTTGAACTTAGACTTTACCTCACTGAGCTGTAGTTATCAGTCTGGCTGGAGAGGACTCTCCCTCCACATTATTGTAGAAACATCTTCTTCTTATATCCGTTAGAGCAGCTAGCACGGCACCAGATTCTAATAACAACAGCGCTGGCCTGGTACCGGTGCACCCTTCCTCGCTCACTCGCATTTTGGCTGTGAGCTGCGGGCGCCAGATAAGCCAACATCCCCCATTTTCATCACTTACAGCGCCCATCGTACAGGGCAAATGAAACGTGTAACCGGGGTGAAAAGGGTGTTACATTTACTTAATTATGAATATTGTTACATCAAGGCCGAAAATTAGGATGAGCCCCAACGGTCAAAATGTTTGTTTCCCTCCCAGAACTGCCAGCGCAGCGCCTCCACAGATCTGGCGGCCTAGGCGAACATCTAGCCAGTGCTACGGGCCGACCCTGAGTTCATATCATGGTTCATACATGTATGCAACTCGCAAATATCTTTCTCTCTCTCTCTCTTCTCTCTCTCTCATCTCTCCTCTCTCCTCTATTTTCTCTTTTCTCTTCTCCCTTCTCTCTCTCTCTCTCCCTCTCTCAATGTTGGTACGCAAATGCGCTTTGTTTCAAATGACCCGGTGCTCTTTTTTTGGCGGAGGTGCGCATGCGCACCTGCGCACCAGTTATGTGCAGCCCTGCACATAAACCCTAACCCTATTAAAACTTTTGCAATGTTGTTAAGTAACTAAATACATTTACTCAAGTACTGTACTTAAGTACAATTTTGAGGTACATGTACTTCTACTGCACTACAACTCACAGGTAAATGGTGTACTTTAACTCTACAACCTACATTTATTTAATACCTTTAGTTACTTTACAGATTTAGATTAATGATGTGAAATATAATCAAGTCTTGAATCAGACTGGCTATCGGGACTTTCGGGACGAATCCTGCTGGGCCGGTACCGAAGTGGGCCGGTCGATAGATGTGGGCCAGTTGGATAAGTCACTAGCAGATCCTCCCCCCTGTTGAGAATTTACTAGTGGTACCGAAGTGGGCGGGTCAAGGTGCCCGGGCTGATTTGTTGTCCCAGTCCGCCCCTTGTTCTCCCGTGTGTATCTGTGTGTTTTCTTCTTGTATGTTCCTGCCTGTGTACATGACATAACTGCTGTTCATAACCAATTGCCCCTTGCAGGATTAATAAAGTTGTTGATTGATTGATTGTTCCACCTGGAGTAAATCCACAAGCTGCCCTGCAGTATACAAAGTCATTCAAACTAGCTGCAGCTTTGAGAACACTTTAATGATCAATAATTATAAAACATATATATATTAATCTGAAATGGACCGATCTGCACAATGACTGCTTTTACTTTTGGTACTCAAAGTTTATGTTGATGATAATATTTTTCTACTTTTACTTGAGTAACATTTTGAAAGCAGGACTTTTACTTGTAACAGAGTATTCCTACACTCTGGTACTTCTACTTTGACTTAAGTACAAGATCTGAGTACTTTTACCACCTCTCTACGTTTTACATTTGGACATTTCTGCAAGTATAAAAAATGTTGGCGATCGGTAACAAATGCTTCTTTTCTGGAAAGTTCTCAGAGAGCAGCTTGACGTGCGATCAGTCATCCGAAGCCCTCCGGCAGCAGTTTGCTGTTGTTCAGTTTCCTGAGGCGGGGATTATCCTGAGGTCACAGTAGCTCATTTAATCTGTGAGGTCAAGTTACCAAAAATGGGCTCATTTCAACAAAATCACTGATCAACAGGAATGTTGTAGTATATGCATGTAATATATATATATATATATATATATATATATATATATATATAATTAAATGGAGTTATATTGAGTAAACACATTTATGACATTGCAATGTTTCCCAGTCTGCATGTAGAACCATATCTCTGAACTTCACCTCAGCATGTGCATCTTATTGTGAAATGTGGAACCATTGCTTCATTTCCAAGAGTTGCAAAAACATGATGGAACAGCAGCGGCAGATTGCAAAACAGTGCAAATGTCATTCAAATACTTGGTATGGACTCAGGAATTAAGATATATTCAAACCAACATGTATAGAATATAAAAACAAAAACACAATTATACTGCATGCTAAAACCGGCATGTGTTTGTTTCCCAAAACTGTATGGGACTTGGATAAAGTGGACGTTTCTGTAAAGAGGGGGGGGGGGCTGGGTATCTATTTAACCTTGTTCAGAGAGGTCAAGGGGTCAATATGGTAATGACAGTTTTTTTGCATCGCCAAAGTTTCGCCCAGGCTCATCAGACTTGGCTCATCTCCCGGGGCAACCCTCTGTCCAGCCCAGATCTGAGAGGCTCTGCTGCAGACGGAACAGAGCTGAGATCTGCTGCAGACGGAGCAGCGTGAGGCGGAGGTGCAGGTCTAACACCGTCTGAAGTCTGAGCCCAGCAGAGAGGAGCTGCAGGACTTCAGACTGCAGACTGGAACCAGAGCGGACTGGTGAGTGCATTTCATTTCAGAACTCTCCATTTGGCTCTCTTGAAATATGAAATATAATACATGGTGATACTACGGTGGCTGAGAGGTGCAATCAACAATTACAAAGTGTGAAACACTTGAACAAAGCTTGAGACAAATTTACATTTGATAAAACAAATTTACATTTGATAAAACAAAATTACATTAGCAAAACACTTTTACCAAAGAAAAAACTATTTTAGATTAACAAAAACAAATTAACAAGATGCGAAACACTTTTACAAAGCTAGAGACAAGTTTACAAGTGTCGACACACTTTAACATTTGCAGAAACACTTTAACAAACTAGAGAATCAAACCGGAAAGGGAATGCCCATCATACCAGGGGCCTGTACTACGAAGCTGGTTCAACCTAACCTGGATATGTTTGAGTTAGCCGGTTGGCCTAATCCAAAACATACGCGCTCTCGCTAAACGGTACTACGACGCGGGTTATCAAGTGGATCGCTCAAGCCAGCCGTGTCCTATCTAGTTAGGTGCGCGTTCACATGAAAGGGGTGGTATTTGGAGCATTCGACCAATCACAAACATGGAGAAGCATACTGACAGCGCAGCGTCATACTTCCTGAATGAAAAGTGAACTTTAATACTAGTCAAAAATGAAGAAGTTAAACTTTAAACATCCATGACTTAAACACTTGATCCAGGATCAAAGCCACCTAGCTGCACCTGCAAGGTGAATACAGCTGGTAACAGAAAAAGTGTTTGAATGCGTACATTAACAGGTTTATGATATCACTGCCCCGTCTAAAACACGATCTGACTTTAATTACATTTGTCTCGAGTGTAATACAATAAATATATAAAATAATACTTCTGTATACAGTCTGTGACACTGTGAGTGTGGCACGGCCAGATACGGCTCAGCTGACTCAGATAAGGAAATATATGATACATTATGAAGTGATATGCCAGGACTGTAGGCCTACTTAATGTTACTCTGATCCGGTTACTTATGTTGTGGCAGATATTTAAGTAAGCTTTCTTAACGCTAATGTTATAATAGTCAGATTGCTCTGAAGATGGAGGTGATATTCTATTAATGTTCACGTTCACACAGTCGGTGATTTTTGCCGGCCGTCTTTCCTGCAACGGCAGCTTTTCTGTATTTCCTTTCTCCTGTAATATGACTTGATCGCTTTAAACTCCGCACACTGAGCTCTGATTGGTCAGCAGGCAGTGCTTTCACTGAGTTGAGCTCTTAGCCTGCAACCTAACCTGGTCCCGACCAGGTTAGCCGCTAAGCATAAGTTACCATGGAGATATAGCCTGCTAAAAAGAGAACCAGCTTCGTAGGACCGGAAAGCCGGAGTTTTCCCTGAATTTAGCCGGCTAAGCGAAAATCCTGCTTCGTAGTATACCCCCCAGAAGTGACGTTAAGTGATTGACACAAACTTAAGTTTGTTTTGGTGGATAGACCGCCGGTACCTATGGACGGTACGAGTGTGTTTATGGTCGTTAAACATGCAAGAGATACGTTCTCGTGCACACAAGAAAGTTACAGGTTCGCCAAGTAGGAAGTGGAGCTGTGCCTTTTACACACAGCCTTCGCTGTGTTTACCTTTATTATACAGCTAAAGAGCGACTGCAGGCTGCTTCGTTATGGCCACACACACACACACACACACACACACACACACACACACACACACACACACACACACACACACACACACACACACACACACACAGACACAACACAGACACACACAGAACTGCCCGATTATTCCCCCTATTACTCGTTTTATGAAGGAGATGTTCGGTCCACAAGGCGCATGACGTGTGTGTGTTTGTGCTGTGCTCAGTTCCGCTCTGTGTGTGTGTTCGGTGTCACCGGCATTTGTTTTCAAATGACCATGAACAGTAATTTACACACATCAGGGAAGCAGGATTTTCGCTTAGCCGGCTAACTTCAGGGAAAACTCCGGCTTTCCGGTCCTACGAAGCTGGTTCTCTTTTTAGCAGGCTAGATCTCCATGGTAACTTATACTGTGCTGCTAACCAGGGGGGTATACTACGAATCTAGTTCAACATATCCTGGATATGTTTTGAGTTATCCGGTTGACTTCATCCAAAACAAACCTGCTCTCGCTAAACTGTCCTACAACGCTGGTTATCAAGTGGATCGCTCAAGCCACCCGTGCCCTATCTAGTTAGGTGCGCGTTCACATGAGAGGGGTGGTATCTGGAGCATTCGACCAATCACAAACATGGAGAAGCGTACTGACAGCGCAGCGTCATACTTCCTGAATGAAAAGTGAACTTTAATACTAGTCAAATATGAAGAAGTCAAAACTTTAAACTAGTGATGGCGAGATGAAGCCTAACGGCCCGTCTACACTACAGGCATAAACAAATCTTGAAGCTGGGCGTGTCTGAGGCTTGGCGATTTCTTGCGCCCAAGGCGACCAACAACCAATCAGGAATCTCCCGCCCGCCCCCGGCATACAAAGCAATAGCAATGTTAAAACGAAGTAAACTGGATATAAAATCCCCAAACAGGCGAAATCCACTGTCTCTGCCACCTCTCTCCATGCCTCGCTCCTCCGGTTTGTATCCCGGTAGATCAACAGAGACTGATCATACAGCACCGGGTGATTCACTACCGCTATAATGAATTTTCCCTCCATTTTTTGGAATATGAGGAAATTACCTGCGTAGTCTCTCCCAGCATACACGCAGTTTGATTGGCTAGCGCTTGTACTGGCAGATTTGCATACGCGGGATTTGATTGGCTGATGCCAAGCATCGAGCCTCAAAAGTTGAACATTGTTCAACTTTTGATGCCGATAGATGCTCGTGATGCTTGCAAAGCCATGCCATGCTCCCCACAATGCAGTTCGGCGAAGTTTAAAAATCTTCTACGTCACCCCATTCAAATGAATGGGCGAAGCGTTGAAAGCATTTTTCAATGCCTGTAGTGTAGACGGGCCGTTATGAAGCTTTGAAGCTTTCCAGCCAATTGGTTCGCAAAAGGGTTCATCTCATGAGGCTTCATCATGGGCTTCATTTGAACACAAACCCCCCTGTTGGTCAAAGTGTGTAAAACAGGCAGATTGGACATCTTAACAGTGTGCTGTATCTCATACCGAGTTCCCAATGAGATCCAATCCTTAGAATAACTCTAAACAAGGAACATAAAATCATATTTTCATGTTAACAATATTGTATTTATTCCAGTTGAATGATTGTGATTGAAAATCCTAAGGAGGCTGCTAAACATTACAAAGAGGGATTTGTATTCCTTAATAATATTCATAAACGTAACCATGTTGTAGCTTGAGAAAGGCTAAACCATATCAAAGAATACATTTATTAACTACATTATCTCATTTAGCTGTAGCTTTTATAAACAACAAAAAAGACATATTGTTCAGTCATTGAACCAGGGACCCTGTGGTCATGAGTCAACTGCTTTCCAGCTGAGCCACAGCATACACACTAAAGCTCCCTGAAAACACTGCAACATATGTATTCCTGTATTTATTGATGTTTTTATTCCTACATTTATTTATGCTTGTATCTATTTATACTTATGACATGTTCCGACCTCTATATAAGTGAGGATTTGAGCTCTCTTTAATTCCATCGTGTCACCGGGCCCGGGTACAGGAGGGGTAATATCGTTCTTATTATACATCCATGGGTATTATGAGTGTTGTGGTTCAACGGTTCAACCGATCTGAATGGCTTCCTGAAGCAGTCACGTGGTATCGACAGGCAGCGAGGCTTCGTTTGTCATCGATGACGTCACTGGCCCAAAACGATACAAGCCTCGAATACATGCTTCACAAAAAGCTTCAGGGATTACTCGACACACGCTCCGAAGCCTCGGCGCAATACGTAACATCACTACTTTAAACATCCATGACTTAAACACTTTATCCAGGATAAAAGCCACATAGCTGCACCTGCAAGGTGAATACAGCTGGTAGAAGAAAAAGTGTTTGAATGCGTACATTAACAGGTTTATGATATCACTGCCCCGTCTAAGACACGATCTGACTTTAATTACATTTGACTCGAGTGTTTCGTCAACAGTATGTGACACTGTGAGTGTTGCACGGCCAGATACGGCTCAGCTGACTCAGATAAGGAAATATATGATACATTATGATATGATGTGATATGAATGATAATGGGACACATCGACGTCTGCACTCACAGTGCCGCGGACTGTAGGCTACATAATGTTACTTTGATCCGGTTACTTATGTTGTGGCAGATATTTAAGTAAGCTTTCTTAACGCTAATGCTATAATAGTCAGATTGCTCTGAAGATGGGAGGTGATATTCTATTCATTTTCACACAGTCGGTGATTTGAACTGCAAGGCAGTTTAAACTGTATTTCCTTTATCCTGTAATATGACTTGATCGCTTTAAACTCTGCACACTGTTGTTATCAGCTGTTCCACCATGGTTTCTACCTCAACCTGTAATAGATTTATCCTTATTGAAATGGTTACATTCAATGAAAAATAAAATCAATGTGCAGGCTTACGTGAACACTGTTCTACATGAACAATATGGGCAGTTTATACATTAAATAAATCAACAGTATAGTGGCGATATGCTCCAAGCGGAAGCGATTCGCCATTAAAGCAAAGAAGAAGAAGAACTCCGCACAGTTGATCGCTTATCCTGGAACATATCCTGCTTCGGAGCACAGACTAGGTTCCAGGATAAGTCACCATGGAGATCTAGCCCGCTAAAAAGTGAACCATTCGTAGTAGCGGAAATCGCAGAAGTTATCTTGCTAAATGAAAATCCTGCTTCGTAGTATACCCAGGGCCGTTTCTTCCTATAGGCGGACTGTGCGGGGACATAGGGCCCCCGCGGCCACTAGGGGGCCCCCAAGCTGAAAGTATTTTTTATTTATTTATTTTTCATCCGAAAAACAAAAAAAGTTTAATTCATACACACAAAGATGAACAAAATTAGTAGAAGCGGGAGGGCTGAAGCATAGCTTGTGGAAAGTAGCCCTCCCGTGCATCATCCTAATACAGCGGCATTATTGCGTCAAAACACGTATAGAAATGAAGGAGTACAAAGAAATAAAGAAAACAGGAGAACAAATTAAATAAAAGTTAGGGCAGGAAAACAATAAATGCATATGAAAACTAGATATAGGGTCATTTTCTGCACATGTCAAAAGCAGTTTCAACTATCTTTTTTTGGAAATTAAAATACTATATATAAATATATACATAGGTACACATGTACTTGGCAAATGAATAATAATAATAATAATAATAATAATAATATATGCATAATTGCATATAAACATTGTGAACACTTATTTTCAAGTGACTTTTTTACATTCATATGTTCACGCTGTGGTTTGGAACTGCTTTTGAATGTTATTAGGCATTTTCTTATGGAAAATGTTGTGCATAATCAGTACCGTTTTAAGCTGTACTATCTCAACACATTTTAATAGATTGAGTTTTTTTAAATATGGGAGTTGTGTGTTCATATTTACCAACACCACAGACTATTCGTAATACTTTTTTTTGGGATGTTATTATTTTTGTAGATTTGTGGAGTACGTGTTTCCCCATATTTCGGAGCAATAGTAAAGGTAAGGGAGAAATAGACTGTTATAAAGAGTATATTTTCTTCAAGAATGTTCTTAGTATGATACAAAATACCTATTGTTTTTGACAGTTTAGTCTGTACATAATTTATATAGTGCTTCCAATTGAGTTTTTCATCAACAAGCAGTCCTAAAAATGTACATGCACCAACTTTTTCTATCTCTGTATTGCAAATCCGTATAATGCAGTCATTTCTACTCTCAGACTTTGTGTTGAATAACATGTCATTTGTTTTGGCCACATTAAGGGATAATTTATTAACTGCAAACCAGTTACATAGTATTTCTAATTCTGCATTCACAATTTTAACAAGATCGCCAAGATTATGATGGGAGCAGAAAATTCAAAGTTCAGGTTCAGCTTCAATATATTTATTTATTTGTAGACAGCCAAGCCCCCTCCTGTGTTCGGTGAAGCATTATATGCTTACAAATCCAATGTAGGATATAAACACGACTAAACTGCAATGATAGCAAAGCTGTGGCTTGGGTTTTTGGGGTAATAAAGTCCAAATCATCGTTGGGCTGTCAGCCAATGAGTGACGTCTGAGGAAGATGAAAAATGTAAATTAAACATTGTTGAGAAAATGCTGCATCTCTTGCATTTATTGACATAGAGGACCCTTATTGTTTACCTTTTTAATATCATTTTTTGTAATTTTCAATTGCTTGGTTTTCGTGAAATTAGCCTGTTTTCCTATTAAAGTGTAACAGATTGATGCATCTCCACAGATCATCTTAAAGGCTTCGGAATCCCCCCCATTGTAGTTAAACAACTGTCAAAACTAGGGCCCCCAAACAGCATCTTGCATAGGGCCCCCAAAAAGCTAGAAACGGCCCTGAGTATACCCCCCAGGTTAGGTTGAACCAGCTTCGTAGTACAGGCCTCTGGTCAACTCCATAGGTATATGCGTGTGTTCCCAAATTAAATAAATGCGTTTAATCTTAATCTGGATGTAGTGCTCAGTGCTGTCGGAGTGCAGGAGAACACTGCAGCCAACTCAGCCGTCTCTCGCGTTTGCTTGGTCAAATCAGCAGCTCTTAATTTGTGAGTGCGCCATTAATCGCGCCTTTATGGTAATCGACCGAGAAGCGGCACTGACGCTAGTACAAGAGTAAAATGATGCATGTTTTTGTGCGATAAAAATATGTTTTACCATAAATTCTTATATATATATATATATATAAGCTGTACACTTTATGAATATAATAGTTTTTTATGGACAACTTTACCATTCAATCTCGTCCAACTGATTTTGCTGCCGTCACTCCTCGGCTCTTGGTAGTTCAGGCATTTATCAAACCTGGCAACTCCGGGTTTCCTGGCAGCTGTCAATCAAAGTCCAGTGGCTCCGCCCCAAAGTGCCAGAAACTTTTCACGCGCGCGTAGACAGACTCCGCGAGGCTGATACTCCCGCGAGCGAGCAAGAGGGCTGTCTCTCTCGCGAGCGAGCGCAGAGCCGCTCGCGGGCGCACAGCCGCTCGCGGGCGCACAGCCGCTCGCGGGCGCAGAGCCGCTCGCGGGGGTTTAATCTGCGCGCGAAGGTCATTTTATGCGCGTGTAAAAGCACATTTTCCGCTCGTGAGTAGCTTGTTTTACGCGCTAGAATATTGACCCAAATCTGACTCCATACAGATGGACATTGAATTGGAATAGATACAAAAATAATCATCCTCCCACTCGGAGTGAACATTATATATTTTGGGCTTTTTTGCTTCTGCGGTCTTGTGTGTGTGCGGACTGTGGTCGTGTCTCAATTCAGGGGTTGTATCCTTCGGGGTACGGTCCACGGAGGACCCAGCCCACGTAGACCGGGTAGGCTGCACCGAGCCGCCTACGAAATGAGACGGTCTAGCCTACGGAGGGCTTCGTATTTACGTCACGTGATACGCGCTGTTCGGTTGCGCTGCTCCAGCAGCCTGCTAGCAAATTCTAACTCAGCTGAAAAGGATCCAGAAACTTTACTTTTTGTCATGATTCTTGTGTTATGTCACGTTTTAGTTTTGTATGTCTTGTTATGGGTGTGTTTCTGTTCTCTCTGTCATGTTTTCCTCCTTGTGTATTGTCTGGTCCCTCTCCCTGGGTTTTTCCTCCCTGTCGTTAGTTTCCCTGGTGTGTCTAATTGTTTGATTGTGTTCACCTGTGGCCCTTGTGTTTCTCCTCCCCTGCCCGGCTGTTTCTCGTCTGGTGATTACCCCTCCCTGTATTTAGTATGGTCTCTTCCTGTGTTCAGGGTTGGTGCTTCTTTTGTTTGTGACCTAGTTCACCGTAGAGTGTTTTGTTTGTTTCCATGTGATATGTTCGATAAGAGCCCTTGAAATAAAGGTATTATCAGTATTATCTGCGTTTGGGTCCTACCTGCTTCACTCCGCGTATCAGAAAGCACCAACCAAGAAATGGACCCAGCGGATTTTCAGGAGTTTGAGATGGATCTGTTCGATCTAGACTTTTCTCTACAATGTTATCATGCTGAGTGGAAAGGAACTTCTTCTAGAAAGGACAAAGAGGCTATTCTCGAGAAGGTGGCCGAAATGCCTTGGTTGAGGAGTTCGTTGCCGGAGTGGTTACAGCTTTTCACAAGTTGTCCTGAGGATTGGTCAGACGCTTCTAACCCTTTCCTCGGATCCGACTACGGTCCTGTTGGAGGTCCACGGAGTCTCCAAAGAGCCTCTAGGAGACGCAGGGCCAGGATTCCAGCCCGTGCTCCAACAGCCATGATTCCGGTGTGGGATTCCCGGCCTGCTAGCCCCAGGCATGCTAGCTCCCTGGCTCCCAATTCCCAACCTGGCACCATACGCCTTGGTGGGTTCCGCCTACACTCAACCCGTGCTTCTGCTCCAGTTCCTGCTCCTGTCCAGGAGTTGTATTCCGGAACTCGGCTGGCTTATGGAGGTCCACGGAGTATTCAGGCGGCTGCTAAGAGGAGTCGTCGCAAGGCCAGGCTAGCAGCCGGAGCAGCCACAATTCCGACTCCAGTACAAGCCCCAACAGCCATGGTTCCGGCTCCAGTGCCGGACCCAGGAGCCATGCCTTCATGCTCCAGTACCGGCCCACGCAGCTTTGCGTCCATACTGGATTACCTGGCGTACACAGCCAGGGTCCAGGCTTCCACACCGGACCTTACAGTCATGTTTCCGGCTCCAGAACCGGACCTTACAGCCATGTTTCCGGCTCCAAAACCGGACCTTACAGCCATGATTCTGGCTTCAGTACCGGCCCCAGTAGCCATGGTCCCGACTCCAGTTTCGGCTCCAGGACTGGCGTACCGGCCAACGCCAGCTCCCCGAGGCCTGTCGGCGTACCGGCCGACTCCAGCACCTCGTCTCCTGCTGGCTCCCCAGCCGACGCCAGCTCCCCGAGTCTTGTCGGCGTACCGGCCGACTCCGGCACCTCGTCTCCTGCTGGCTCCCCAGCCGACGCCAGCTCCCCGAGTCTTGTCGGCGTACCGGCCGACTCCAGCACGTCGTCTCCTGCTGGCTCCCGAGCCGACGCCAGCTCCCCGAGTCTTGTTGGCGTACCGGCCGACTCCGGCACCTCGGCTCCTGCTGGCTCTCCAGCCGACGCCAACTCCATGTCTTGTCCCGTTGGAGGTCCCGCAGACTACTCTTCTGCCGGGGGTCCTGCCAACCCTATGTCCTGAGCCGTTGGAGGTCCCGCAGACTACTCTTCTGCCGGGGGTCCTGCCAACTCCATGTCTTGTGTCGTTGGAGGTCCCGCAGACTGCTCTTCTGCCGGGGGTCCTGCCAACCCCATGTCCTGTGTCGTTGGAGGTCCTGCAGACTACTCTTCTGCCGGGGGTCCTGCCAACCCTATGTCCCGTGTCGTTGGAGGTTCCGCCGACTGCTCTCCGGCCGGGGGTCCTGCCGGCCCTGTGTCCTCTTCCGTGGGGAATCTTGCCGACACCTGTCCCACCGGCTCCGGATCCTATCCGGTCGACACCGGCTCCTGCCCGGCCTCCGGAGCTGTCCGGTCTTCGCCCTCGAGCCCGGTCCCCTGAGTTCGCCCGCTGTGGTCTTCGCCCCTCCTCGAACTCTGCCTTGCCCCCGGGCCGTCCGCCCGAGACCCCTTCCTCGAACTCGGCCTTGCCCCCGGGCCGTCCGCCCGAGACCCCTTCCTTGAACTCTGCCTTGCCCCCGGGCCGTCCGCCCGAGACCCCTTCCTCGAACTCTGCCTTGCCCCCGGGCCGTCCGCCCGAGACCCCCTCTTCGAACTCTGCCTCGCCCTGGGCTGTCAGCCAAGGCCCGTCCTCCGGACCCCCTCCACCCTCCCTGCTGGACGTTGTTGGATTTTTGTTTTGGTGTTTAGGGACGTCTAGAATCCGTCCCTTGAGGGGGGGGGTTTCTGTCATGATTCTTGTGTTATGTCACGATTTAGTTTTGTATGTCTTGTTATGGGTGTGTTTCTGTTCTCTCTGTCATGTTTTCCTCCTTGTGTATTGTCTGGTCCCTCTTCCTGGGTTTTTCCTCCCTGTCGTTAGTTTCCCTGGTGTGTCTAATTGTTTGATTGTGTTCACCTGTGGCCCTTGTGTTTCTCCTCCCCGGCTGTTTCTCGTCTGGTGATTACCCCTCCCTGTATTTAGTATGGTCTCTTCCTGTGTTCAGTGTTGGTGCTTCTTTTGTTTGTGACCTAGTTCACCGTAGAGTGTTTTGTTTGTTTCCATGTGATATGTTCGATAAGAGCCCTTGAAATAAAGGTATTATCAGTATTATCTGCATTTGGGTCTTACCTGCTTCACTCCGCGTATCACTTTTAAAATGTTTTGGAGATCACCGTCGGCGATGAATTAAAGAGGACCATGGCCAGGTAAATATGATGAAGCTGTTCCTTTAGCCACCAGTAATGTTACATTAGTAAGTTAACAAGTAAATTATATATAGCTGATGTAATTTAATCATATTATTTCATATTTAAAATAAGTCTTAATTTTTCTGTACTAATAAAACAATGTTTTTTTAAATGAACAAAAGCATGTTGTATAGATTGATTGTCAACAATAGTAGTGTTCTAATCTTAATAGCTGTGATTATAACAGTTTATATTCTCCTTCTTCCCCTAACCCTGCCCAGATGATGTCCCACTGACACCAGGTCCAGCTGCACCGTGCCCCCCGCTCTGCTGAAATACACAATTAAACATTTTCTATGACCTTTTTTTTGTATTCATAAAATTAAACTGAAGACAGTTTAATGCCCTAGAGATATCCTATTATTCCACTGCTTATGTACCCCCCAAATTCTCAACAAAGTAACGACATGACTCCCAATATTAATGGAAATGCTTTTATGGATTTAGAAAATGATTTTATTGATTTAAAAAATAGTTTTATGTATTGATTTAAATTGACATGCATCCGCTAAGAAAAGTAGTCCGTTGTTACCGTTTGAACTACGCAGCAACGGCAGGAACTGCTTCGATAGTGTTTTTGAGGAGCTTTTTGATTACATATTTGAAAACATCGTTGCTTGCTTTAAAAGTAGCACAATTCATTATGTCAAACCTTGGAAAGTATCTAGATATCCCTGCCCTAATGCCAAAGTAACTGGCAACTGAATATGTGTCGCCGTTTGATGTCTATGTCTGGACCGCTGCGTAAAAAGGAGGGTTTCTGCCCCATTACTTCTCTTCTTACTTCTATAAGAATAAAACACGGAGGACGGAGATCTCTTTTTCTCCCCGTCTTCTGACAGCCCAGCAGCTGACCTCAAAGCACGCTCCCCTCTCCTGCAGGGGGGCGTGGTCAGCTGCAGCTCACAGAATCAGCCCCCTGTAAAAACAGCGCTGGATGGAGCAAATAGAGCGAAATGAGGCATGGCTAAAATGCAGGATCTTTTTGGTATTTTGAAAGAAAAACTATATTTATATAGTTTATATAGGTCGATACAGTTAGTAGTATTACACCTATAGTTTTTATAGGTGTTGCTATCTGTTTTGTGTAGTGTGGTTCTACAAGCAAGTCAATGCATTCATTGGGTGGTATCAGAGAGTTGCACGGGTCTGTAAATGCAATGAAAACAATTGGCCACAGCAAATCATTTATATTAAAGATGTAATTTTTACTTTTGAATACTTCAGTACAAAGGATGTATTGAATAATTTAAGTGACATATGTGTACACATATAAATCATTAGTCAAAACAGGGCTACTATATTTGATTTAATTAAAAGGTATAATATGTGGTAAACTGAAGAGCCGTTTGGGAGCCGAAAGAGCCGGCTCTTTTTGGTGAGCCGAGCCAAATGATCCGGCTCACCAAGAAGAGCCGGAATTCCCATCACTAGTGTACATGACTGTGTGATGTCCTCATTCAGCAGCCTGTTAGTGCCCCCTCCTGTCTGCTCCGCTTATTACACCGGAAGGCCATTACTCAACACTAACCAATTGTGTTTCCTTTTGGAGAAATTGCATTTGTGTCATAAAGATGTGTGGAATGACACAGGAGTTGCAGATGAGTAACAGCAGAGCATGTCATCGTTTCCACGACCATGTATTCATTTTATGAAAATCAGTTAGACCATGAAGTTAGACTGTTCTGTGATCTATCTGTGACGTTATTAGGCATATCACGTACCCAGTGGCGTTTCTAGGTGTAAAAAACTGGGGGGGCAGAAAGAGGTCGGGGGAGAGAGAGAGAGAGAGAGAGAGGGGGGGGACAGAGAGAGGGAGGAGAGAGAGAGGGGGGACAGAGAGAGGGGGGGAGGAGAGAGAGAGAGGGGGAGTGTCAAATTACATACTGAAGACCACAGGAGCAACACTGTGAGCGCATACATTTACGTACACAGCGTGGGGATGTCATAGTAATGCACCTTCATACATGGAGTAAAGGTCACCATCACAAAGTAATTCTTAACAATAACAACAACCGTAATGCTTTAGCATTAAAACACCATAGACTGTAAACATAAGGAAAACACAGACACTCATCATCGAGGTCACAATATCAATCGATCCAGCAGAGGCAAAACACAGAAGATCAACAAAATATATGACATAAATGAACTTACCAAAGCTGAAGGCTCACTTGAAAAGAAAAGCGGCACGGCGGTCCTTCCTCTGACAGAATGTGTCTATCACTTTGAGGATGAAGTCCTGTAGTTGCTGGATCAACTGGCTTTCAATTGAAAGCATGGCCAATGCGTTAAGTCGCGGCTGTCCCATGGTGTTGCGAGTGAAAGTCTTTATCCTTTTGAGGGTGGAAAAGTTCCTCTCTGACTCGGATGTCGTCATCGGAGTTGTCACTATTATTTTGACCAAAATAACAGTCTCAGCAAACGTTTCCTCCAAGTTGTTCTCGTGAATGGATTTCAACAGAGACAGGGCAGTGTTTCCAGTGTGAAGCTCACTGTGGCGGTAGAGCGTGGTCAGCTCAGACTTCAACTTCTCCTTGTTTCCCAACGCAGGCCACAGTTTCACGGCGCAGTCAAGCTCAGGTGTAGGAAATGACAGGACATGCTGTGGGAAGAATGAGCTGTCAACAAGCTTTGCAGCGATCAAATGGTCACTCTGTGAGAACCTCTGTTCCACCTGTGAGATAACTGTGTCACAAGCCTCCTTCATCACCGGCGCTGTGCTGCTGACTCGTCGGCCTGGCTCGTCTGTTCCATCATGAGCAGTGGCGGCCAATGCATCAGTTTTCTGCCTCATTTTCTGAACATTTTCCTTGAAACGGCAAAGCGCGCTGTTGATCCCAGGTGCATCGATGCTTCGTTTTTGCAGAGTGTTGTATAGAACATCCACTTCTGGCATAAGCAACGAAAAAAACTCCAGGAGCTGCATAAATGCTCGGTCCCGCAGTTTCTTTGACAGGCCGTATGCCTCACTTATGGTGACCGCATCCCATCCTGGTTGTGCGCGTATATGCTTCATACACTGAAGTAGTGCATCTCGGGTCTCCCAAACCGCGTTCCCAGTTCTGCTTTTAAAGTTCCATCTCACAGCCGGTGGCCGTGGGATGCGTCTCTGTGTTGCCTCTGCAAGAGCTGCAACACGTTTTGGAGCACCGGAGAAAAAAGTGGAAAAAGCAGTTAGATCTGCAAAAAACACCTTCAGGATGCTCATCCTTGCTGAACACAGTTGCTGCAGGGTCAGGTTCAGTTGGTGGGCGTAGCAGTGAACAAACTGAGCGTTTGGGTACGTCTCCTTCATCACCGTCTGTACCCCGCGCACGTTACCGCTCATGACGGCCGCCCCGTCATAGGTCTGAGCGATTAGCTTTTCTTTCAGCTTCAGGGGTTCCAGAACAGCCTTGATGCTGTTAGAGAGACCTACACCAGTTTTGTCCTTTACTTCCACAAACTCCAAAAAACGCTCTGTAACTGTGAGGTCAGGCATAATGTATCGCAGCACAATCACCATTTGCGATTTACAGGAGACATCGGTTGTCTCGTCGGCCTGAACGGCAACATATGATGTGTTGTCCACTTGCTTGGCTATTTCCTCGCTGTACACATCATACATGCAGTCCAAGAGTTCATTCTGTATGGTGCTTGATGTCCCTTTGAAAACAAGCTGAGCTTCGTAGTGCCGTTGAAGCCTGGAATCGCCCTCACACATTGTCTCGAAAATTGACCTGAATCTCCCTGGATTCAGAGAGTCCGCCGACTCGTTGTGGCCCCGCAGTGCTGTCTCACATTTCCCACACAGTTTAATACAGGTGATGATCCGACCAAGCACGTACCTGTTTTCTTCCACCTTCCTATTATGAGAATCAATGCCGCGTCTGTAGGCGCTGTCAATCTGAGCTGCAACATTCACCCTTCCAAGTAATCCCAATTTTACGGCATTTTCCAAATGACTGTTGCTGCTCTCATGCTTCATTGTCCTCTCCGAAAGATGCTTTAAGTCCTTGTAACCTGTCCTCGACCAAGTACCTTGATCTTCACCAAAAAGCAGGCAAGGAAAGCAAAAGAGGGAATTCTTCTGGATGCTCGCCGTTAGCCATTTCTTTTTAGCAAACCACTCAGCGTTAAACCCACGTTTAACTTTGCCCGCAGTCTGGACCATTTGGAAATCCGGTGGATGGTGGGCACCGAGGCGCTTTACCTCCAGTTTCTCTCCGAGACTAAGTGTCTCAAATGTGTGCTCCAGTAAATGGTCAACTTCATTCATTTTCTTTCAGTTTTTTACTTCTTTTAATCGCTGGTGATGTTAGCTATATGCTGCTCTCTCGTCTCCTCTTCAAACTACACGTGACGTTTCGCAGCACTGCACACGTGAGTACTTACAGCCAATCAATTCTGAATTATGTGAGATGACGTATGGTGGGGATGGGAGCACTATGCCCCTACGGTCATTATTTTTTTGCCACACACATTAAATAGAAAAATACTCTGAGCATGCGCAGTGTAGTTTTTACAATCACCGTTCACTTAGACTGTGAGAGGGAGGGGCAGGATCGGGTTTTGTCCCACATGGCTCTAAACAGCTCAAAACGGCACTCTAGACACTAATTAGAAGAACACAGACTAAAACAGAAATGTACAGACGAATCAGATTATTAAACATGACCTTAAAATATATTTTATATGTTTTTTTATTTATTTTTTAGTATTTTTTTGTAATCATTATTTGTAATACTTTCTTCTGACACTAGGTGGGGCTGTGCCCCACCTGCCCCTAATGACCCGCCGCCACTGCACGTACCAAACTAACTTGTACGCAGACCCGGCGTCATGCATGTGGGCCGGGCCGGGCCCGCCCATCCAGGATTTGGGCCCGCTGTTTTAATCAGGGCTGAATACAACATTTTAATTGTTTTATTATTATGTTCAGTGGCGGCGCCAGGGTATACTGGGGTAGGCTACAGCCATACCAAGAAATGGCCATAAAAAATGATGTTAAAGTAAGCTAAATAAAGTCCGCCAACCATAGGCGGCGCGTGAGGCTCAGGTTTGGGAAGGCTAAATAACTTTTTTTTACCTGACGCTGCCCGCCTCCGGCGTCTATAGAAAAGAGATCAACTCAGTGAAAGCACCGCCTGCTGACCGATCAGAGCTCAGTGTGCGGAGTTTAAATCTATCAAGTCATATTACAGGATAAAGGAAATACAGTTTAAACTGCCGTATGCAGAGAAGACGCCGACGTGTCGCACTTATCATTCATATCACACTGATATCACATCATCAATCAGATCACCGATCATATAATATCACAATATTTCCTTATCTGAGTCAGCTTCTCGAGCCGTATCTGGCCGTGCAACACTTACATTGTCACATATACTGTATGCAGACGTATTATTTTAAGCAACACATTAAGTAATTAAAGTCAGATCCACTCGTGTCTTAGATGGGGCAGTGATATCGTAAAACTGTTGTACGCTTTCAAACACTGTAGTTATTTTGTAACGAGTTGTTCTGTATTCACCTTGCAGGTGCAGCTCTGTGGCTTGTATCCTGGATTATATGTTTAAGTCATGGATGTTTAAAGTTCATATTTGTCTAATATTAGTTTATTTTTTATTAATGAAGTATGACGCTGCGCTGTCAGTACACTTGTCCCTGATTGTGATTGGTCAAATGTAGCTAACCCCGCCCCTTTCACGTGAACGCGTTCTCAGCTGGAGAGAGAAACCCTGGCTGCAGTCGAATAGTCCGTTTAGCTTAGGAACCTTCCTAACGGAGTGAGATGACCCGGAAGTCCCTCACTGGCAGCCATGATAAGTGCCGTTCGAATTCTCTAGAATGAAAGGAAAGGAGGTTTCAAACTTCCTTTATAACCTCCTTTAGCTTAGAAACCACTGGACCTCCCTAACCGAAAGAAGAGGAGAAAATGCTGCCCCACAATGCCTTGCAGCCGCAGCATTTGACGTCACACAGCAGTCGCCCGTTCACGGAAACAATCGATTATGACGGAGAAATTATATCATGAAAGTTACGGTGCTTATTAAGCTTTTTAAAACGTATGTGGTAAGTTGCCAAAGTGCTTTGTTTTGAACGTTCATCAGTATTATAATCAAAAAGAGAAATATAAAGTTAGTTTTTACTGAAATGATCAAATCAAGTCAACATTTCACTGAGCTGTGTGGGGTTGTTCAACTTTTAAAAGATGTTTGAATGGGATACACAGTGATAGGTGTTAAAGACTAACGTTTATAAATACATTTGTATTGATTTTAAGATATTTTGATAGTTCATACAATCATACTGGGATCATTTTTTGTTTTAATGTAGAGCGGAGGGAGAGGGTGACGAGCATAAGTTTCACTTTCCTTTTTTATTTCAATTCCAACTTTGGTCATGAAGAATATGTTTCTCTGTTGTCCACGTTCATAAAGCAAAGCAACAGCATCAGAGCACGGTGCAGAGTCTCTAGATGAGTTTACAGTAGTCCCTCGTTCTTATTAAACATCCATGTTGTAGTCCGCTGTATAGAAAACTGTAGTTTCCATAGTTTCCCCACAGCAGCAGACGCACATCAATGACGTCCGCTGGCGCATCATAAACACGTCGGATAGTGAAAGTGCAGTCGGATTCTCTAAAGCACCGCAGTCTTCTCCTAAATCCTTTTGAATTCTCCTATCCACTATCCCTTAACCCTGTGATGTTTCACTCAGAGGTCAAGGAATAGGAGATAGGGTTAGAACTTAGGAGCTGAATTTTAAACTATCCGAACGCAACCCAGGGCTTGATTTACCGAGTTGATAACCAGCGTCGGAGGACCGCTTAGCGAGATCTCGTTTGTTAGGGTTAGTTAAGATAACTCAAACATATCCAGGGTCTGTTGAACTGGCTTCGTAGTACAGGGCACAGGTAGCTGCATAGCAGCGCTAATGTCAAAGACACAAACATTAAACATTATATTTGTATTTTACCAGGATGCAGTGACACAAATATTTGGGAAGGCTTAGCCTTCCCTAGCCAACAGCACCCGCCGCCCATACTCAAACTCGCGCAGAGTAAATTGCACAGACAGCAGTTAAGATTGATTTCAGCAGTCACTTGTCTGGAAATACCGAAGACTAGAAATGGTTTTGAAAACTTTTGTCACGTAGTGATCGTCTTCTCAATAGAACATCTTTGATAATGTCTTCTGGCCAATCAGAATCAAGATAACGGCGTGGTGTTGTTGCAGGAAGTCCCGACGGAGAATACTTTTGCTGTAGTAAATCTCTATATACATCGATACAACATTACGTGTTGATAGAAATCAACACGTAATGAAATAAGACCCCACGGTTTGATGATTGATAGGTGTGTGGGCTGTCTTTCATTTTGACACGCAGAACAATGGGGGCTATCCACCCTTATCCACAATGTAAAGTCATTCACAGCCTCTTCCCTCTTCTCTCTGTGAGGAGCAGCAGGTTCAGCTTTCAGAACAAAGTAACAAAAAACTAAAATGGCATTCATTTTTTTTAAATGTGTCTCGTAGTAATAGATGTATTTATTTTTCTTCTCAAGAGAGTACCAGAATATGTATTTTATGTTAGTATTTCAAAAGATCTCCTGGGGGAGAATCCCCCCAGACCCCCCTGCAGGGGTTGGGTTTTCAGCATGTCAACTCTTTCACTTGTGGGGAAATTGCAGGATTGGCTCCAGGTCGCCCTTTTTATTTACTACAAGACAAATGTGCCTTTTTATTTCATACAGTTCAATTTGGATTGAGACAGGGAAATAATCTAAACCTCACGCGTGGCGTTTCACTGTCAAGAGGGAGCGTGTATGTAATTACATTGCAAATACTGACTTGAGCCCCACCACTGTATGGGTTAGCCCTACCATAGATTACCCAACACAAACACTCTGGAGCCGCCACTGATTATGTTTATTGTTGTTATTTGTAGGGCTTTGTCCTAATATTTATTTTTGTTTTAAACTATGTTGAAAGATTAGTTTAATATCATTTTTTTTAATTTTGTTATGAAATTCTGAATGAAATTCTGAATGAAAGGCTGCGCGCGAGACTGGTTTTTCGCTGGGTTGAGTCGTGTGGGTTTTTGAGTGAGATGCGGCACAGCAGCCTGTCAGTTTACTCTTGCTAGGTTAGTTTGGCTATTATCATTTATATTTATCTGCAACAATGGATATCAGGAAGTGGTTCATGAAAGGAATATGGCAACTCAGCGCCAGATGCAGGCACATTAGAAGACATCAGTTACGTTACCAACGAGCGAGCAAGCCAGCCAGGGACAAGGGAGGCTGGCAATCAATTATATTTTGAAGAGAAATTGACTCTCAAGCCGGCTCTCTCACAAACTCCTGCTCTGTGCGCAAGCAGACCGCTGCACATGCTCTCTGCCTCGCTCAATCTCTCTCTCTCCCTTTCTCTCCATTGCTCAACCTCACTCCACCTCTCCACCCTGTGTGCGCTCCTCAAGTTTGCCTGCGTGCTTGCCCAAGTTGGCACAGCGTTACAAATGTGCCACAAAACCAACCAATGGATGTAGACTATAATAAGACCGTCAACAGCCTTATGGCAACCTAAAACCCCTCTGTTTCCGTAACAACAATTCACGTGCGCCTCCCTCACCTTTCTGACCATCCTCATGTATATGGGGATTGCTGAGCTCCCAGCTGTTGAAGATTACTGGACCATGGAGACCAGAGACCCTCAAGTTGCCAACCTGATGTTGTCAAAGAGGTTCAGGCGGCTGAAAAGGGTTGTCCATTTCAATGACAACACTGAGCTCCCTGGCACCGTTGACCGCTTCTTCAAAGTCCGGCCAGTGAAACAACAACATAGTGCATTATTCTATGTTTTGGTTCATATTTGTTTCCTTTTGAAATATATTGCGCTATGAAAACATACAGGAATTGAAGAAAAGACCGTTTTTATATATCGCAGGGGGACAAAAAATCGCAATGTCAGTTTTTTCCAATATCGTGCAGCCCTAACCCAGACATTAGTTGTCTAACTTGAACCTAAGACACTTGTAGCCTGTCTCTGCATTACCCTTGTTCCACAATGAGGGGAATATCAACACAGACACCTGTCAAACCTGCTCCCCCTCGCTCCCGCTGAAATTATGAATGAAAAGCGTATAGTAGGCTAATCATATAACACGGCAGGGTCCGTGACAGTTTGTTTTCATCTGATTTCAAATAAACAAAGTCTTGGTTTTTAGAATATTAAACTTGTTTCGCCAAATTCAGATGATAAATACAACTTTAAAGCTTGTAAAGGCATAATTACAAGCAGTAACTTAACGTCACAGCAGGCATAACAACAGCCGGCGTTTCTAGTGTTTCCTCGGGAAACAAACACAATACACACAAACGCGTCACAGATTATTTCGCGGTATTTGAAATCATATACGCAGCTCACAACGTAACTAGGAGGCTAGTGGACGGTATCAGTACTACAAGTAAAACAATTGATTAATTAATTATTTATTTTTTAATTAATTACGTTGTTTATAAATGCATCTGAGGGCCGCAAAAAGAGGAGGTGGGGGCCACCGTTTGCCCATCCCTGATCTACATACATCTTATAAGAGTATAATACATATGTATAATATCAGTTAAAATAAGTGCTTAAATATACAGTAGTTAACATTGCAGGAAAGCAATATATTAGTAGTTTGTCAGGCTTAATATGTATATCCCCTAAGCTTTTTTCTTATTCAAAATAAGACCTTAACCTAAAGTATTCTTTAATGTTTAAATAAAGCCTTATTAGTTTGTCTGTCTGTGTCTCCTATTAATATCTAATAATACATTTCAATAACGTGCTTTGACCACCAGGTGTCCCTTTCTATCAGCTGTGCACCTTTATGGTGTAAATACAGCCTATCTACCAATTGGATCAAATATAAAAGTCAGCCGAATTAGTGTTGATACTGCAAGGAGACGTATTGTGTGAAAAGAAATTGAAGATGTTGTTTAATTGTTGATATATTTATGATCCACGTCACATATTCAGTTTCTGCGGCAGTTCCTCATGTTTGTCTAGAAGTCTTCTCATCAGGGCTCTATAAATAAAGAACTACGGCAGATATGTAATATTTCATGCAGCCGAACCGTGTATTACAATGCCGTTATGTGATGACTTCCAAAGAGAAAAGCAAGCACACTCGGAATAAAGTAAATATATATATATTTTTTTTAAAAATGTTTTCAGATTTCACATCACATAAACACCATATCCCAGCGTGCATTGCGGCTAAACCATCCAATCACAGAGCTTGAGGACTCATCACAGGGTTTGAGCAAAGCGGAGAGAATACTTACTTCCGGGTGTAAAATTCTCTTAAGCAACTACTATGAGCTGCTCCGACCCTCGGTCCTGACGGACTCCAAAGTCCGACATTATACAATCAAACAAATAAATAAACACAAGGATAATTATGTGTTATTGTTGAGTAAATAACAGTGTGTGGTTTAGAAAATAATACAAAATTAGAAGGAAAAAACTATGAAATAATACAGATTTCAGTATTCTGAGCCCCTACTCTCCCCATACCTGACGGCAACAAAAGTCCTACATTATTCAATTAAAAATAAAGAAGTAAACACAATAAGTGTGGCTTGATATTGAGTAAGAAAAAGGTTGATAAACGCTGTGAGAATGGATCTGCGGAGAGCATTTCGCCGCGATCCCAACTCGTCTATTACCAACGTTCAGGGAGCTCTATGCAAGTCAATGGGACGCCCTGATAGTTGAAACCCGACGCTAAAGGTCCCCCCCTTGCGTTGGAAAGTGACGACAGGGACCCTGACATAACGTCAACATAGGCCGAGTTGGGAGTGAGAATGTGTTGACCAACACCACCTTAATTAAGAGTTCCAATATGATGGGGCTTAAGAAATATTAATCATTCTCTGTGATCATGGGTTACTTTCTCTTAAAGCCAGAAAACAGGAAGTGAGTCTCAAAACTGGTGATTTCCTCTAGTATAAAGACAAGTTTATACATTTTGAAGATTATGCATTATCCCTTTAAGGAAGCCTTTAAACCGTGTGTTTATTTATTCATTTAGGGCACAGAAAACTATAAAATAATCTTGAATATCTTATATTTTCAGCATCTATTGAGTTTTTACAGAAGAATATCAGCTGAATTTGTTATCAAAAGGACCATTTTGGGGGGTAAGGTCAACATTGACGGAGATATTTTAACATCACTGCTTCAACAGTCCTGAAGCTACACTCTTGGCAATATGCATTGCTCCCTATAGAACCTTTGATGGCAAGGGGAGCCTTGTAATACTGGATAGAGAAGAAGGTTCAGTCCATGTGCCCTCCTCAGGTTCAGAAGCTAACCTGGTTGACTTCTGAACCGAAATGTTTCTCCTTTCTCCAATCGTTCTTCACTGTCCCTGATTAAGCAAAGTCAAATCACCAGCATAATCATGGTCAAAGGTTCAAATCCAAACTCTCCATAGAAAGATGCCTTTTGATTTGACCACCATCCATCCATCTTCTCCCACGTATCCCTGGTCGGGTCGCGGGGGTAGCAGTTCCACATACATACAAGGAAAATGCATGAGCTTAGATCAAAGAAAATAATTTAGTATGAACTAATTTGAGATGTCATGGCTTGTGACAGAACATGATTTCTGCTGCATTGTAAAACATTGGCAAAGAAGGTTTGCATTTCCATAAATGTAGCTTGAGATTTCAATCTTATTTAGTCTTCTAAAATCAAGGTGGACTTGGCTTATTCTCTTTTAGGTTTCTTTCTTGATATCTTTGCTCATCTGAGCTAGCACTGTTTCAGTTGTGTTTGTGTTCATTGGATATTCTTTTCTTTTCTTTGTATGTATGTCACTTCCAACATAATGAGTACAAGCTGGGTCCCTGACACTGCACACCAAGATTTGGCATGGGAAACAGAACACTTGTATGATCTTTTTGTGTCAGTAAAGGTCAGTAAGACTTTGTTCAAAGGATTTATTGAGACACATACATCCTGAAACAAAAATAAAAATAGTAAACTGTCAGGAAAAACAATAATGAAATGACACACATAGTTTTGATTCCATTTTTTCCATTTTTAACATTGGGTCACAATTTAAACCTTCACTTATTTTATTTATTTAACATTGAAATATTTTTTCGGTGCTTGTTAATGTAGCGACTTGAGGGAACAAACAGTCGCTGAGAGGGTGAGGTTGGGCCTGGTTCCAATTGTCTGAAATCAAAAATGAGTTTCATGGCTCCTACAGTTTTCATTTGTTACATTTGTTTTTGTAGGAATGCAGTCCAGCAAACCCCTCTGTTCTCCAGAAGGACACATCAGAGCTGAAGACCCTTCCTGAGGAGATGTGATGGTTCTGGCTTTAATTAGTACAGCCTGTATTAGTAATGTCATCTATTCTTTACAGGCTATGCTAATCTATGCCAGAACCAGCAATGCAATGGGAGCAGAGGATTGTCATCATGACAGAACGTTCACATCATCACTACAGAATCCTGTAGTGATGATGTGTGGTCTTCTGTTTGTGTCAGGGACTTTTTGTTTCATGTAGACATAAAATGAAAGAAATGAAGACAAATAATCCTTATTTCTTCTATTTTCTCAAAGATGTCCATCGGTCATCATAAACCTGACCTCCAGTTCTGACTCTCCCCACTTCCTCACCACCATGAATGAGCCTGCCATTTTGGGTATTACACAACACTACAGCACTTAGCTTTTTAACACCTTATATATTCAAAGATTAATAATAAAATCATCTTGATAAAATATAATTAAAATGGACTTGGAAAGCTCTCTACGATTTAAGCCAAATATTGCTGAGAAAATGCACAGCTAAGTCATTTGATACATTTGTTTTAGAATTGTATGAAACTCCTCCTGCTTTTCAGGAACAGTAATTGTAGACTCCAAAACTCAGATCAAAAGTATAGTTAGCCTTTCAGAATGTTTTTATTAAAGGGAAATCATCTTTGATGTGCTGCGTTGAATTGTGGTTTGAAAAATATGTTTCTCCACATCTTCAGGTGGTTCTTATCAGGGGTTGGCCGTACTGTCTGACAGTGTTGGTGGTTGGAAGCAGCATAATGTCAGTCATCTGTCAGGACCAGAAGGAAACTACACTGATTCACCAGGGAACCCAACATTAATGCTGCCAGCAGAGGAGTTCGACCCGTTAGGAGGACATACTGTCTTACAGGTAACAACCAACTGTGATTTTAATTGCTTTAGTGAACCTTTATTCTTGAATAACTCATTAACAAAAAATTAGTGCACATTCAAGTGTTGACATAAATAAACAACAATAATCGATATTTTATATTGCTTACCATGGTTGTTTTGCCTACATTTAGGCATGGAAGTTTTGTGGGGTCATTGTGTAAATTCCATGGCTTTAGAAGCGGCTTATTCTAGACCAGAGAAACATTCAGCAATGCCCCACACATGGATGCTTCAACACTCCAGGGGATGTATGGCTCATTTAAACCGCTCGCTTATAGTTGTGGTTCCAAGGTAAACTTTGCATCTGTGGGAAGCTATTAGACTGAAATTATTATTGACCTGAGTCTTTCTGTGTTATCTAAGTACTTCCATTAGTCTGGTACATTTCAGTCACCTATCCATTCATTTTCATTAAAACAAGCTAATGTTTAATAATAGAAAGATGAAAACCATCATTTGGGATGCATCTATGGCATATAAAACATTATTGTCTACACAGAAATGTTGCGTGGTGGCAGTCATTACTTTATTTTATTTGTATCGATGGTGAATGTGACCCAGAGTAGAACCTTGTGGTGCACCTCTACTAACATCCAATTTCTTCATGACAGGTAGTCATTAAATTATTAGGTGAAAAGTAAAGCAGCAGAATGATATTATTGGGTATAGGCAATATTATTTAGTAGAAGCAAGCCGTGGTTGTGTCAGTGATTTGTCATATTTTGTATCATAACTGCTAAAGTTGTAATACTTCTGCTTCAGAAATGCCCAGAGAAGAAACACTCAAGACTCTTTGAAATGTGTCAGCAAACTTTGTCAGCATATAGTAGGTGAATTATTTCTGTCAGAGGTGCATTTTCTTTCCCAGCTAAGTCTGATTTTTCAAAAGATAATAATGATGTTACTTACATTTGATAAAGCTAACACTAAATGAGGATTATGTGTTGGGATTTTGAGTCCCTTTGAGACATTAACAAATAAATAACTTAATGCACTAAACCGCCCTCTTTGGTTGTCTTCTCTCTTTACCTCTTCCTCTTCAGGTCCTTGTTATCGTCTTCCTCACTGGATCACTTTCTATTGTCACGGTTGTTGGCAACATCCTAGTGATGGTGTCATTCAAGATCAATAAGGCACTGAAGACAGTGAACAACTACTACCTGCTTAGCCTAGCATTTGCTGACCTGACTATCGGCACCCTGTCAATGAACCTGTACACCACCTACATCATCATGAACCAGTGGGCCCTGGGGCCGGTGGTCTGTGACTTGTGGCTCGCAATAGACTATGTGGCAAGTAACGCCTCAGTCATGAACCTGCTTGTTATCAGCTTTGACAGGTAAAAAAACAGAACTTGTTTTATTTGTGTTGATAAACTGTAAATGTTATAGACAAGATCATATACTGTTGGTACTATTCAAAGAGATATGTTGATTTAAAAAATATAAATTCTCTCCTTGAGATGCACAATCTGATAGAGGGTCAGTTGTAAGAAGGTATAACTAGGATAGATCATCACTATCAGACTATTTTGTGATGAATGTGTATCCAATAGGAACATTTGCATTTCATTTCCATTGTTTGGAATATTCTGACTCTTTATGGTACTATCAGCAGAGACAATGTGGTAAACAGTAATGCATGGTACAGTTACAGTTACTGTGTATGTGTACAGTTCTTCTTTCTTTCTTTTAGGTATTTCTCTGTTACCAGACCTCTGACATACCGGGCCAAGCGCACAACCAAGCGAGCCATGACCATGATAGGATTAGCCTGGTCCATCTCTTTCATTCTCTGGGCCCCAGCCATCCTGTTCTGGCAGTATATCGTGGGTGAGCGAACCGTTACGCCCAATCATTGCTACATCCAGTTCCTGTCTGAGCCAATTATCACATTCTGCACTGCTATTGCTGCTTTCTACTTGCCAGTAAGTATTATGACATTCCTGTTTTGGAAGATATATCAGGAGACAGAAAAACGTAATAAAGATATGCAAAGTCTCAGGGGAGCTGGAGTTGGCAAAAGCTCAAGCCAGGCTCAGAATCAAGGAAGTGGCAGTGGGAAAGTTGGTGGAGAAGGTGCGACTAACAGCCAGAGGGATTCATCAGCCATGCAACGCCAAATGAGCTGCAGCAGCGATGAACTTAACCAGCCGGCTTCTGAGAAGAACAACAAGGAAAATACCAGCATGGCAGGAGGAACAGGAAGCAGAGGGAGGTGTGGCTCATCGTGCTGCTTCCAGTTTTCATCACTGTTGCCAGGTCGCCATGCATTCAAAAGGTCCGTCAACACCACGATAACTACTGTGGGCGAAGCAGAGCAGAGCAGCAGTGAAAGCCTCAACATTAAAGCCGGTGGCTCTGGGGACCAGTCCGGTTCAGACGACGAGGCTGAAGGTGTGGATTTAAACTAATACATATACATACCGTTCAGTGGCGGCTGGTGGAAATTATTTTAGGTGGGGCTATTGTAATGGTGAATAAACCACACGGGGAACATTTTGAGAAATGACCCCTTAAATTATGACTTCTGGTGATGTTAGAGATATGAGAAGACTGATCAATACCTCCATAATCTTCAGTGTGGTTAGCTATGAATCTTCCAAAACTTCCAAATACCTTGTCCTGGACATAGTTTCTACAGTAAACTGTGCAACAGTACAGTAGGCCCACACATACTGCAGAACACCGGTTCTTTGGGAACACTCAAAATGAGGAGACTAAATACGAACATTATATGCAGACACAGACGTGGTTCAGAAACACAGAAATATTAGAAAACAGACCATTAAGGCAAATAATCTAGTTTGATGGAAGCTGTCAAAACTCAACTATATACAATAATATGTGTGTGTGTGTGTGTGTGTGTGTGTGTGTGTGTGTGTGTGTGTGTGTGTGTGTGTGTGTGTGTGTGTGTGTGTGTGTGTGTGTGTGTGTGTGTGTGTGTGTGTGTGTGTGTGTGTGTGTGTGTGTGTGTGTGTGTGTGTGTGTGTGTGTGTGTGTGTGTGTGTGTGTGTGTGTGTGTGTGTGTGTGTGTGTGTGTGTGTGTGTGTGTGTGTGTGTGTGTGTGTGTGTGTGTGTGTGTGTGTGTGTGTGTGTGTGTGTGTGTGTGTGTGTGTGTGTGTGTGTGTGTGTGTGTGTGTGTGTGTGTGTGTGTGTGTGTGTGTGTGTGTGTGTGTGTATTTATCACGGGCGCATAGTATCTGTCCCCGGCTGTTTGAAGAGCAAGCATGGGAAACAAAAGACAGCGTTTACCTGTTTGCATCCAGCTAGTCACACACACAGTTACAATCACACTCCTTGTAATTGACATAAATAGATAGTTTAGCTTCTCACCATCATTTGCTGTGGCCCACTGATGTTAACGATAGTAACTGAAAGGCTGCCTGTCAAACGTAAACATTCAGCCACGTGACTCGCAAACTCTCGCGAGAGTTTTACACAAGACGGATCCTTTCTAGTCATAACCAACTCACAGACTGCATCGGGCACTGAAATTGCCCCCCTTTGAGCATCAGATCTGACGACGCTGATTGGCTGAAATTATGTTTTGGCGGCATAGTTTACAGATAGCAACAGTCAGCGATGTGTTAGATGCTGCTGGGGCTGAGTGAGGGCTCCTTTCTTAGTGCCCAGACGAGAGAGGGTAATGATACACGCTGCGGCCAGGCAGGAAACATGTGACTTATCAGTAACTTTAGACATCGTAACACAATTTTAAACGAGATTTTATTTTAGATTATACATTTTACCCAGACCAACTATATAATATTTACCTTTTAATTTTTTTTAAATGTTTAAATATATTTTTCATTTAATTTTGAATGACAATCAAACATGTGGGAAGAGGGGGGCTGCGCCCCTAGCGCCCCTATGGGCCGGCCGCCACTGATACCGTTTATATGTACTGATCGAGGTTTTCTGTAACTTTCCAAGTGCGTTCACAAGTCTTTCAACTCTGCCAGAGCCAGAGCCCATACCATGTTCCTGTTTGTGTTTCCTTCCTGTCTGTCTTCTTCTGCTGTTCCCGTTAGTATTTACTTCCTGTCTGTCTTCTTCTGCTGTTCCCTTTACCCCTAGATTACACCGGGTCCGTCTGCACAGCGTTATTTTCATCGCGAGGCGTTGCATAGCGCCGGGCAGGAACGGTCAGAGCATCCAGTCAATCCCCAAAATAAACACATTTTGCAGACCCTTTCCCTCCGTACCGTAATCTTTCAAGTAGGAGAATAAATGCCAGCGTTCTCCTCCGGTTTCAGGCACTGTGTACATTATATATAGAATATTTATGATGATGAATGCATTTTTTTACCACTAAAATACAGCAACACATCTTTGATTCATGTCGTTTATAACTGGACTATTACAATTATTATTAACTTTGTCTGTACAAAGTAGCCTGTCCAGGAAATATGCCCAAATCAACAAAAACTGCGAGCCGGCACGCAAGACGCTCCGCTTCTGAAACGCGCCCGGTTGGGTATGACGCTGGAGGAGGTCGGACCAAAATTGCGGCGCAGACGGACCGATGGAATCCCCGGGGTCAGTGTTAACTTGCTGTCTGTCTTCTTCTGCTTTTCCCGTTAGTGTTTACATCCTGTCTGTCTTCTTTTGCTATTCCCTTTAGTGTTTATTTCCTGTCTGTCCTCTTCTGCTGTTCCCGTTAGTGTTTACTTACTGTCCGTCTTCTTCTGCTGTTCTTTTCTCTGACATCCAGCACTCCGTCTTTTAACCTCGTTCCTTGCGCTGTTTTTTTTCCTTTTCTGGGGACAGTTTAGCCATAATGAATAAAAAGTGTAATAACCTCCACAAGTTTAAAAATGAATATTCAAAAAGTATTCCACTATGTTTTCTGATGGAAAAAAACGAATCAATAAACTAAATTGTTGCCCTGGCCTGAGCTAACGTGAAATGTATCTCACTTTTTTCTGCGGATTGATATGACTGCACATAGTTCCTGTCCATGATTTCCTCTTCCTATCAGCGTTAGGAAAAGTGAACAATTGGAATCAGGATCAGAATCGAGTGTTCAACTTAATATGAATAACACAATTATACATATGTCTATCTCTCTAGGTGGTAAGGAATCTAGAAAGGGAAAGAACAACAAGGACAAACAGTCATCGTCCAACAAAGGTCGGAAAGAGTCCCAAACCAACCCTGCCTCCCAATCACCTGCAGCTATCACCATGAAGGATGCGGCGATGGCAAAACGCTTCGCCTCCAAGGCCAAGACAGAGATCAACAAGCGCAAGAATGAAAAAAAGGCAAATGAAAATAAAGCAGCTCGGACACTCAGTGCCATCCTCGTGGTCTTCATCACCACATGGTTACCATACAACATCATGGTGCTGGTCAGCACTTTCTGTACCAACTGTATTCCAGAAACCCTTTGGTCACTGGGCTACTGGCTGTGTTACGTTAACAGCACAATCAATCCCATCTGCTACGCCCTGTGTAACAAGACCTTCAGGACCACTTTCAGGGATATTCTGATGTGCCAGTGGAACCAAAAGAAGAACCAGCCTACTTTTCAGCAGAGAAAAGCTTTGGCCTTAAAGAAGAAAGACCCAATCTAAAATAATTGAGAGATTTGTGTTTAAAGCAACCCACTCTCTTCAGTCTGCGTACAAATGACACGACTTTACATGTGCAATAGATACGCAGAAGTACGATTTTGTGTGCATATGATACGCTAACCATTCCCATTGCAACCCTGTCTCCTAAAAATTACGTTCCCACAGAACTAAATTGCATTCTCAATTACGTTTAGCTAGAAACGTATTTTCTCCCACGTTACGTTTATTATGAACGTATCTCAAATACGTTTATTTTCTACATATCTTCTAGAAACATATTTTCTCCATATCTTCTAGAAACGTATTTTCTCCCACGTTACGTTTGTTATGAACGTATCTCAAATACGTTTATTTTCTACATATCTTTGCCATTTATTGTCTTGCTTATAACAATGATAATAGTCATTTATAAATATAATTTTAGAGCACACATTTGAAATCGAGAATCGGGCTCGATATATGGTTAAATTAAAATCAGTAGGTGAGGCTGTAATTTCTCCAGCTGTTACTCTCATGAGCGAGACAGAAAATAATATTTTTAACATGCCAAAAAGCTGCTGTGTCGTTTATTGCACCTCAAACATTAAAACAAATCCAGAGTTACGTGTTTCTGTATTTCCTCTAAGCAGGGGCGGATCTAGACAAATATTCATGGGGTGGCAAGAGGGTGGCAGGAGATTTTGAGGGGTGGCATCCCCTGACAGAAGTATATGCTGATTTAAATCGCAATCATATCAATCAATTAGGGGTGTACCCGTATTGAAATTATTCGGTACGGGCCCTTCGGTTCGGTACACGTGTGTACCGAACGAATATAGCGTTAAACGTAAAAAATTGAGAACATGAACAACTTTCTGGAAGTAATCTATATCATAGAGCGACCAAGTCATTTCATTGGACGAGAGGCATACTATGAGAGCTGGTCACAGGGATGCGTTCAAATGTAGTCAGTAATTTGAGGAAACGGCGAACGCAGATAAAGTTGAGCTGAAAATCCTCCAGCATCATTGAAGTCTCCGGTTTGGAAACATTTTGGTTTCGCAGTTACGTACAAGGATGACGGACAAAGACAGGTGGACCGAACCAAAGCTGTTAGTCGGCATTGTTCAACTAACATTGGTTACGCGGCTGGCAATACATCACACTCTTGAAAAGGCATCACCGAACGTGAATATCACCGGTACCAAAAGAAAAAAGACTGAAGTGCAAACCCAACTCCCACTAGCATTTAAGCCTCCACCACTCGCAGAGTTCAGACCGAGCCAAAGCTATTACAAACGCCAAATATCCTTATGTTGCCATGCTAGCAAAGCGCTACCTGGCTGTATCTGCTACCTCTGTCCCTAGAGAGGGTGTTCTCCACAGCAGGAGACATTGTTAGTGTCAGCAGATCTGCCCTTTCAGCAAGCAATGTGGACAAGTTCATCTTTCTTTAAACAACATGAAAATACAATGACAAGCAAGTCCTAATGTCAAACTGGCTGCTTAGGTACTAGTACAGTTCAAATACAGATTATTTCAGTTCATCGAAATGCTGCACCTTAATGTTTATTTTACTATATTTTGTATTTATTTGAATACATTAGTCACAGTTTAATAATAATTTAAAAAAAATATTTAATGTTTTGTGATAATTTTTTCTGCTGTACCGAAAACGTACCGAACCGAACCGTGACCTAAAAACTGAGGTACGTACCGAACCGAAATGTTTGTGAACCGTTACACCCCTACAATCAATGTTAACTTGGAAAGCCACAATATTAATATTTTAACTCAATCACATAGGTGATATTATTATGGCACATCAGTAAAGCCTTACAAGGTGGCAGACGTAATTTAATGAATTTTAACTGAACAATAACTGAATGAGTTTGTTTCACTCTTAGACCAGCAGGGGTACCAAATATATACAGACTGCTGCAATAAGTACATTAATTAACTGTCTCATCGATGTTTGTCTGAATGAATATGATACTATTAACAATCATATTATTCCTATCAGCTGTCAATCACTGTTAATAAATAATAATAATAATAATAATAGATTTAATTTGTTAGCGTTTTTACAGGTGCTCAAAGACGCTTTACAGATATAGTGAAGAACTGGTATGATTCACATATTCATTTATTATTGAATAAACTATATTTTTTGGAGGAGTTAATGATGAATGTTCATCAAGATGCTTGCTCACCCTCCTTCAAATTTGAAAAACAAGTAATTATATCATTATTGATATACAGTTACAACCTTGACTTTACATCAGAAAGAACAAACATTAAAGAAGTGACTAACTGCATCAGTTAGGGTTAAAAAACGTGTATTCAGCTAAAACATCGCTGCAGTTATTATCCAGTGGAAAGTCCTTACCTACTGGCCTAGTTAAATCAAAGTGGTTACTTTCTGTTGGCTGGGCAGTGTAGTTTTACACACCGTCTTATTTTACTTTCTCAGGACTTAAAACTGTTTTTTGGGGGCAGACCCCCTCAAAGAAAAAAAGATATACACGCATACAAGGTCATCATCTTAACAGTTTGTTATTCTCATCGAGTCATCCGTGAGCAGAGCATCAAGTTGGCATGTCTATTACAGCTGAATGCGGCGATTACTATTTTGTTCAGCAAAACGCCTCACAAACTTATTAAGATCAACAGCTGTAGTGCGTTTTGATTCAATGCTGAGTACAGCCAAACTTGACATTCTCTTCTCTGTCATTGTAGACCGCACCTCATTCCTTCAGTGCTTGGGTCCGAAAGGCTTCTCATTTTGCGCCGTCCCCCCGTTCAAGTGAATTCGCCACCAATCATATTTCCACTCTCGCGCCAGGACCGGGGGAGGGGTTACATGACGTGCATCTTGTGCTGCATTCACTTGCACTCGGACATTAGAGACTTTCTCTCAGAAATGTCCGATGAGCCACAACTTTTCTTTCAAAACAAAGATGCCAACTGGGGTGGCAGCTGGGGTGGCAAGGCTATTGTTTAGGGTGGCAGTTGCCACCCCATGCCACCCCGGTAGATCCGCCCCTGCCTCTAAGAAGAAAGGGAATTCAAAGAAGAGCTCTGTGGCTTCAGGCTTGATCGCCGTTCAAATGACAGCGTTGGTTTCCCCAAAAGTGGGCGGGGCTGCAAAGTGACGTAGATTTTACTCTCATCTATTATTCAAAACCATTCTATTTATTCTAACGTAAATTACATGCCAGTGTTTTATCTTTTTAATTAGCGATTTGTTTTTGCATGTTTAACTGGGAATGTTTTCATGTTGAACCGGAAGTACGTCACTTCACTTCATCTTCTTCGTCCCTTTTACGTTCCAGACAATGCATCTCTCACATGGATGTATAATAAGAACACACAAACCCACTGAACTGATTACCCAAGATCCTCAGCTTGAAGCTCGGGATGTTTTAGCCACAATGCACGTTGGGATATGGTGTTAATGCGATATGATATCCGAAAAAAAATTCAGAGTTTAGGATGGCCGAAGACACTACACTACCCATAATCCCCAGCTATCGTTTGGGACTACAGTCCCGTTGACAAACCCCGTGATTAATCTTCAAGCTCTGGGATTGGATGTTGGAGTGGCAGTGCGCCAAGGTTACGCCGAGCGTCAAGCTCTTTGAAATGGAACGAAACCACGGCAGACTATCCAAAACTGGACTCGAACGCCCCCCCCAGAACTACACATGCTGGCTATTGTGTTTCGCAACATGTTCTCTATGGGACGTCTCTACTGGGAATTGTAGTTTTAAAAGACTTTTTCCCCAAAATTAGAAGTTGACAGTATTACACTGTGTACAGCCCTGGAGGTTTAGGCAATAGGAAACAAATTGGTGTGTACAAATTTAAAACATGTAATTAATAAATGGGTGAAAATCGCTTGTGTCCATAATGCGCAGCATTAATATATACCCACATGACAGCTCATTGTTACTTTGTAATTCTACTCCACTACAATTCAGAGGTTAACCTGGTATTTTTACTCCACTACACTTATTTTAGTTACTTTGCAGATTCTGATTAATTATGTGAAATATAAACAACCCTTAAAGCAGACTTTAGTTACACCTGAGTAAAATTCAGGGAAGGTGATTGTCAAGTGCCAACAATCAGGAGAGATATTTGATAGTTGGTGCTTGAGAAGACTAAACATTTATCTGCAGATCTCTATAAAGTATATTCATGACTCGTTATTCTCTACTAATAGTTAATTAAAGACTGTATATAATGGCTATTTTGCACATCCCTTTCAAGATTTCAAGATTTTCTAAGGTTTATTGACATATCATATACACAACTACGGTGTAATTATGAATGAAACACTTGGGTCACAGGTTCCTCAACAGTGCATTACAATATGTGTGTATACCTCCACCATTAAACTGTCAAATTCTGCGCATTTCTTATACTATCTACATACATAAGAGTATAGTTAATGTGTATAATATCAGTTAAAATAAGTGCTTCAACATAGTTAACATTGCAGGAAAGCAATATATTAGACGTTAAGTACTTTGTCAGGCTTAATATTTAAGTGTAGATACCCCCAAAGCTTTTTTTTAAAGAAGTCCTTAAGCTAAAGTATTCTTTAATGTGTTAATAAAGGTTAATTAGTTTGTCTGTTTTGCACATCCTCATATTAATATCTTTGTACATCGTGCACTAAACTGTTTTATTGTAGAGATCACTTACAGTATCTTCTTAATTTTTTATATTCTATATTTCTATCATTGACCTTCTACTTTCCCCCTATGAAAGTATGTATGTATTTTTTTCATCAAATAGCATTATTCAACAAAAATAATTCAATAACGTGCTTTAACCACTAGGCGGTGCACACAAGGTACACACAGCATACTAATAATAACTTTGTATTATTAGTGTAGGACACTTATGTATGTATAACATCTGAAGATGTGTAGTTTTATTCATGTTTTTACATAATTTTACAGGATATTGCTATACTATTTCTTATGTTTTACTTCTAACATTAATATCTGATTTGTAAAACATCACAGACAGAAAGGTATATCCGTCATGTAATGGTAAGCTATTGAAATTGTGATTCCATAGATGTGTCTCCCATCACCCAAATCCCCTGACTATTCTCTCAACTCAGTATTTACATTCTTTAATTCAAAGAAAATCAGTAATATCTTTAAAAACTACAAGTCCTTTTCTATCAGCTGTGCACCGTTATGGTGTAAATATAACCTATCTACCAATTGGATCAAATATAAAAGTCAGCCGAATTACTATTGATACTGCAAGGAGATGTATTGTGTGAAGAGAAATGTAAGATGTTGTTTAATTGTTGATATATTTATGATCCACGTCACGTATTCAGTTTTGGCGGCAGTTCCTCAAGTTTGTCCAGAAGTCTTCTCATCATGGGTCTATAAATAAAGAACCACGGCAGATCTGTAATATTTAATGCAGCCGAACCGTGTATTACAATGCCGTTATGTGATCCGGCGCAGACTGAAAACTCATCTCTTTCGACTCCACCTCGAGCGATAGAATTACTAACAAAGAACTGCTAACAGAGCACTTATATACTAATAAAGGACTGGCTTATCTATAGCCAGTTGAGTAGCACTTGAAATGTTCGGCTCTATGAAACCTGATGTACTTATATGATTCTGTTTTCTTCAAGGTTGTGTCTTCCTGGTCGAATGTACTTATTGTAAGTCGCTTTGGATAAAAGCGTCAGCTAAATGCAATGTAATGTAATGATGACTTCCAAAGAGAAAATTTCACATCGCATAAATACAGGCTTCCCAACGTGCATTGCAGCTAAAACATCCAATCAGCGAGCTGAGGATCTTTCCTACATCTGTTTCCGGTATTGTACCTGTAATGATAGTTCACATTTATGCTACATTGAAGGGTGGAATTGACTATACATCTTCAGAAACATAATTTGCGTCAGATATAACTCATAACAATATTGTAACCATTAAGAAAAGCCAATTGCATTAAAACCCCAGTTAACAAACACTAGGTGTAGTTTTTATACTAATACTGAAGTATTTTCCTTCAGTATTGAAGATGTAATTCCAATGTAGACACACCTGGGGTCGCTGTTCAGTCTGTTAGGCTGAGCCATGCATCGTCTGGAACGTAAAAGGGACGAAGAAGACGAAGTGAAGTGACGTACTTCCGGTTCAACATGAAAACATTCCCAGTTAAACATGCAAAAACAAATCGCTAATTAAAAAGATAAAACACTGGCATGTAATTTACGTTAGAATAAATTGAATGGTTTTGAATAATAGATGAGAGTAAAATCTACGTCACTTTACAGCCCCGCCCACTTTTTGGGAAACCAATGCTGTCATTTGAACGGCGATCAAGCCTGAAGCCACAGAGCTCTTCTTTGAATGCCCTTTCTTCTTTGAGGAAGTACAGAAACACGTAACTCTGGATTTGTTTTAATGTTTGAGGTGCAATAAACGACACAGCAGCTTTTTGTCATGTTAAAACTATTATTTTCTGCCTCGCTCATGAGAGTAACAGCTGGCAAAATTACAGCCTCGCCTACTGTTTTTAATTTAACCATATATCGAGCCTCATTCTCGATTTCAAATGTGTGCTCTAAAATGATATTTATAAATGACTATTATCATTGTTATAAGCAAGACAATAAATGGCAAAGATATGTAGAAAATAAACGCATTTAAGATACGTTCATAACAAACGTAACGTCGGAGAAAATATGTTTCTAGAAGATATGTAGAAAATAAATGTATTTAAGATACGTTCATAACAAACGTAACGTGGGAGAAAATATGTTTCTAGAACAGGGGTGCCCAACCAGTCGATCGCGATGAGATTCCCAGTCGATCGCGAGATGTGTCTAAAAATAGAACAACAATATTCTGTTCTATTTAATCTTTACTGACCGCCAGAGGCGGTGCTTTAGCACTGGATATCTTCCATCTCGCGCATGCGTAGGTCGAATATTTATATCAACAAAGTCACGTGTGACCTCGTATGACCCCGGAAGGCATAAGTTCCGGTGTTGTCAACCATGGATGTATAATAAGAACTGGATACAGCGTGGGAGGCGGGGCCTCATTCATTCCTATGAGAGTTGCTCAATGGCGCATGATGACAAAATGGCCCAACTTTTGAGAGAGCGAAACGTCACAGATTACCCGGCATGCCTGAGAAGTACCCGTATGTGCACTCATAGAGCATGCGCAACTTTAACCACGGCGCCCAAAAGGCTCGTTCACATTAAGCACGTGAATTTGCATACACGTAACAGCACCGCGCGTTCATGACAGCATGGTACTGGTGGATTTATATTAACGAGGCGGCAGTTAGCAGCTAGCGGCTAGCTAGTAAATTATGCTAAATTACACATCAATCGTTATGTACTTTTATATTACGCTGACATCAGGATCTAGTGATATCCAAGCAACAGAGCTTAATTTAGTATGATACATGTGTGGGTTGTACATGAAACCACTTGGTAATATATAAAAATGTATATGTTGAAGCCTGTTATGATCAATTGTGAGTTAAAACTTTATCTAAAAAGTAAAGCTGATGATGGATTACTGTGGTGGAGTTAAAATAACAATAGCCTATTTCTTTTTCAAATGTGATGGAGTAAAAGGATAGTAACTGTGATTATTCATGTTAAGTAGCCCACAAGTAACTAAAACAATTGCAAGTGCAATAAGAAGCTACAGGAACGTTAATCTACGTCGGTAATATTAACTTTGTTTAATACAACATTTACGGTACAAGATTTACATCATACAGCCCATGTAGTATAATATTTTACAAATGATGAATTACAGCAAACATGTGCAATATATCCATTATTACAGCTCCGTGGGCTGGCCGTAAGGCGATATGGTCCGTTGTTATTGTGCATCCATGGGTAAAGAGAAACTCATGTAGTACTGAACACGTAACATGAATGTGCCGGGCGGCGCGGTCCCGTGGGTTAGATGCGCGTTCATAATGCCGAGGGAAATAACTCTCAGAATAACGTTATTAGCACATTTTTACAACTTGAGGAACGAATGTTTTTAATAAGGGCTATACAAACGTTCATACTGGGTAGTTTATTTAGTTTAAAAAAAAGTATCCAACGAGTTACAGACCACTCTTTCCCAATGTAAGTCAATGGGAAAAAGTGTTTCCGGGCCCAGCAACCTAAAGGAAGTATAGTACCGCCGTTTGACCAGCACGAATATTCTCATCAGACTCCGGCGCACTTCCTGGGGGCTTGTTGTCAACGAGTTCAGTCCTTTTTCATCTTCTCGCTGCACAGGTTACTACTTTTTGAGTAGAAGCCAAGCTAGCTTATTGAAAATTAAGATTCTAGCTCATCGCTACCTGTAGCCTTGTGATCGTCTCGATCGGAGCTGCAGGCTAGGAAAACGCTCGCCCTCCAAAGGCTGCGACGAGCTAGCTGTCCGCCCTCCCAAGGGAGGGGACTGCGGTGTTCACCGCTCGGACCCTAGGAGCTCCGGACCGGTAAAGAGCGGACGCTCCTGCACGTCAGCCGGTGAGATCGCTACCATTTATCGCTGATTGTGCTATCTATTCTCAAGCTAATGAGATAACTGTGTACAAGTTAGCCGGGAGCTCTCGCTAATTTGTTACTGCGCTAGTGAAGGGAGCGTCTCCGCCCACTCTCACTACATACATTTGGTTCCTTGCCTGTTCTATCATCCAGTTAGCTGAGTGTTTTCGTTCAAGCTAACTGTTATGGCGCTAGTGAAGGGAGCGTCTCCGCCCCCCTCTCACTACATACATTTGGTTCCTTGCCTGTTTTATCGTCCAGTTAGCTGAGTGTTTTCGTTCAAGCTAACTGTTACGGCGCTAGTGAAGGGAGCGTCTCCGCCCCCCTCTCACTATATACATTTGGCTCCTTGCCTGTTCTATTGTCCAGTTAGCTGAGTGTTTTCGTTCAAGCTAACTGTTACGGTGCAAGTAAAGGGAGCGTCTCCGCCCCCCTCTCACCGCATACATTTGTTTCCTTACCTGTTCTATCGTCCAGTTAGCTGAGTGTTCTCGCTCAAAGCTAACTTGCTACAGCGCTAGTGAAGAGAGTGTCTCCGCTCCCCTCTCACAGCTCACAATTAGTTCCTGTTCTATCCCCAGTTAGCAGAATGCTCTCGCTCAAAGCTAACTTGCTACAGCGCTAGTGAAGAGAGTGTCTTCGCTCCCCTCTCACAGCTCACAATTAGTTCCTGTTCTATCCCCAGTTAGCAGAATGCTCTCGCTCAAAGCTAACTTGCTACAGCGCTAGTGAGGAGAGTGTCTTCGGTCCCCTCTCACGGCGCACAATTGGTTATTTTATTTAATCGTTTATTTGACAGGGACATGCACTGTAATGAACACTTAAGACATTTAAATATGTCAAGCGTAACAGTGCCAGATTTAGCTTTGAGCTACTTTCCATTCCCTCACATAAAACATTTAAGGAAATTACATTTTACAAACATGGTAAAAAAACAAAATGCATGATATGCAAGGAGTGGCAACGACATATAAAGTGCATCCATCCTCCAGTTAACTGAGTGCTCTCGCTCAAAGTTAACTTGCTACAGCGCTAGTGAAAAGAGTGTTTCCGCTCCCCTCTGCCTGCACACAGTTGGTTCCTGTTCCATCCTCCAGTTAACTGAGTGCTCTCGCTCAAAGTTAAAGGTGACCTATCATGCAAAATGCACTTTTGTACGTCTTTTATACATGAATATGTGTCCCCGGTGTTCCAGGGAACTCACCAAGTGTCAGAAAACACAACCCTCTCTATTTTCCTCTATACCCAAATCCCTTAAAAAGGGGCTGCAACGGATCTGATACAGACTGATCCAGATTTGAACACTTCTATGACGTCACAGAAGTGGCGCTACGGCTATTGGGCCAACTCCACCAATCAGGAGGAGACAGCCACGGACATTGCCGTTCGAAAGCGCTGGAGACGCTGTAGTACATATGCCAGGCCTGTAGATGGTGCTGTTCTCACAGAATCAGCCCATCAGCATGATCTGTTTGGTATTTTGAAAAATAAAAAGTATAAATACGCCTTATATATAGGGATGCACGATATTGGTTTTTTGAAACCGATACCGATAACTTCTTGCTTCTCAAGAACGATACCGATACCGATAACCGATAATAATATAATATATATATATATTAAATGTACCTGTAATTTTTGCACACCTGGTGGTAAAAAAAAGACTAGTAGTGAGCAAATGACATGAGCATTACTACTATGAACAAAACAAAGCCAAGAACAGTTTTGACTCTCGTCAAGCGCCATCATTTCTATGATGAAGTTAGAGATAGTTTTAGCCCTGGGGTCGTCTCTGGCAAACTTCTTGCCTTTTTCAAAAGCCTCGTCTTTGCCTTTGCAGCTGGCTTTGGATTCGCCGCTAGTTTAGCAGCGCAGGCGTCTTCGTACGCTTTTAACACACCATCGTAGCGATGGCGATGTTTCAGGTGACTAATCAGGTTGGAAGTATTATAGCTCGTTGCCTTTTTCCCTCCTCGTGGAACTTCTGCATTGCATTTGTTAATACAAATAGCAAGCGAACTATCTAACTCTGAAACTTTGAAATAGTCCCATACTACCGGCGACATGTTTGTTTACTGTCCTGGCTTCACGGCCGCACACCATTTACGTCACAGCCAGGCATGAGTTAGGGAGCGCTGGATTTGTGAAAAACTCCCCTCTTCCTAAACCACTAATACAAAACGGGAGGAGCCGAGTGAAAAACAAGCGCCCCTCATCCCAATCCACCCACACCGCAGTATTTTTTTCTTTTTTTTTACCCAAAAATATATTGTATATTATCGGGGCTATTAATACTGTTATCGGGTTTATCGGGATGACGTCATAATTCCTAATATCGGATAACTATCGTGCACCACTACTTATATAGGTATGGTCCTACACTATATTATTCAAATATAGCATGATGGGTCCACTTTAACTTGCTACAGCGCTAGCGAAGAGTGTTTCCGCTCCCCTCTCCTTGCTCACAGTTGGTTCCTGTTCCATCCTCCAGTTAACTGAGTGCTGTCGCTCAAAGTTAACTTGCTACAGCGCTAGTGAAGAGAGTGTTTCCACTCCCCTCTCCCTGCACACAGTTGGTTTAATGCCCGTTCCATCCTTCAGTTAGCAGAATGCTCTCGCTTAGGCTAACTCGCTACGGCGCTAGTGGAGAGAGTATTCTCGCTCTCCTCTCACGGCATAAAACCATTAACTGACTTCATTGTTCTCACCCCAGTTAGCAGAGTGCTCACGCTCAAGCTAACTACTATTGTGCTCACTCCCCTCCACTGCATATTGGTTTCCTGGCCCAGTTATTTACAGTCAGCTGAGTGCTCTAGCTATCGCTAGGTCTAACGGCTCTAACACCTGTATGGCTCCTCTTTAACCAGAGGATGGCCATGACCTTTGCCCCTCTTGTCTTGGCCTCGAGCATCTGAGGGAGGGCCTCTCGGAGGACCCGTGCATGAATTGCACCATCATGCCTCGTGCGGTAGGAGCTGCTAGACTAGCCGAGGTTGAACTACTGACTGAGGGTGGCTTTCCCCCTGCACAGTCGACTCTGCACAGCCCAACCTACCCATCCTAGGCGTTGGGCCGCAGAGGCTGCGGGTGCACCGCCCAAGAAGAGGACTAAGCCTGATAGGCTGTCCTCCAGGGTGGACCTACTCACTACTGAGCTAGCCCAGATGAAGTCACTCCTCTTGGCTCTCCATTCTGGTGCCCGTGCAGAGCACGCCGCTGCCCACCCGTGGCTGAGCTGGTTCTAGATGACGATGTGTTCTCGATGGGAGCTTCAGCCACTCAATTTGATGAGTATGACGGGGAGAGCCCATCCCATGCTTCTGGGCCTGGCTCCTGTACCTCAGCTCATGGTCCCTCGGAGGAGGCAGATGACGGCTCCATGGGTACCGTCATTCACATGGCACTGGCTCACCAGCAGCTGGATGCGCAGCAGCCCGAAACAGCGCCTGCCAGTGTGTTCTTTAGGCGCACTCTTCGCAACCTTTACTGTTCCTCCCTCTTGTGAGTATCTGAGGGAGTTACATGCATGCTGGAGGACACTAAGGCTCTTTACAGTCTTACGTCCGATGGCCGAGCCCTGGCAGCCATGCAGGATGCGGCAAGAGTTGGCCTTGACCACACGCCGGCTGTTGAGCCTACTATTGCTTCCCTCATAGTTTCCCCTGACGAAGCTCTGAGGTCGGAGGCCAGGTGCCCTCGACTCCAATGTCGGGTCACTGATGACTTACTAAGGCTTACGATGCAGCGGCACGCATGGGCCGTATAGGCAATTCCCTCTCTCACCTCATGCTCGCCCTCTCAGCTTCCCCGCAGCAGGATGCTCTTAGCGCTTCCTCTACCAGCCTCAGTGACGCCTCATTACAGGCGTTCGCTCTGATGTCTAGAGAGCTTGGGCGCTTGATGTCCACTCTCGTCGCCAGGTTTGGCTGACACAGTCACCCTTATCAGAGACATGTAGGACTCTCCGTCCACCGGCTAGCCCCGGTGCCTGCCATGGGCCTCAGCGCCCCACGAGGGGGCTGGCCCGCTACGGTCCTGTTAACTCGCCCCCAAGGCAGCCTCGGTATCCGGTGCCTAACCGTCGCCCCCCCAGAGCCAGAGGCCGGGGGGCAAGGTACTGAGGGTCTGGGGCCGGCTGTTGGTTATCTCTCCCAGCAGCAGCTCAACTACCGGGTAGCTCAAGCTTCAGACCCCTGGGTAGTTTCCACCTAACCCAAGGGTACAAGCTTCAGTTCCGACGCTGGCCCCCAGTCTTCAGCCGGGTCAAGATGACCACCATAAGTGACCTGGCAAAAGAAATCGCCCTAAACCAGGAGCTGTCAGTCCTCCTTGCCAAGGGTGCAATCGAGCCTGTGGACCTGGTAAGGAAGAAAGGCGGTGGGCTTCGCCCAATCCTCGATCTGAGGGGACTCAACAAGTTCCTAAAGATTTTACCTTTCCATGTGCTGAGCACAGCGGACGTTCTTCGTACCGTGGCCAGGGGGAATGGTTCACGTCCGTCGACTTGAAGGACGCTTATTTTCATGTGCCTATCACAGGCAGTTTCTTCGCTTTGCCTTCAGAGGCCGTAATTTCCAGTTCAGGATGTTCCATTCGGACTCTCCCTCTCCTTAGACGACTGGTTAATCTGTGCACCATCCCGGTTACAGACGATCCAGGACACGGCTCTCCTTCTCTCTCATGTCGCCCGGCTAGGCCTCATGGTGAACATGGTGAAGAGTTGTCTGAACCCCTCTCAGAGCCTAACCTTCATTGGGGTGGCTCTGGACACAGTCACTCAACCAGCGAAAGCAGTGTTCTCGCCCCCACTCCTGGTAGACGTGATGCTTTATTCTAGCAGCAGCCGACTGGATAGGCTGTCCTGCTGAAACTTCTTTTTTTTTCCAGCTAGGTGAAGGCAGTGCTCTCGCTCCCGCTCCCTCTGCTGGTAACATGGGTGTAGTTACATCCCTTTTGTGTTCGGCGAGTAGGAGCGTTGCTCTACTCTTTCCGTTCAGCAGGTAGCTGGTGAAGGCTGTGTTCTCGCACCCCGCTCCCGCCTACGCTGCATCTGGCATTCGTTATTAACTCAACCAGTGAGCGCGGTGTTCTCTCCCCCGCTCCTGGTAGACGCGCTGCTTCATTCTAGCAGCAGCTGCCTGGCTAAACTGCCCTGTTAAATTTCCTTATCTAATCCACCTAGGTCAGGAGTGGCCAACCCGCGGCTCTCGAGCCGCATGCGGCTCTTTGCCCATCTCATGCGGCTCCTCAGTTCATATCGAATTTTAATTGTGTTTTTTTTTTTTGCGCATATGTATCCCAGTTCACAAAGGGTTAACAACACACAAGTTCCAGCCCAATCGTTACACTGAGTTTTCAACAAAGAAGTGCTTTAGCCAATCAAAATGCAGATCCTGCAGTACTGGAGGCGGGCTTTACTGCACTCGCGATGTGACAGTGAAGGGAGAGATCTGCTTCCGATTGGCAGAAATATAACTCAGATAAAACCGTAATAACTCAATATAATGTTGTCAAATCAAAACGGTAACAATTTGCAGTTGTATATGTGTATGTGAGAAGGCCTGCTCCCGGAAAGCTGGCTACTGGCACAGAAGGGCTCCCGAATTTGGTGATTCGCGGTAAAGAAATAAACAAGAGAGAAAGTGCATCTCTGTCAGCAGAGCTTCTGTCAGTCAGAGGGTTAGGTAAAAGTTGAGATGTCATGTGAGGAGAATTAACAAAAATACACTTTATTTATTTTCATTTATTTTTAAATAAGTGTCATGAATCTGTGTGTGAGATACAGACAGGGAGAAAAAAGTCGCAAAGATCGCAAATGTGCCCTTTCATGCATTTGAGCCCCTTCCACATCCTCTGCACATTTCAAGAAGCAACATGCATAGTAAGATAACTACTTTTTTCAAATGTTTTTAACTGAGAGTTTGTGTGTGAGACACAATATTAATGGTTGAGTATAACTGGCCTCTGGTCTTAATACTGGTAGGAGAGGTTTAAGTCAATTTCTGTCAATATCATGGACTGTGACATTTATAGGAAATCTGGCTGAGCGGAGGTATGTGTTTCTGTATGTGAGTGTGTGTGTGTCAATTATTGTTCATTTTTAGATTTTCATTTTGTATGTGTGAGAGATAGAGAGGGGCACATAGAGGAAGAGAGTGAGGGAGCACACAGAAAGGCTGAGAGCAAAAGAGAGAAGGAGAGAGAGGTCGGGGGACATACACCCAGCATGTGTGCCTGTGTGTACTGTATGATGTGGCTCTTTGCAGTAACACAGGACAATTATTGGCTCTTTACCTCTGATTGGTTGGCCACCCCTGACCTAGGTGAATGCAGTGCTCGCTCCCGCTCTCTCTGCTGGTAACGTGGTGTAGGACATTTACATCCCTCTCTGTGTTCGGCGTGTAGGAGCATTGCTCTACTCTTAACGTTCAGCAGGTAGCTAGTGGAGGCTGTGTTCTTGCACCCGCTCCCGGTTACGCTGCATCTGGAATTCGTTATCAACTCAACCAGTGAAGGCAGTGTTCTCGCCCCCGCTCCTGGTAGGCGTGTTGCATGATTCTAGCAGGAGCCGCCTGGCTAGGCTGTCCTGTTAAACTTCCTTGTTTAACCCAGCTAGGTGCGGGCCTGTCCATCTGCTGCACAGACTCTGCTGTGGGACGCCTTGTCGTCTCCCCAACAGGAAGGACCTCTTGTCTCAGTTGGAGGGTCGGATGTGGCACCCCGACCCCTGCCGCCTCCAGCTGTGGGTCTGGCCACTGGAGGGCCCGACCCACTGCTGAGCGACTGCATAGAGTCTGTCAGGAAGACTATTCTCAAATGCCAGGGCACCATCTACTCGTAGGCAGTACGAAAACAGGTGGAAACTGTTTTGTTTTTTTGACTGGTGCCAAGGGCGAAATAAGGACCCAGTATAGGGTGTATGTGGCTGCTATATCAGCTCAACACACAAGGGCTGACAACAGCACAGTGGGAGCCATAGGTTGGTATCCCTCTTTTTAAGGGGGAGCTCTGAGGCTTCGCCCCCCTGAATATCCCAAGGGCCCCTACATGGGACCTGCCCTTGGTGCTGCATGCCCTATGCTCGCCTCCTGTTGAACCTTTGTTACAGGCAGAACTGGAGTGGCTCTCAGCTAAGACTGCTTTCCTTCTTGCCATCACCTCAGCAAAGCGTGTAAGCGAGCTTCAGGTCTTGTCCGTGAACAGCTCGTGTCTGAGGTGGAACTCAGATGGCTCAGGTGTCACCTTATGGCCAAACACAGCGTTCCTCCCTAAGGTGCAAGGACATATGTGCTGCGGGCCACATGGGCATCCCAGAGAACATTCGCCAGATACTACAGGGTGAATGTTGCCGCCCCTCACCCGCTGGGTGTGGTCCTCCTGCAGAGTCCGCCTAGGCCATCCTTATAGCAGGGGGAGTATTCAAACTTCCTCGTGACTCTGTTGGTATAGGTCATCCAGTGCTAAAGCACCGCCTCTGGCGGTCAATAAGGATGAAATAGAACGATAGTTACGTATGTAACTACGGTTCTATGAATACTGGATGACCGCTAGAGTTTCTTGGTCACTCGGAATCTCGTGTTTCCGCGAGAAGATTCCATAGGACTGAACTCGTTGACGGCACCGGAACTTATGCCTTCCGGGGTCATACGAGGTCACACGTGACTTTGTTGATATAAATATTCGACCTACGCATGCGCGAGACGGAAGATATCCAGGGCTAAAGCACCGCCTCTGGCGGTCATCCAGTATTCATAGAACCGTAGTTACATACGTAACTATCGTTTTATCGTTAATGTCCTATAACATAATCTTCCTGTGCCAGAATAATGCACTTGAACGCATCAAAGCTTTGTGATTGGCCGGCGTGACCCCATGTGTCGGGGCGTGGCTGGTGGGCAGTGGGCACTAGTTCGCTGACGTTGTCCGTGTCAACAGGAGTGACAGTCCGCACACACACAAGACCGCAATTATGGCAGAAGCAAAAAAGCCCAAAATATATAATTTTCACTCCGAGTGGGAGGATGATTATTTTTGTATCTATTCCAATTCAAAGTCCATCTGCAATGCGAGCGTGGCTTTATCGAAGAAGGGTAATTTAGGAGCGGCATTTCAAAACAGTGCACAAACGCTACAAGAGGGAATTCCCTCCTAATTCTGCCCTACGCTCCCAAAAGGGGAGGGGCCTGAAAGGACAGCTAAATGCACAGCAGTCCATTTTCACCAGGCCCAACAACAAGAGCAAGGCTGCTACCAGAGCATCTTATCGTGTCAGTCACGTTCTTGCGAAACACATGAAGTCTTTCAAAGACGGCGAAGTTGTGAAAGAAGCATTCCTGGAGGCTGCCGACGCGCTTTTTGGGGACAGTAAAAATAACAGTAGCATTTCAACAGGTTTTTGATATAATAAAAACTCAAGTTAGATACCGTTATTAATCAGCTGTAAGTTTTAGTTTGTTTGAACTTATTCATTATAATTATTGTACAAAATGGTATAAGAATGTAAACTTAAATTGATTATAGTCTATCAATTCAGGTTAATAAACTAGTGTTGCTTGCATCCTATTTTAAAGGCATTTATTTTTATACTCTACTAAAATGCAACAAAAAAAGGGTTTGATTCTATTAATGTTGTCTTTTGTATTGCACTTTGGCAGCAGATTCCTGTGTAGCTTCAGATCTCACTTGTCTTATTAATAAGCCTCATTTATACTTTTGTAGCAACACTATTTTTATATAATGGCAAAGAAAGGGTCATATGTGGCAGCACTGTTCAATGTTTCTTGAAAACATTACCCACTGTAGTATGTGACGTGTGAATGAACTCCAACTCTGTATCAACAACACTGTTGTGTAACTTCAGTTAAATACTTTTATGTGTGTAGATTAGAAAGAGGTAAGATAAAGGATCTGCAGTATTTTATGAAGTATTAATCGTATAAAGGTCAGTTTTATACAAGTAGAAGTATGTATTTACCTGGTAGTAGGCTGTCAGTAATGGCTACCTACGCCTCTCTATTTGAAAATCGGACTTCTGCGTATCTATTGCACGCATTTCCAATGTGTAAAGTCGTGTCATTTGACTGAAGAGAGTGGGTTGGTGTAAAGATGATTTTCCTGATCTTGATTCAGATTTTGGAACCAACATACAAGTCTTATATTTCAAAAAATGCTGAATGAAATTGTGCCTTGGAAAAGTAATGCTACAGGAAGTTTTACTGAGCTAGAAGTGGGGCCAAAGGCTCATCTGTTGGTCTCATACAGTATGTGGAACAACCAATTGCTTGGTGACAGCTTTCTGCAATTTGTTCATGTTGATTAACGTTTTGGCTATCACTGCGATTGCTCAGATACTAATTCTGGATTTTCACAATGTTTGTTACAGATATTCATGGACCCCAGAGGATGAATTTGAGTATTTTCCGTGGACACATGAACCTCCGGTATCAAAATCCAAATAGAATTCACGGAGATAATTCCTGTTCCCAGACAATGAACCACATATTATTGAGGCTCGAAAAGCAACATTTTTAATTTGTGTTTTTCGTTCTGACAATTTGTAGTTTGAAGTAGGGCTGAACGATTAATCGATTTTAAATCGAAATCGCGATTCGAGATGATGCGATTATCAAATCGCAAAGCCTGCGAAAATTTTTTACTTTTTCTTTTTTTTTTACATTTTTTTTTTTTTCTTCTTCTTATGTGTCAGTCATCCACACCAATCAGAAGTGCTGTGCTCCACATGTACCAGCCATTGTTAATCAATCAGAAGTGGCCCATGATAGAAGGTGATAGACAGATTGATCCAATCACCTGCCAAGTGCTTTTGAAAGTGCCTGCCCTTTCCAAATGGCTTCCAATGGAGCTTTCCTAGATAGTTTGGTGAAACAAACCATCTGAGTCAGGTTAGTAATGCTCCATCACATGTTCTACATCTAAAAGGGTGAATCTTTAACTGAAGCTTGACTTTAAAAAGCAACCCAACGGAAGTTTCATGTAAGTTTAGTTATTTCACTCGTAGCTTGGGCTGCGGGGGTGCTAGAGACGGGAGTATGTTGATACGACCTTCCTAGCCGGAGTTATGGCCGCATTTTACAATAACCTTGCGTTGGGTCGCTTAAAAATAAATATCGCAATTCGAATCGCAATATTTGTCAGAAAAATCGCAATTAGATTTTTTCCCAAAATCGTGCAGCCCTAGTTTGAAGTATAATGAATAAACGCATCCTTGTGGAGCAACTAGTAGGGCTTTAGAAATACAAATCTGAGCAGAGATGTCTCTTGCCCTAGTGATAAAATATTTTAATAATGTTGTATAGTGAACCTTTTAAAGGGTGTAAGAGCTTTGAAATTGTTTGCATCCAACATGTTGTTTGTTAACACTAATATGACCAGGACGATGGAACAGCAGACAGCCAGTTTTCATTTAATTGTGGTTTTTCATTTTCAGCTAAAAATGAAAACCTGGATGTCAGCTATGGAGTAATCTGTTACTAGTTTATTTGGAAAAAACACAATTTATTGAAGCAGTTTTAGGAGTTTATACCTGTGCTTCTGTTGAATTGTATTGTGTTATTGTCTTATGTGGCAAAAATGCTCTTAATATACACTTGTTTATTATTGTCACTATAATTACACTTTCAAATAAGTGAAATATGTTTTGCAATACCCTGTTCAGGGTCTGTAGGTGTTCTGAAAACCACCAATGAACACAAAGTCGATTACTGTTGTTATGTTGTTTAAGGAAATTGATTTTAAGTGATTATTATTCAGTATTGTTGTTTGAATGTTGCTCACAGCATGTTTTGTCAACTGAAAATTATAACACTGTGTGACACTGACACTTATTTCATTTGATTGTATACAAACTAAACACAAAATGTGTATTATTTTGGAGATACGTGTACAACATCTAATATGTTAGACATTAAGGGGCTTCCAAACTAAAAAAAACTAAAAAGTTGACTTTATTTAAATGTATTATGTCAACAGATTTCTCATTACTGTATTAGGTTAGTTGAAAGCAATAATATTAAGTTTAAATAAATAAGATTAGGTTCAACTGAATATTATTGCTTTTAACTAACCTAATCATTTTATGTTACATTTGTTGACATCATAGATTTCTTAAAGTCAACGTTTCAGGTTTTTCAGTGCATGGAAATTCAAAGTTGGCAGTGGCCTGTTCTGTTTGTTATGTCTGTCGATATGTGACGCTTGAAACCAGCCAATAATGTTGTAGTCTACAAAAGGGATATGATTGACGTCATGATGGTCACATTTTATATTGACAACATCTAAACATTAACAAAGCAGTAACAAACTAGAGTTATTGGAAGCTGCTCTGTAAAGGTTTCCTTCTCGGGTGGCTGAACACATGTTTGAATAAAGAAAGCCATTATAAGGTTAAACACATAAACACGTGTGTGTTTATAAGGTGGATCCCACAGTGCTATAGAGCTGTGTTTATGTTCAAGTATTGGCTGATCAAGATGCCAAGACATGCTGCAATGTGCCAACAAAGTCAGGGAGAAAGAAGACTGCAAGCTAGTAGGATTGGATTTAAATTAGCCTTAGAAATGTTTTAATAAAAGGGAAACACACTGGGCCCATGTGGAAGAGCTCAATATACCCATCATGGCTTTTGTTGAGTATAAAGAACACTGAATGGGCTGACAGGGCTCCTTTTTAATGTGCACCTCAACTCTGTACAGAATATGCATTTGCATTGATGTTCATGTAATATATGAGTAAAAGAACAATAAAATAAAATGAATAAACTCTGTCTTATTAACCCAGTTTGCTGAACATAATTTAACTGTTTACATTCCAAAACCAGAATTTAACCGTTACTTATTGTTACAGCTTTGAGCTAAAGAACAGCACATACATAGTGATATACAGATCTATACTTTCAAGATGTTGATCTAATAAGGCAATCAATGATATGGCAACATCAGTGATAAGGTTTTTTTTTTAAAGCTTGATGGATATTTAACACTTTCTTCGGTTGAGGATTAAGCTGCAATTGCCCCGTAATGGTTTGGAGTTTCATGCTCCATATTGCCATATCGTTATGTTGGGCAATCTCTGTCTTTGGGGTTAATTTACCTTATTTCTCTTTTTTTTTCTTCTTTTTTTTCCTTTATTTATACAGATAAATCCCATTGAGATCATTGATCTCTTTTTCAAGGGAGACCTGCTCAAGTAGTTCCACATGAAACATAAAAACATAAATAGAACAACAAAAGGACATCATACAGCATCATTTACATAATTATCCATATAAACAGGTACCTATAGCTTCCGATTGAGTAGCATCCAACCGAGCTTTAAAAACATTTAGTGGCACCAGATTGTTCAGTTTCCATTTAATTTGCAGACTATTCCAAGACAGAGGAGCTGCGCATCTAAAAGCTGTCTTCCCTAAGACAGTCCTAGCAGTTGGCACATTTAATAAAACCACAGCATTCGATCTCAGGCAGTAGCCACTTACAATTCTCCATGAGATCAGGGAGCAGATATAAGATGGAAGTTTCCCTTACATGGCTTTGTATATAAAAATGTACCAGTGACTGAGCCTCCGTACAGTAAGTGAAAGCAAACCAGCCCTTGCATACAGGGTACAGTGATGGGTTAATGCTTTACAGTTTGTCACAAATCTCAGTGCGCTGTGATACGCAGCATCTAACTTGATCAGGTAATGGGCAGGTGCATTCATATACATCAAATCACCATAGTCCAGCACAGGTCAAAAGGTCACAGAGCCTTTTCCTGGCCTCAAGAGAGAAACAGGTCTTGTTCATGTAGAAAAAACCTAGCCTAACCCTCAGCTTTTTAAGCAGGTTATTGACATGAAGTTTAAAAGTGAGACAATCATCAAGCCAGATACCAAGGTATTTGTAACAGGTAACCACTTCAAGTTTTATTCCTTGCGTAGTTACAATATCTAAAACAGGCTCTGGTGTCTTTAGCTTTAGAAAAGAGCATTACCTTGGTTTTCTCAACATTTAAAAGAAGCTTTAGTTCAGAGAGCTGAGTCTGAATAATGTTAAAAACAGCCTGTAATTTAACACCAGCCTCCTTAATGGAGGGACCTGCACCGTACATCACGGTATCGTCTGCATAAAAATGTAAAGTAGCTTCATCCACATTTTCACCTAAACTATTGATGTAGATGGAGAATAAAAGTGGACCTAAAACAGAACCTTGAGGAACACCATTTGCAATGTTCAACCACTCAGAAGACAGCCCATCAAAATGAACACATTGGGACCTTTCAGAGAGGTAGTTTTCAAACCACCCCACTGCATGGCTGGACATGCCTATACTGGCTAGCCTCTGCTTTAAAATGTGATGATCGACGGTGTCAAACGCTTTGGAAAGGTCAATAAATAGAGCTGCACAACTCTGCTTATTATTTAAAATACTCGCCACATCATTCACCACTTTCATTGTGGCAGTGATGGTGCTGTGTTGCTTTCTGAAGCCTGATTGATGTTTAGACAGGATGTCATTTGTACATAAAAACTCCTTTACCTGTTCACTCACTAAGCGTTCAAGAACCTTAGCCAGAACTGACAACTTAGAGATTGGCCTATAGTTATTTAATAAAGTGGCCTCCCCTCCTTTTAGCAAAGGCAGGACATACGCTGACTTCCACAATTTTGGAATTGTGTTAGTGCTGAGGGAGAGATTAAAAAGAGTAGTGTGAGGTGGAGCAATAACATCTGCAGCTATCTTTAAAAAGAAAGGTTCTACGTTGTTCGAGCCAGCCGGTTTGTTAGGATCTAACTTGGTTAAAGCTTCACGAACAACATCAACAGTAAAAGGGGTAAAACTAAAAGGGTTTTCCAACACACGTTTTTCAGAGTCACATACTGTAGTGTTCACAGAAGCAGAGTTAGTGACAGAATCAAATAGAGAACCACAGGACACAAAATGCTCATTAAAGCAATTTAGCATAGTAGCCCTGTCCGATATAATGCCAGATGCTGTGGTAATGCAAGGAGGTAGCTCATTACGGATATCGCCGGTGGATAGCGGTTTAATGGCTTTCCAACATTTTCCAGGATTATTCAGATTCTTTGTGGTTACTGACAGATAGTACTTTGATTTAGCACTTTTGATATGTGAAGTGAAGCTATTCCTTAGCTGCCTAAAATGCAGCCATTCTACCTCTGAGCCTGATTTCCTAGCCTTTGCCCAGGCCTTGTTTCTCTCATGAAGGAGACTGGAAAGATTAGCAGAAAACCAAGGATTGTCTCGTCCCTTTACTCTAAATTTACGCAGGGGTGCATGTCTATCAATGATCTCCATAAAACCAAGATAAAAATAAGACCATGCGGTTTCTACATCAGCACACAGATCGATTTTACCCCAATCAAAATCAAACAGATCATGCACAAAACCCTGCTCCACAAAATGTTTTTTGTCTCACTTAAAGATAATGCGAGGTTTAACCTTTTGGACCTTAGTGTCCCCTAATTGTGGCTACAACACAGTGATCACTCAGATCATTTGCAAATACTCCCACAGATGAATATTTATGGGGAAGATTAGTTAAAATGAGATCAATTAGGGAGGATTTATTAGGGGACTTAATGTTAGGGCGAGTAGGACTGTCCACAATCTGAGTAACATTTAAAGAGATACAAAGGTTTTTAAAATCCTCTGACACTGCAGTTAACCAGTCCCAGTTAAAATCTCCAAGTAGCACTATTTCCTTGTAGTCTAGTTGTGATAAAATATTTGCTAGTGAAGACAAGGAGTCTTTGACAGCTGAGGGGGGTCTGTAACAGGGGGTTACGTATTGTAACCCTAGTTATATAAGCACAGGCGGAGCCCTCTACTGGACTCTATGGGTACTACTCTCTATCATGCTGTGCGTGCTTTCACCTACTGAGTTTTCGTAAACGTAGCCAGCCAATCCTATACACTCTTCAGCGAGCGGACTAGGAAAGACAGGGCCCCCAGGTAGAGGGCTCCGCCTGTGCTTATATAACTAGGGTTACAATACGTAACCCCCTGTTATATTTCACACAGCCCCGATGTTTACACGCCCTGTCATCCAACAACATCGACCCACCACACCGTCCCTGACCGGCTTTTGGCTAACATCCATTGCATCCCCACTTCCTCCCATCCGGTTGTAACCGTAGAGAAGTTGGGGCTGCAATTTGGATAAGGCACACTCACACACGCTCAACTCGTGTAGAGTGTGCATGGAAAAGATCTGTGTGGAGACTCCGTCTGGAGCCAGGTCCCTCAGGAGCATGGGAAAACATAAGTGCACCACGTCCCCCACACTCACACACGCTCTGTGTAGAGTGGGCATGGACAATAGTGAGGAAGGCTTTCCCAGCCTGCCTCCAGTCCAGCCCTGTATGGGGCTGATTGTGCACCATGTCTCCCGAGTCCCTCAGGAGCATGGGAAAACACAAGTGCTTTATGTCCAGGGGGGGGGGGTCAGACACCTGCTGACCCACAGCCACCCCCCCTCTCACCAGTCATGCGTTGCCTCGGCAAGCACAGATGACGAGAAGGAGCCATAACATGTTATGAAGGAGCCTGGCGTAGACCAAGACGTAGACCGACGTGCATATATCTTCTACACTCACGCTGCTGAATAAGGCTGTTTGACACAGCCCGTGTAGAATGCGCATGGACCCCAGTGGGGAGGGCTCTCCCCGCCCGTCCATAGGCATGTGTAATGCACCCGCATAGCCATCCTGTTAGGCGCTTCTTGGAGAGAGCTTTTCTAGCCACACCATCCCCAAAGCACACAAACAGCTGTTCAGTGCGTCTAATGGCAGCCGTGCGCTCTACATAACATGCTAGCGCACGCACTGGGCAGAGGAGGTGCAATTTAGCCTCCCTGGCCTCAATATGGGGTGGAAGATTAAAGCCACCTAACTGAATAGCCCTTGACCTGAACGAACTCCTTAGGCTCTTAGGAGTAAAGGAGGGGTTCGGTCTGAGTGTCGCCCCGCTACGGTCACCCCGGATCAAAAGGCAGCTTGGGTGCACCGACAGAGCGGTCAGCTCGGACACTCTTTTGGTCGAAGTCAAGGCAAGTAGCAATGCTGTCTTCCATGACAGTGCTTTCAGGGAGGAGAGCTCCAGGGGCTCAAATGGTTCTGTGACCAGTGCCTCGAGCACCAATGGCAGGTCCCACTGCGGGGCAGAGGCATGCTCTATTGGGCGCTGTCTCCTGACCCCCTGCAAAAACCGCGACATAAGCGGCTGACTGAAGGCTGACCTGCCTCCAAATCCCTCATGGCAGGACGAAATGGCTGCTGCATACACCTTAATTGTGGAATGAGCCAGCCCCCTGTCCACCAGTATCTGTAAGTAGGTAAGAATAGAGCCCAGCGTGCATGACAGAGGCTCTGGACTCCTTCCTTCACACCATCGCCGGAATCCCGCCCACTTTGGCCTGTAACAGGCTGTGGTGGATTCTGCTCCTGCTGCTTGGATAGTCTGAATAACGTTGTCAGACAGCCCCACCTGTCTCAGCCTGTCCCTCTCAGGAGCCAAGCCTGGAGAGGTTGGCCCAGAGTGGGTAACGCCCCTATTGCCCCTGCTTCCTGAGACAGCGCTCCCCAGACCTGAGGAATAGCCCAGGGCTGGCCCACCATCATCTGTGTTACCCCGCGTACCACGGCGCCAGGCGGCGATCTGGGGCCACTAGGATGACTGACAGCTGCTCCCGCCTCACCCTATCCAGAAGGGGGGGGGGATAAGGTGCAGCGGTGGAAAGGCGTAACGCAGCTTCCTTGGCCATGGCTCGTGTGCAAATGCGTCCACCCCCAAGGGCGGATTGTCCCACTGGGCCAGGGAGAACCACAGGGCACAGTGGCTGTTGCACCGATTGGCGAACAGGTCCACCTCTGCTCTCCCGAACTGAGTCCAGAACTGCTTCACCACCTCCGGGTGAAGCCTCCACTCGTCTGGCAGGGGTCCACCTCTTGACATGAGGTCGGCCCCCCCCGTTCTCCCATCCCGGGATGTGCAGGGCCCTTAGAGACAACACAATCTGTGAAACCCACAACCACAGGTTCTCTGTCGTGGTCAACAAGGCTATTGAGCGGACTCCGCCTTGCCTGTTGATGTACGCCACTGTGGTGCGGTTGTCGCTCCTCACTAGCACATGTTTGCCCTGTATTAAGGGTTTGAAGTGCTGTAGGACCAGCATCACTGCTTGCAGCTCCAAGAGGTTGCTGTGCCGAGCCTCTGTCAGAGGCCAGCAACCACCTAAAGCTCTCTCTAGGCACGTCCCCCCCATCCTGTCACTGAAGCGTCTGTAAAGACTGTGATATAGGAGGTCACTTGCCCCAGTGGAGCTCCCCTCCGCAGATTCTCTGGGGACCCCCAGAATCGGAGGTTGCTCTCTACTGAGGGGGGGATGATCACCAGACGTCGTTTGTGTCTTGAGATCTAAACGAAGGCCGGTAAGCCACCTCTGTATGCGACGTGCATGCAGAAGTCCGAGTGGCACTACGGAGTGAGCAGCCGTCATGAGACCCAAAGTCTGCATGATGATCAAAGCTGTCACCGTCGCCCCCTGACACAGCCTGCAGACTGCCCGCAGCAGGGATGCCTGTCTGCTTTCTGTCAGGGTGGCACGTAGTCTGCCTGCATCGAGCATCACCCCCAGATATTCTACCTGCTGGTGAGGTATGGGGGAGCTCTTCTTCCAATTGACCGCAACTCTTTTTCAACCCAACTTGGTTAGGTGTAGGATCAATTGGGCTGTGTGAAACATTACCCATTCCCTGGACCTGGCCATGACTATGAGGTCGCCCAGATAAAAGAACACCCTCATGTCATGGTCCCACAGCGGTTGCAGCGCCGTAGCGTGCGTGGGGATAGGGAGTAGCCGAACGTCAGTCTGTTGTACTCGTAGGCTACCCCCTGGAAGGCAAAACGCAAATACTTTCTGTATTTTGGAGCAATTTCGCCATGAAAGTAAGCGTTCTTCAGGTCGATGGTTGTGAACCAATCGCCTGGCTGCACCAGTCCCAGTAACTGTTCATAGTTAACATATGGAACTTCTTGCATGCAATGTGCTGATGCAGGCATTTGAAGATCCAGAATGGGCCTGAATTCTCCTGTCTTCTTGGGAACCAGGAAGTACAGGGAATAGTGCCCCTTCTCTCTGACTTGAGAGTGCACATGCCAAGAGGAAACCTATCTCCTCCTGGGATGACAGATTTGCCTCTCTCATGACTCTGAACGGAGGAGGGATGCTGCAAAACTGGAGTGAATAACCCAGTCTCAGTGTCCTGTCCGTCCGCCCTGTTAACACACCACTGATTTTCCATTCCCCATAAAATTGTGTTAGGGGATGTGCAATCAGCTGCGGAGCCGCAGCTTTGAGGCTGTGGTACTCTCTGGTGGCCCACTCCGCCGTCAAACCCTCCATAAAAGGAAGTTTGACCCATGGGGGGCTGACACAGAAAGGGCCGTTTTTCTATAATGCAGTTTCCACTCAGAGAACAAAACGGCCGATTTTTCACTGAGGTCCCTGAACACACCACGGCACGCACAGTGAGAGAAAGAAGCATAATCTGAGCTTCTTTAATAATAATCCTTATATTTATTATAGCGCTTTATCAATGCTACTTTCAAAGCGCCTTTACAAATACACATTACAGATCATACATTCATGTAATGGTCATCTACTGTGGACAATACCCACAGGAGCAAATTCGGGTGAAGTGTCTTGCCCAAGGACACAACGGCCTGACGCAGTGGGGCAGGAGTGGGTTTCGAACTGGAGTTCCCCAACGCCCCCTTGATCTGATGATCAAACGCACAGACCACTGCGCCACCCCGATATTGTCCATGAACGCACCACGGCCCGCTCTCGGGTGGGGGTCGTCATAATGCCGTCTCTTTGAAACGGACATTATGGGGAAATGTGGAATGTGGAGAGAGATGTGATTGATTGATTGATTGAAAAAGTTTTATTAACAGCTTGTATATTGGGTACAGTACAGTACAGCTCAAAACATACAATTGTTAAGGGGATGCAGACCAGAGAAAGACTTTCGTCTTGTTTACATCAGGGTCCCCCATTTCCAATTCATCATGTCATTTAAGACATATAAGACATATTTGACATACAGATGGCTTATTTACAATGTACATACAGGTGGTTTTTTACATACAGATTGCTTATTTACAATTTTCATTTTAGATTTCGTTCTAATACATCCTAACCGGACATTTAAGACATACCAAGTCTACAGATATACAGTTAGTAACAGAGTCTAAAATGCGAGTATATACATAGATGGGGGGGGGGGGGGGGGGGGGGGGGGGGGAAGATGTCCATTGAACGACAGGTTGATATTTGTACCATTACCGGGGCCAGTTTTGGCCAGTAAGATGACTCTTACTCTGGGATAAATGCACTCGTTTTCTACTGAATGCATTTTACACACACATATCACTAGAACTAGAGTTACACTACGTAACCCACTGTCTTCTGCGGAGGTCCCTGAACGCACCGCGGCCACTCTCACGGGGGCCGCGCCTCATAATGGGTGTCCAATTAACATCGTATGAAAACGGCCTTGCCGATCTCAACGAGACTTTATTGGAAAATGTGGAATTGTGGAGAGAGATGACTCTTACTCTGGGATAAATGCCATAGTTTTTACTAAATGCATTTTTCACACACACACATCACTCTAGAACTAGGGTTACAATACGTAACCCACCGTTCATGCAACAGGGCCTCTTTTCGACTTCCTGTTGAAAGGAAACCTATCTCCTCTATTGCCCCTGAAAGGAGGAGGGACGCTGTAAAGCTTGAGTGAGTAACCCAGTCTCAGTGTCCTGCCCCTCTACTCTGTCAGTACACAGCTTTTGTGGGGCTTCCATTCCCCACAAAACTGTGTTCAGGGGACATGCCAGCAGCTGTATTCTCTGGTGGCCTACTCCGCTGCCAAACCTTTCCATAAGAAGGGAGTTTTGGCTGACACAGAAAAGGGCCGATTTTCTACTGAGGTCCTTGAACGCAGCGCGGCACGCTCCCGTGGGGCCGCGGCTCTTTGAAACGGACATTATGGTGAAAAGTGGAAATGTGGAGAGAGATGACTCTTACTCTAGGATAAATGCAATCGTTTTCACTTAATGCGTTTCTCACACACACATCACTCTCTCTTGAACCCGCACAGTGTTTTGACAGCACTTCAGTTTATTCCACTCACGTGCACGCGCCCACCTGCTGGCTCCTATACTGGAGTTTACAGAGGGGGCGGGGAGTGTGGGACAGTGTTATTTCCTCTGGGGATGAGCCAGAAGCAGCCACGCTGCGACTACTCCTCACCAGGGGCGGATCTACGGGGGGAAAGGGGGGGCAGCTGCCCCCCCACTGTAGAGCCTTGCCCCCCCCAGCTGCCCCCTAACTTATGTTTCCCTAAAACTGTACTAAAACAAACCTACACTATTTCCACAAGCTTCTCAAGCAACGAAACAAGCATTACATTAGTTAAAAGTGAATCATTTTAAATATCATTTTAGGCCCGTTAAAAACGCAGCTACGGCCCTGCATTAAACTGTGGAGCGGCGTTCACACAGACCACGGCTCACACCGCTGCAGAGAGGGAGCGAGCTGTCCCACCACCTATGGATCAGCTTCCCCTGGGAGCATTTCCCTTTCCACTAGTTTTGTTTTTACTAAGGACGAGAGCTTGAAACTAAATGTTAATAAAACGCTGCCATTTGAATCGATAGCGTTTAACAGACGGGCGCTGTTTTACGTTACAAAATACTACGCAGACAGCGTTAGCTGGGAGATCGATCACTTTGCTAAACTACGCGGTAGCCTACTATTAAATCCACGTAAACTACACATCACAGCGATGAGGCCAGATCAATGAAACCAGGATACATCCTTTACTGTAAAAACTGGATCCAAACACAGCTGCCTGTGTGCGCTTGATCAATACTTTCTGATGTTATATGCTACATATTAGCTAGGCTACATGGCCCTAACGCGTAAAGTTATACAAGCATTTGTACCAGTGCTTTTCACAAGTAGACTCTTGCAGGCCAGAGTATAGGAGTGATTCAACAACAACACAAAGACATATGAGAAGTGATCAGGACGAACAGAAAGAGGAAAAGGAAAAGAGAGTTCACTGAAGAGACCAGGAGGGTCAGAGCATGAGGAAGCGGAGGAGATGAAGAGACCAGGAGGGTCAGAGCAGGAGGAGGAGATGAAGACATTAGTGAAGAAGAATAAATGTATGTGAGGAAAGAGGGCCAGAGGCAGGGATCAGGAGGCAGATGCAACTCCAGCTGTACCACATGGTATGTTCTTATTCTCCTTACATATTCCATTACAGCAGCACAATCTAGCAGCTCTTAGTATTGACAAATATTGATTGAAATGTGTTGCTGCACAGGTCACCTGTAGCTCTCTGAAGAGATGGGTGATGTCATTTGTGTACTTAATTATAAATTGAAATGTTGAGCTTGTCAATCTTAATCTGAAAATACAAAAACTGAAATATAGGTAAGATAAGAAACTGACACTTTTGTGATGTAATTCCCTCAATGCAGATCACACATGGACTGATCCATTATTTTAATAGGAGGGTAAATGGTATGGCGTGACGGGGTTGAAACAAACTGAGGGACAATATTGCAATTTCATAGATAATTCAAGTATTTTTTCAGAATTTATTTTTGATCAGTTAAAGTTGACAAGCATATGATTATATTAGCAGCAACATTTTTGGGATAATTGGCCATTTTGATTGGTTTGATATTAAATTAATATGTAATAATGCTTAGTGAGGACATGCAAATATGTCTGTCTAATACTAAGAAAACCAATTTTTTTAAAACAAAATATATATTTAGTTTGACATTGTAATGCAAAAAAACCTGTTCCATTAATTCATTGCTTTAAAATACATTTTGTAGTTTCCTTTCATTTAAAATTATTGAAGTAAGCTTGGGGGACTCAAAGGGCATCCGATTGTTTGTCTGAACACCTTGTTTCTCTTGTGCATTAAGAACACTTGTGTTAGGGCATGAATTAACAATAAATAGGTTATATACAGTATAAAATACCACGTACTGTCCGCCCTCCCATGCCACACTGGCATGACCTCTTGCCCCTCCTTTGCCCCCCCCATGTAAAATGTTCTAGAACCGCCACTGCTCCTCACCCATGTAACCAAGGAGATCGATCCAAAGAGCCCTTCCGTAAACACGGGGGCTCCCGGCCCGGGAGATCAACAACACGGTCCTTTTGGAAAGTCCCATGCGGCGTGATCCCTCACCGGGATATCACACGGCAGACAGCGGCCACGACCAAGCTACAAATAATCGCTCTGATCTGGTGAGGTGGGGGCATCTCCAGCAATGAGCGAGATGCCCAACACCCCCGTGTTTATTTGCAGTCGCCTTGTCACGCGGTAGCGTGGCAGAGCTGTTTTCAGCTCCCTGCCCAGCCTGCTGCCCGCTGGGAGCAGCTGCGCTCCGCCGCCATGGTCATCACCTAGGGCGGTGGACCTCCATGGACCGGACCCGGAAGTGCCCGACAACGGCAAACGGAGCCATCCGCCCCGCTGGAATAGCGACGTGAATGGCACCGCCTCGGCCATATCCTGGTCCCCCAAACACTCTAAGCAGAGGTGGTGGAGACCGGCACCCGCGATCAAACCAGGGCAGGTGCATGGCCGAGCTTCCAGTAATGGTGAGTCCATTTTTCCTTCTAATCTTCGTTTGTTTAACTCTTCGGTTGTCAGCTCGTCTGAAGAGAAAAAGGATAGTGGGCGGCGGGTGTAGCTGCCTTTATATAATGTGGGCCTGCGTGCGCATTCAGGTAGGCTCGCCCTGATTGGCCGGCTACGTTTACGAAAACTCAGTAGGTGAAAGCACGCACAGCATGATAGAGAGTAGTACCCATAGAGTCCAGTAGAGGGCGGAGCCTGTGTGAAATATAACAACTCACTACCATGACCTGTTGACCCTTTGCCACTTCTATATTTATGGCTAAAAATTCAAATTGCTTACTGATCGATTTGGAAACTAATGTGGTTACACTGAACTTATTCTTAACATAAATGGCAACGCCACCACCTTTATTAGGCCGGTCGGTACGATACACATTATAACCATTTAAGGCAATGTCAGAGGCCAAAATATATTTATTTAGCCATGTTTCTGATAAAACAATGACGTCAGCGTCAGTTGAGCTCGCCCAGATACGGATACGGAGTAGCGATCTGACTACTACTACTGGGCGGACCAGGGTTAGGTTGTACATTTCCTGACAGTGATAACAACAACAAAAAACAGGCATCTTTTCCTCTTAAACGACACACATACATTGTCATCTAATTTAGAAACACCGGAAAAGTCTGCGAGAGTGTGATTTGAGCTTAAGAAGCAGTCTTGAAGAACCATCATCGCAGGAAAACAAAAAAGACAAACATATTTTGTCGAGCAGATTGTCTGTGACAAGGCAACCGGTAATTGTTTGAGCAACACATCCGAACCTTTGCAGGGGATGCCCACTGCGGGTGGCAGAATAGACCTGAATCCAGTAGACTTCTCAGAATGACTAGAGATCTTCTCATAGTCCAAAACAGTTAACAGGCACAGCAGAATCCCGATATGGGCCATTTTCCCAGACCAGCACACAGTATCCGCGATGTTCCTGGAGCAAAATCAGCACAGCAGCAAAGGACAGGCGAAAACAGCAGCGTGGAAGCGCTCCGGTCCCTCTGTGGTATTCCCGGGGTGAAAGCAGGCCTCTGCAACAGCAGAACCAGGACAGGTGGAAAGCAGGCCCCAGCGGTGGTAAAATCCTCCTCCGTACAGCAGCACACGCCCGGTGGAAGCAGGCCAAGCCCGAAGCGTGGATCCACTCCGTCTCTCCGCGACGACTCCGGGGTAAAAACCTCTCCAGTACAGCCGTATTCTACAGGTGGGAGTAGGCCTCCGTAGATCGCAGATCGCAGGCAGCAACAGGTGGAGCCGCTCCGTCTCTTCGCGACGAGCAGGCCTCCGTAAATCGCAGATCCCATGCAGCAACAGGTGGAGCCGCTCCGTCTCTTCGCGACGTCTCTGGAGGAAAAACACCTCAGTACAGCCGCACTCGACAGGTGGGAGTAGGCCTCGGCAGATCGCAGACAACTAAAACTACTACTTGTATAAGCAGGGATGGCTAAAAGTTTGTAAGCAGGAGAGCTAGATGCTAACAGATGCCAGATGCTAACAGGTAGTGCGAGCCTGTAGAAATTGCGACTGCCTCCAATGACAGCGACTGGTTCAGGTGTATTTAGCTTTGACCTTACCACATCAATTATTTACACCTTCAGTTGAGCCCCGAGCCTGTTTTTCAGGCCTCGAAAATGACATTCCCAGAACAAATGACCATATTTTCCCTTCTAAAAGGGATACATTAATAATCCTTTTTCTCAAAGTAATGATAAACCTGTGAGTTGGATGTAGAAAAGTCAGAATCAATATAGATGTTTTTTATTTTAAAGTAAATTCAGATTGAACATAGTAAACAAATGTAAATGATTGTGTCCGTCCACAAAAAAAACATTACTTATAGTGAAAACCACCCTTGAATGATGGGATAGTAGACTAAAAGCTTTGTGAATCCACACTATAACATATAAGTACCCTGTATCAAGATTGATGCAAAAATGAGTGACATTTGACTGAGATTTTTTAATTTTTTTAAACAGTTCTGGGGTCATTTGGGTGCATTTTCCATACCTCTGGCTCCCGTTGGTCGATTTTGATGATTGACACCTCTTTTTAATCGTTAGAGCCAATAGAATCGAGGGGAAGTTCCTCAAATCCATCTAAACATTACCCATTGGTGAATGAGTGATGCGTAGCCAGAATGCCCCGGAACCGGAAGCTGTCATACACTCTAGTAGCTATCGTAGCAGCCAGCGCCGTAAAGCAGCTACAGTATAGAGAGGTGAAGTCCCGCCCATCTACTTCCGACCCTTGGGACCTTATTTCTGAAAAATTATGTATTGAAGTCAATGGGGAGAGAAAGATTATCTTTCGATCCCGTTTGAATTGTGCCACGAATTACACATATGATGTTTGTCAATCTTAAAAAAAAATTCCATGTAAAAAAAGTCACAGTTTGTCGTAAAACTGTTGAAATATAAGACTATGAAAAATACGCAACTAGAAAGACTACAAATCCCAGAATCCCGGTCCCGCATGCTGGCTCTTACGGAACCGACTAACTCCCCTTGTGTGTATGTACAGTACAGCTCTCAACATGCCCAGACTTGTAGTGGTTTTCACCTCGTTTAATACTTTTCGCCTCATTCGGAAAGAAAGAAGTGAAATATGCCAATGTGACGGCCATCTTGGTGTGTGGTGCGAGACGGGAGATGTAGTTCATTGAGAGTTTCACCCTCGCGGTGAGGCCCCCTCCGCGAGTTGAGGCCCCCTCCGCGAGGTGAGGCCCCACGCAGTCTGTGTGATCAGCCTGTCTCCATCTTCCTCTGTAATGCCAAAAGCCTGCACACCGTTTCCAGACATCTACATGTTGCCTCTCGTTTTGTCTTTCACCAACAAAAAGAGGCATGATAATTTCCTACGGTATAAATGTTAGGAGGTTTTTTGTTTTGATTTTGTGATTTTTCAATAACAAAAAAACAAAAAACTCCTTTTGCACTATAACAGAAACATGGATTGTACCCCATACTGGGGGGAAATGTAAACAGCCACATTCTGTTACAACTCCATGTACTGAGGAAGATCATGTGATGTGACGGAAAGCACCGGAACAAGGGACGTAATGGTAAGGCTTTATCTGTTTGAATTTGAACTAAATTGATCAGCACTTATTGTAAGTTGCTTAAAGGCAAATAGTAATATGTTTTTCCAATTTAAACAATAACTTAAACCCTTAATACAAATACAAATGTTTGTAATAGAAAAATGGCTCAGGTACATTTTTTAAACCATGAATAAGCATTATCTTTTTCTGTGATTGCTGTTCAAAATAAAAATGACAAGGAGCTAGTATCCTGCAATAACAGTAAGCTGCATAAGAGGTCCTGGCCACACATACTAGCACTATGGGTGTTGTAGGACGGAGTCAGGGAATCATGGGAGCTGTAGTGAGCTAGTGTGTGTTTAACTGCAGTGACAGATGAGATAGCTCAGCCAAGAGGAGGGTGTATTTCCCCCTCAACAGCACAGTCACAGTCGCCAGCAGCATCTTTATTCCTCTCAAGCTTTTTTTCCCCCGTAGGCATAGCTTTGTGCCCCCATCCCAGTCTCCCAGCATCTCACCCAGCCTGCCTCCCTGCCCGAGCCTCACTGAGCATGCATTGCCTACGTCACTCCTTTCAGCAGATGGGGAGGAGGAGGAGGGGGGAGGGTAAGACAGAAAGAGAGAAAGGGGAGGAGGAAGAGGGAGCTGTATGCCTATCCTGCATCAGCGTCAACATCACTGCCACGCCGGCCCCGTCACAGGAAAACAAGGAGGAAGATAGGCGCACAACGGAGCTTTAACACCATCAGCACCAGCAGCTCCTCCACCTCCACCAGACGTGCTTCCACAGATTAGGCCATAACGGTTTCCAGAGCATCTAAAGACTCCCCCAGGCAGGAGGGGCTCTCGCTGACATGACCTGAGAGGAGAGGCAGGAAGCCATCGGTATTGCTATCAACATGGGCAACCAGGAGGCGAAGCAAAAGAGAGCTGCAGCAGCATCCGGTAACGGGAGCTACCCTTCCCTGGATGAAGGATGGAAAGAGGGAGGAGGCGACACCACCAAAAAGGGGGGAAAGAAACCACACAGTAAGCATGGAGGTAAAGGAGCAGGCAGCGGTGGAGGAGGAGGGGGGATGCATGGCACAGGACCAGGGAAGAAGAAAAACAAATCCGAGTCCAAGTCCTCTGTTTTCTCCATCCGGAAGAGAAAGGGCAACCTGAAAGGGAGAGGGGACGTGTGCTCGTCAGTGACGGGATCGAAGGAGGAAGTTTTATTCTCCCAACATGAGGAGCTGGACACCAAAACACCTGACCTGTCTGCAGACGAGCTGGGGCAGTCGGACACTGAGGTTGAAAAGAAAAAGAAACCAGAACCGGGGAAAAAGAAAGAAGAGCCAAAGCAGGAGGTGCAGAGGAAAGCCTCGACAGCAGCAACCTCATCCGCGGAGGATGGGGGGCCGAAGAGGGGCAGCTCAGGGTCCGACACTGACATCTACAGCTTCCACTCCGCAGCCGACCACGAGGATCTGCTAGCAGACATCCAGCTGGCTATCAGGCTCCAGTATCAAACGCAGCATGGGGAGGTTTATCCTACTTTGGATGCACAAGGACCGGGAGAAAAGGATCTGAGTCTGAGGGGAGGAGAGGGGAGGAGGAAGAGTAATGGGGAGTTAAATGTACTCCTCCAGAGGTGATTGACCTGACTCCAGAATTAGAGCTGGGGTCCGATGCCCTGTCATTCCTGGAAACGGGAACTGTGTCCAGCTCTGTCAAGCTCACGGAGCAGACACCACACCCCTCACCCACTGAGGTACATGAGGGGGGGCTGGAGCATCCGGAGCTAAATGAGAAGGGGCAGAGGGAGAGAGAAGCCCCTCTTTGTGTTGCCACAGGCACAAAGCAGAAGCATGATTGGGTGCAGGAGCCCCCTCACACTACCATCACCATGGCTACAACAGGGGGGGAAACAGTCAGCCCGGTCTCCATGACAACCAGTGGTAACAGCTTCACTGACCTCACATTTGACAGTGCTGAGACCCCGGGGGAGAGAGCAGGAGGTGAAGGAGAGGAGGAGATGGATCCGGGGGTGGAGGTGGATCTCAGCCCTCCACCAGCAGACCCCCCCGAAAACGTGCTGAGCTCAGGGGTCGTGTTCAAAGAAGGTGAGGGTCTGTTGGGCTCGGGTACCAGTGCAGAGTCCCTTGAGGACAGCCTGAGTGTGGGGTCTGCTGCCCCCCCCTCCAACCAGCAGTGCAGGAAGAGCAGCGTGTGCTTCACCCCGCTGCCCCCCAAGGAGAGCCCCACATTAGCCAGACATCTCCTCAGGTCCACTCACTCCTCCACCTCCTCTTCCCCTGTGGTGAAACCCTACCCTCCCATCTTCCCCTCCTACATCAAGACCACCACCAGGCAGCTCAGCTCCCCTGGACACTCCCCCGCCCCTGTCCCCCTCCCACAGCCCCCTGTCCCCGCGCAGAGCCCACCACCACCTCCACAGGTACCTGGGGTGAAGTCACTTATAATAATGTTATTATTTCTGATTTGTTGATACAGTATGCGTTTTAACAGTCACAAGTGATGTTAATCCTTTGCAGTTAAAGTGTATTGTATTTGTTAGATAAAGAGGATAATTGAAGTTTATTACAAGATAGTGTTATTTTAGTAGTTAGAAACATACGAATTATTACAAAGGTTATTGATGGGGTCTGGGAACTTTGTGTTGCAAAAACAGAGTGTAATGATGACTGATCAGACAACGAACCTCCAGGTTGGTCAAACTTGGTAAAATGATCAAGTTATAACCCAAACATCCATCACAGTTGACAAACAACCTTCTTACTTAAACACTGACCCAGTGTAGTTTACATGCACAGAAAGAGATTAAAAGCAACACCACTTGCATAGTAACGTCACCAAGTTCCCAGATCTCATTACCTAAGTGAATATAATGTAGGGATTAAAAATGCACAAAACTATAATATCTAAATCTAACCAAAAGGGCACTCTGAGCATCGGCATCAATAACAGCGGCAGCACATGTTTCACGAATAAATCTCCCCAAAGCCAACAGGGAAATTAAATGTGATGTAATCAACAGCAAGTCCGCAATATTTTGAGGGTTAGGGTTAGAATGCTACCCGCTAGCTGTTTGCTGTAAGTGTCAAACAATGCTAAACTAACACCAAATAATAAAGTGAATACAATTTTCAAACACAAAATGTAGTAAACAGTCACACATTAAGGAAAGCTAATGTTATGGGTTTCATTAAGCAAGAAACAGCTTGGTTAGTAATGCAGATGGGCCTACGCTTCGTTAGCATTCAGTTAACAAACACTCAGCTAATTTATCTTTGTCCAGATGATGCACCTGGCTGTTAGAACTAAAGGTCCTGTACCCTATGTTTGTCCTGTTTGTGGGTACAGGACAAACATAGTACCCACAGCAGGTGCCAAATAACACATCCACACTCAGCTCTTTCTATAAATATCCTGTCATGTCTGTAAGGAACATTGGCACAAAAGTAATCCATGTCTGAATAACAGAAAATCAACACTATATAGAAGATAGATGTACCCTGCAAGGTTTCATATTCCATTTCTGAAAGGGCTTTAACTCAGGCATGTGGTTCCCTTCATATCCATTTAGTTTTAGAGCCCACTTGCATCCTTGTGATGGGCATTCCTTTAAAGTCAGAATGATGCCTGCTATTGTTTTTGAAGTAGCACTACTGAGTGAAATTCATAAATAAATAAAAGTATATATATATTTAAATTAATTTAGACCATTGGCTTTTGGAAAAATCCAAATAAAATGAAGTCTGAAAAACTGTAAAAGTTGTGACTTCTGTCTTTGACTATACAAGGTGTGTCGTTTATTTTCAGGCTTAACACTCACATTTCAAAACAATTGTTGCTCCTTTCAACAATCTACATTACCATAGTAACACACTGACACTGTTCAAATGTTACTGTGTTGGATTTGAAGGTAAAACATCACAGTAAAGGCACATTATTTGGGTGCTAGATTTAACCAGACAGGGGGGATTTATGTCCTTTGAGTCTGCTACAATACTAAAAGTGGGCTACTGCCAAATTTGAAGAACATTTGTAATTTGCCTGTTTTTATTGTATCATTGTAGTTTGCCCATTGTAAAAGGTGTTGTGAGGGATCTGTTTCCAAAGCAAAGCTAACCTGTAGTGTGTGTGTTGACAGGACGATGGCTGAGAGTCCTCGGGTCCGGCGGCAACGCTCTCGAAGCCTCGCTGGCTCTCTGAGTCGCTCTGCTGACTGGACGGAGGCGCTGGAGAGGAGGCTGAGGAGCAGGGAGGAGGAGGGGGGTGGTTCAGGGGAATATCTGTTGAGCTACAGAGGAGGAGGCAGCCAGCCCCTCTGTGCCACCAGAAGATCCTCCTGTGGACAGGTTTCTACCTGCAGCTTTCAGGACATCTTCACAGGTGAGCAGGAAGCAATGTCACTGTGGGCAAGAAGAAAGCAATATGCTCAACGTAACAAGTTGGAATCAATGGATATGCAGACACAAACAATTCAGTGTATGCTTAATTGGATTTCTTCTGATTAATTCAGCTAGATGTCAGCTAGAGAAAGTGACACTGGTAATTCCTAAAATCACTGGAGTATTCTTTTGAATGTCATGCATATAAGGGTCCATTACCTTGACAAGCTGATTGACCAATGATTTGCCAATACAGATTTTTGCTGGAGAAAGTGGAGTTCTTAGCCATGTATGAGATACGTCCTTGTTTGTAGAATAACTCCATCCAAAGTCCAACTTTAACTGAAACTAACACAAAGTGACACCTAGTGATGGTTGACTATTTGATAACTAAAGACTCTTCAAGTTCAATCTTTTTGTTCAATGTGCTGTCAGTAACAACTTACTACAGTGCATGTACACCCTGTTTTTATTCAGCTAGGATTTTGAGCAAATAGCGTTTGTTTGATCATGGTCTGTCAGGGCGAACCCTCCTGGAGAAGCTGTTCCTGCAGCAGCAGCAGCAGGAGGAGCCGGAGGAGGCGGAGCGGCTCTGCTCCAGGATCCTGGCCATGGGGCTCCTGCTGCCGTTCGCTGACTGCTTCAGAGAGCAGCTGGAGGGCAGCACCACCCACCTCCCCTCCACAGCATCAGCCAAATTTGATGTATGTAGACACACTTCATAAAAGTTTTTCAAAGCTGTGGTTGGGCTATGTTTGCTGCTGTGTTCTTAATAGAACCCTGGTACTTGTGGGTTATCTGTCGCCATTTTCTAGGTTTAGGGTTAGGGTTGGGATTGGAAAATGTAATTAAAAAGTGACGACAATTATTGGGGATTTGTGTTTGATCTTTATAAGTATTACCTAGGTGCCATACAACATACAAAGTGTAGGCCGGGATTGCCTGAGTAGGGCTATTTCTTCTTACGTCAAAAGTAGTGCTGTCAGTCGTTTAACACATTTAACCATGTCAATCACAATAACAATATTACTAATCATTATTAAACACATGATTACATACTAGTATTTAATTGTATTTAAGGTGGAAATAAAGTCAATACATGTGTCCCTAAACCTACATTTAAAAAAAAAAGTACCTAAATTATTTCTAAAGTGAGAAGGCATCTAACAAACTGAATGCCATGTATTTTAGGAAACAAAGTGAACAGTCCCTTTTCACACTGTGTCGAATAACATTACTCAGTGTGAACATTGTTGTCCTTCCACTAGTCAACTAGTTCATAAAGTACCTTTCTTTAGAGCAGTTGCACAGGCAGACGAGCTTAGCTAAAGCATTGACAAAGCCACTGTTACTGACATGCCCTCTGTATAATGTGCTCTAGACAGGGTTACATCTCAACACCGGGGGATATCTCCTCAGTCATCAGTTTATCTCTATTTGCTGTGTAGTCACACACATTTATAAAGGTTTTAGGTTTCCAGAGACCGCAGGTGTTAATGCGTTAACGTGTTTGGGAACATGTCTAGGAAAAATGGAGGTGCCAAAAATGGCAACTAGCAGTACTGGCAGTGCTAATAGTGCTAACAGCGCAAACAGGGACAACAGTGCTGACAGAGCCTACAGTGTCTAACCTGGAGGGGGGGCAGCAACAGCTGTATGAGCGACTGTGATTGAACAGCCAGTGGGACACACAGGGACTCACCTTCACTAACATGCATGCACGACGGGCGGCCAATGAAACAATGCAGAAGATCTGAGAAAGTGACTTCATTCTGAACCAGATTATATTTTGTCTTAGCAAAGCAAATATCTGTTTGCTATTACATTCAACCATACATCATCATCATGTTTGTTGTGAAGGTTCTGTGCACATACACATCCTGTGATCTGCAGTGTGGTCTTGCAGAGCCCACACACGCCATATCATCTATCTTTTCTTTGTTTTGGTCAGTGGATGTTTTGGCATTGCAAGACCACAGCCTATACTGTATGTAATGTATATTAATTTCCTCACCAATATATGCATTAGCACATGCTCATGATTGCAGGGGCAACCTAGTCCAAGAGGATGTGGGATGTGATGAAAAGAGTATAACATATTTTTACAATCTCAGTTTCAGAAAATTCTATATGTTTTTTATTCTATCCTACGTATGAACATTTCGTTGCTACTACTTACAAAAACGTAAAACATACTTGTTACTACGTACTTGCTTTTAAATGTACCTAACATACTGTATGAATATTTTGTATTTTTTCTCCTTTTTGTGTTAACCCTGTGTGACATATTTCCTATTTTGACTCACAATGCTGTGAATCAGAATTAGTTTGTTCACAGCATCGTTACTAAGGCAACATACTGTTAAATGGTGGAGTAAAAGTACAAATATTTGCTGTACATTGTCATATTTGTAGAATGATAATCAAAAGCCCCCCCCCCCCACAGCATGACCAGCTGTATACCTGGGCAGCAGTTAACCAGCCCTCTCACTCCCTGGATTCTCTGGAGGGGAAACTACCGGCGCAGCTGAGGGGCCCCTGGGCTCCTGTTAAACCAGGAGGGGACACCAAGACTGGGCTCAAAGCCACAGAGGCGGGTAAGATCAACACAAACTCATCATCTATATATATATATATATATATATATATATATATACACATATATATCGCAAGCTGGCTACTTAACAGGGCTGATAAGTCTTTCTCAACGGTAGCTCTTTATTTGTGTAGACAGTAGATTGTTGGAAAGATGCTGAGATTTATGTGAGTCCCTCAAAGTTTGGAACTTAGGATCAGAATTTGTATCCACTGACAATCATCTTGTTTTTTGGACTAGTCTACTTTGTGTTAGTCCCATTTTTCATGTATTATAATCTGTTTATGCTTCACAGTATGTGTTAAGATTTGCTGGGTGTGACAGCCATGAGAGATGTATCCATTGAGTCCATGTTCAGTCTAGAGATACACAGTTTTGGACAGTTGTTAAGCCCAAGTGAGCACATATTCTTAATGTCTGACAGTTCCAGTACCAAGAGGTAGATGTTAGCTAAAGGTTCAGTGTTCTTGAAGAGGAATACCATGAGTTGATTAGGTCAAACATTGATACAAAACTGTTACTGTTCTTTTCAAACCACAAAGAACAGCATAGAACTGATTTTATGTTAGTATTACAGTAAGATTTATGAATTATTTACTTAATTGTATTCTGCCACATGTGTTTTGTTGAGTCTCTTTCCCTCCTAAAGAGGAACACATTGGGGAAAAAGGCAGGGTGGAAGCTAGCATCAAGAGGGAAGCATTGTTATGTGTGTCCAAGTGCTTAAGATTCACTGATGATCGGCCCAGTTTTAGACAAGGATTCTCACCTTTGTATTTGTTTTTCTTCCTTTTTCCATATCCTATGAAGATAGGATATGGAAAAAGGAAGAAAAATGTACATACAAACCAATGAACATCCCATTCAGATCTTAATGGGATGTTCATGCTTTGGCATTTTAGAAGTCAATCAAGGTGAGTGTAAGGGAAACTTCTGCAGCAATGGAGAGTCAGGACTCAGAGAGACACAAGGAGAGTTGGAGCTTTGTTCACATCACAAGTCACACAGCCAGAGATTCTGACTGCCCTGGTGGGTTGCCATGTCAAATCTGACCAGCCTCTCTCTAGATAGACCTTTTAACTAGTTTACAGAGAGTTAATCCACATATTGGGGGATGGTGCGTAAACACCTGGGAACACTGGAGATATCGCCAACATCTGTAAATACTGAATCACTTGTCTGTGGGGCTTAGAAGCCAGCGTTCTCACAGTCCTAAAACCCTCTGTGACCGATAGGTCAGGCCATACAACTGGTAATGTCAACAATAGCTGAGACTTCCCATTCCTTAAGGCGAGACACCCCAGGTGAATAGGGTAATTTTTTTCACTTAAAGGTATCAGCTAGAAATTTCTCCAGTTAATTACTTACAATAAGGCAATTGTCTTTTGTATTACAAGTGTTCTGAAATAGCATGTTTAAATATGCAAATTATCCATTATCTCATTAAATATGCACATATTTTAACACATTTCAGGAATCGAAATCTGAACTTTGGATATAGCCAGATTCAAAATTCTTGTTTCATTTTGTAGTCATATTAGTATCTAAGGCTTTTACAGAAGGGATATTGGATATCTCTTTTTATCACTCCATAAATCAGAAAATACTGTCAACAGCCCTAAAATATCCATTTTCGCCATGTTTTTAGGTATACAATGTTGTATAATTCAGGATATGAATTATATATGAACAAACCCTTATGTAAAAGCCTTCATAATATTTATAGGAATATAACTGGAAGGTTTGGTGTATCTACGTTCTACTGAAGTTGACATTTCGAACTCAGAGTTGGAGAAAAAACTCATTTTGAGAAAACGACCTTTAAAGATTGCAGTGAGGCGCTAGCTAAACCCTCCTGTTCTTTGAATGACAGCTTGCGCATCGACGCACTCCGTGAAGGTATTTCATGTTCAGGGTCATTTTTTTTTTATAACCTTGCTTGTGCAAGTGACAATTGTTGTCGTCTTCTCTGTGAACGTTTTTTTCGCCGTTCTTTTGGCATTTTGAGATTTCAATTTCTAGCTGAAAGCTAACCAGGAAGTGTTTTAGCACACCACGTGACGCATCTGAACGAATCACGTTGTCAGAAATTGACACCAGCCAATGAGATTTCGTTTCTTGGTTTAAGACCCCTTTGTGCTTTCACGATTGGTTGCTGATACAAAGGAAATGACCATATTTGGATCCGATGAGATTGTGCAGGAGATACACAGCTTTCCAGCGATACCTCTGTTGACATGGTGCACACAGCGGTCGCGGTACTTTATGTTACGTTAGAATGCTAACTTTTGGTGAATTTAGGAGAAATCTACAGACGCAAATAGACAAACTATAGTAAAATAAACACTTAAATGTGTATTTTGTACGTTTTCCTTCCAAAAGCCTGAAAGAAAACATGTTATGGAATCAAAATAGCACAAAATCTCAAAATTGACCAGTACTTGAAAAACGATGTTTTTGCCTGCCGTGTCTCGCCTTAAACGGCCCGTACACACAGCAGCTTTTGGCGATTTGTCCACCGCTTCCAGCGCGTCTCCGCCCATTGACTTTGAATGGGGATGACGTCACTTTCCCTCGCTTGTCGCCGAACTGCATTGTGGGGGGGCGAGGCGAAGATTTCCAGGATTTCCAGGATGTTCACGGCCCGTCCACACAGCAGCTTTTGGCGATTTGTCCACCGCTTCCAGCGCGTCTCCGCCCATTGACTTTGAATGGGGATGACGTCACTTTCCCTCGCTTGTCGCCGAACTGCATTGTGGGGGGGCGAGGCGAAGATTTCCAGGATTTCCAGGATGTTCAGGATTCCAAAGTTGAACATTGTTCAACTTTTGAGGCTGAGCTGGAAGCGACAGCCAATCAGATCCGTTTATGCAAATCTGACAGTTCAAGCGCTAGCCAATCAAACCGCGTGCAAGCTGGGAGAACGAGACCCGCAGTTCATTTCTATATTCCACAAAAATGGAGGAGAACTTAGTTATTGCGGTAGCAAATCACCCGGTTCTTTATGACCAGTCCCTATTTACTTACCGGGATACAAACCGGAGGAACCAGGCATGGGGGGAGGTGGCAGAGGCAGTGGGTGAAACTGGTAGGTTTTCGCTCGTTTGGGGATTTTATATCCAGTTTACTTCGTTGCTAGTTTACTTTGTTGATAGCAAGCATAGACAGTATCATTAGCCAGCATGGAATGTAGCATAAAATAGCACCATAAACATTAATCTCATAAATGTTCAAAATGTTAAAAAAATAAATGTTCATCATAGCCCTTCCTATTTGACAATAGTGTAGAAGAACCGGGTTTTTTTGCTTTGTATGTCGGGGGGCGGGATATTCATGTGATATTCATGTGATTGGTTGTTGGTCGCGAAATCCCCAAGCTGTCAGACACGCCCAGCTCCAGGATTTTCAAGATTTGGTCAAAGCTGCTGTGTGGACACACCGTTAAGACAGATAACAGACTCAGGGGGTTGGTCGTAAACGTCAACACACAGAAAAGGTTCAATATCTTAGGAGTAAGGAAGAATTATTCTTTGACAGTGAGTAGTCATTTCTGTAACCTGGAAGCCAGAGGATTTGCAATTGCTAGCAGATTGAGATTGATGGTACGGGGCTATGATAATATTAAGTTCCCTAAAGTATGCTGAGTCTTTTAATTTAACTTTTCTTTTTTAATCTGACCTCCTATTTTGTATTACACAATTTCCCGCATATACATTAGTGCTCTCTAAAATAACAGTGATAGGGCAGGGACACCATGATGACATGGAAAGTTGGTGTTTGGCAGCATCGTTGGAGAGCTAAATGCATCACTCAGATTACACTCTAATGCTCACCTCTCACTGCTGGCATGTCAAAGACTCCTACCCATAATGTCAAATTGCTCTGAAAGCCATCAGCCGTGTGTGAGTGTGTGTGTGAGTTAGATGATAAACAACGCTTGGAAAGCAGCCTTGCCATCAGTGAATGAATGTGTGTATGGATCATAGGTATGGATGAAGAAATGCTGGCAGGTAGTGTAACAGTGCTTCAGGTGGTCAGAATACTCTTTTGTTTATGGTATTGTATTTTGTCATTTCAGCAAATAACAAAAAACAAATACTTTTTTATATACCATTTGAATTTGAATGTGTTGATACATTTTGTCCTTCAGTACTATTAATTAGTATTATCTCTCTATCTGATAACACTTTAGTGGGTCCAGTTACTCATGCTGACACTCTGCTGTCCACAGGACCAGAGGGACCCCCATCTCTGTTTCTATATTAACCTTCTGTTCAGCTTCAAATCTCTTCTGATTAAGAACTAATTTTCCTTCAACAAATTCATATGAAATTCCTAAATCTATCCAAGATGTTAGGTGTGCCAAGAATTGAGTGTGTGCAGCTTAATGTGTTTTTTGCTACATGTGCAGTTCATTTTCATGTACATGTACATACAAACCAATTTAAATACTCTTCACTGAGTGCCACAGATTAAACCCGGCAGAGACACTTGTGATGGGATTTCCCTTGAGCAATACAATTGGAAAACACAAAGAAGCTGCTGGAATTTGGAACTGATGTCTAACAACATCGACAGTTTAATATAAAGGCTTGTGCAAGGGAACAAACAGAACACAGAGAAGTGTGTCCGGCTGATCTCTCTTCTGCTCTGCATATTTAACTGACCCTTAGATAATAAACAAATATACCTTCAGGCAAAACATGTTAACACTCCAAAAACAGAGACGCCACCTAACAGCTGCATGGTGTGACATGAAACCTACTTAAGTAATTCCTAACACAAAAACAGAAAAGGACATTCTAATCAGAAAATATGTATAACATCCAATGTTTTAATATATATTTATATATACTGTACAGTATGCATTGCATCATGTATCACAAATAGTACTTTTTCATACCAAGGACCACTTAACCAATAAAAAAACACTCGCGGACCACCTAACTCCACAAATATCCAAAATCACATCGTTTTTCTAGAACAGATTACAAATCGCCTGAAAATGGTACAAACAAGTGGAAAGGTAATAGTTCCTGAAATCTCAAAAGAGCACCATGTGTAAAGAACTGATTCATGTATTCAATCAAAGTATTGAAATCCTGGAAAATGTGGAAACCCTTACCTGTCTATAAAGTATAGGGCATCTTCCACCCCACACTCAGTCCTCTGCTGCACATCCACAAATCTTGTATGCCTCAGAAGAGCCTCCTTCAGAGGGAGTTTATTGATGCCATACTCCACAGCCCTGACCAGAAATGCCAGTGCTGCCTGTTGGAATAGCTGCACTTCCTGAGGTGTGATGTCTCCAGCCTCAAGGAGCCTATTGAGGGTAGCTCTGGTGGTGAAGCCAACATTTAGATTTTCTCCTACCAGACAGAGAACAGAAAGAGATAGAGAAGCAAATTAAGTCCAGGTAGTTTCAACAATATGCATCAGGTAGAGACAGGGATTTCACTTGGCAATTTAACTCAAAACTAGACAAACAGTCAGTGTATAGATTCAGTCTGTCTACTTTTGAGCACTATGTGCACAATAAGTGCAAGTGGTTGAAGGTATTCCTCTATGTAAGCATACCATTTTACCCATAAACTACACAAGCATGGTATGCCTACACACATGCTTTTTAACAGCCATAACAGAGATATCACCCAACTCGCCCAATAACAACAATCTTCCCAAAAAGTATATTTGAGGTCAATGAGAATACAGACTCCTTATATGAAACTTTTACCTGGCAGTTGGTTTAGTGGGTCCTTGTAGAGGATGTCATGGACTTGTCGGCCCTGTAGTGCTGACGGCTTCATGAACCTCGCACACAGTTTCTTGATGAACTTTGTCATCTGCAAATTTGTAGTTCATAAAACATTTCCATGTATTACTTGAAAAAGGACATATCAGCCAATTCAAGCAGACATACTGTATTTGGCAGCAGGATGGCCTAACCCTTGCATTTTACCTCTCCGTGGAGCTGAAAGATGGAAGACCTTTCTCTGGAGGAGGAGGTTCAGTAGGGTGAACACTGGCAGCGTCGCTTGATAGAAGAGTAGGTAGACTTCAGTCAGGGGGTTGGAAAATGCATCCACCAGCCTTCTAAATCTTGGTTGTTTCTCATCTGTGAATAAACAGTCAGTGCTTAAAAGTACACATTTAGTCTGGTGTAATGCACCTGTATTACGTCAATGAAACAAACAACATACTTAAAGACTTAAAATAGCTGGTAAGTGGCCCATACTGTCGCAGAATTTGTGTGATGCACCTCTCCAGGCTTAACCATCGCACTGAAATGTGCAGCAGCATTTCCATGTACTCGCTCTCATGGAATTCACAACATTCTGGAAAATATAAAACATAACATCAACAGTAAACAAATTAAAAATGTCTGCATTTTGTTGTATAACAGTAGAGCTGGTTGAATCACAAACCTGCCAGGTAACCTTTACGGTTGGTGCTTCCTTTAAACCAGTACCCAACATCCTCGGTCAGATCCTCTGGATCAAATCCGGATATCTGCAATACATGAATTCAAGTATCTATTGCAACACTATCAGCAAACTGTTTTACATGGCATTGGGCTTAACGGATTGGTAATATAGAGTGTACATGTTTGAACTTACTTCCATAAACTTCTGTTTGGCAGTGTTGTGGATGATATGACAGGGGCATCCATGGATGTAAATACTGCCATTTTCCTTCAACATTCTGGCTGAGATTGAATTTCTGGCAGCTGTATTTACAGGGGCATTGTCAATAGAGAGACCTACACAATTTCTCCAAGGGATGTCATTTTCCTGCAAGGTGTCAATGATGTTTGTGTAGATCACTTCAGCGGTGCCACAGCTCCTCCCACTGGTGGTGCACATATCAAGGAACCTGTGCACAACTTTGTTGGTGTCAAAAATTCTGACAGTGAGAGGATTCATCTTCTCTAGACCTGTAACAATAAGGACCATAACTAAAACAATATGTTGTTCAAATTGTATGAGTGCATGTAGAAATGGATAAAAAATAAGTACTAATTACTGATAGAAGTTGTTAAGCACATACCAGTATCATTCGAGCCATCTGTGACAAGTGTGAAGGGATTCTCTCTCATCTTCATCACCAGTTCCTTCTTAAAATGAGGTGCCACTGCTTCATTTATGAGACACGTTGTTTTTGTGCTTGCGCTCTTAAAGCCCTGAGCTGTAGGGGAGTCTCTAAAACATTCTTTGTACAAGGGGCTGAAATGGTCAGCAACGGCAAAGGGAACATTGTGCTGCACCATTGCAACAGCAACCTTCACCTCAGCCCTCCTGGTCTGCAACAGAAACAACTGATTACATACCTCATAACCTTAAATACGTTTTCAAGGTAATATGACCATCAATTTGAAGAGAAATGTAATTCATCAAACATTGCCACCAGCTTTTTAGTTTTCCTGTGCTACACTATACTGTATGTACCTTGGCCTCTTGTACACTCATGCCTCCAACAGAAGTTTCTGGCACATAGAACTGTGCAATACTGCTGACTGAGTTTAGAGACTGTTCTTTGGCCCGATGTCCCTTGCCTTCCACATGCCTGCTTATGTCCCTCACGCCTTGATGAGCACAGGAGTTCTCTTGTCTGCACACTGAGCACCAGTAGAAGGAGCTGGTGGTTCCCATTGTGATGAATGGCCATCGAGTTGACCACTCCTTCTTAAAGGAACACCTTTATGTGGCTGCTCCACATAATCCTCTCCTTTTCTCTGTTTCCAATGGGTTCTCCCCAGTCTCCTCCACTGCCTCCTCTACCTCCTCCACAGTCTCCTCTACTGCCTCCTCTACTGCCTCCTCTACAGTGTCCTCTGACCTGGCCACCTTTTTAGGGAGCTGATTGTTTTTGAAAGCATGAAAGAATGCTTAGTTGCCTCTTTCCTGACATCTTTGAAAGACAAATGCAATAATTATTAATATGCTTTGTTTTCTGATAAAATATACACACACTCACGCCAGGGATGGAAATGAACACCAACCATCAGCCAAATGCTGGTAAAACATAACAGTGGCTGGTAGATTTTAAATGCATAATACAAATGTACCATTGGTTTACTACTGAATGGCTGGTAGTTTTTCCCCAGTGGCTGGGAAATGTTCATGTGTTGTTTTGAAAAATGTATTTCCAGCCCTGGTGCGCGCACACACCGGAAAAATAGGAGACACAGGGACAGTCCAACAAGGGAGCAAATAGCCTTGGTGCTTACTACAATAACAATAATGATAATAATAAATAACAATAATAATCATTATAATAAGTTAGTGTAGGCGCAAAATTCCGAAGAAAACAAGCGTCAGAATAGCTGCTGAAATTAGCTAGCAGTGATTCAACCGGCTAGCTAGGCTAGTTCATGCATACTCTAGTAGTCTAGTCAGTCAAACTGTTAGCTAAAAGCTCCCTGGACATATATTCCATAACAACGGAAATCAATGATGAGATGTGTAAACCTATGGGGGTTATTCCCTATCTTTATTCAAGAGCGTGGTATTTAAATTTGAGAGCATACTTTATGTATTTATTTCCCTCAAACCCTGTCCTCGCACTCAAATAGTGCCTGCTTGCACTTAGATTTGCTCTGCTTGTGCTCAAACTGTACACTTGCACTCAGATATATTGCTGCTTACATATTTTTTCTGCTCTCAGATTTATTCTGTGCGCGCTCGAAACTTTTGTGCAACAATCCTGTCAAAATCCCTCAACCAATAGGAGGCCAGGTGTCCTTGCGGGTGCGTTCGCTTTACTTATTACAGCGTCCCGTAAGGGCGGTTACTCTTTGGTTTATAAACTCCCGCCCTCCACGGCTTTATAACATAGCATGTACTTCACTTGTTTGATTTACAACTTTTTTGGGGGGGGGGGGGGGGGGGGGGGGGGGGGAGCACAGTTAGTATATATATACCAGCACCTTACAAAATAGCTACGTTCAGTGGCGTACTGGGACTAAAAATCAGCCCGGGAATCTCGACCGGCCCTCGTTATTGCTAGTAAATTGTCAACGGGGGAAGGGGGGATTGCTAGTGAATTTTCCGACCGGCCCACTTCTTCTCCAGACTGTTGTTCTGCTCCAGCACTGTTGTGCTACGGCTTGGTTCGGCCCGACGCGAAGCGGGAGTGTCGACAACTCCATATTGTATAGATATTCGTATATCACGGCCTGAAGTGAGCTATTGCATTTATAAAACGGTTACCACGTGTGGCTGACAATGTGAAAGAAAAATACACACTCCAATTTAAATAGTTTTTATTATTAAATAATGATGTTCAAAATAAAATAGTCCCTCCGTTGCCTTCTGCACAGAACATAGTGCGAGGTGGTTGCTATGCAACAACAATAACAGCTAGAGAACATATTAGTCCAGGGTTGCCAACTTTGGGTACCTGGCTGGAGTGAGATTTAGGATATATATATACAATATATACAAATACACAATATTGGACACAGACTATAAAGGGCACACAGTTTCATTCACTAATGAAAGTCAAACACATGTTTGTTTCCACTGTTTTATGTGTGCATAGGCCTGTCGCGATAAGCAATTAATTGACTTATCGTACGATAAATAAAAATGAACTCGATAAATTTCCATTTACATGAGGATGTGACTAGCAGTTTGAAAGGATGTACTTTAATTGTTATTATATATTATCATTATGTCAGTGGTCTAAAATGGTCATACAACGGTGCCGCAATATTATCGTTTATCACAATAATTTCCGGGAAAATGTAACCAACAAAATTAATTATCGTGAGATGCACATGAAACACACACACACAAACACATTTACAGACGTACTCCAAACTGCCAAATATATTAATTAACACACTCTCACTCTCATACTCTTTGACTCTATTTTGGCCTATTCATTTCTACTGGATCTTAGATCTGCGCATGCGCAATACGGGGCGGCAGTGGCGGCCACGGAATATTTTTGTTGGGTAATCTGATAGGGCCGGCTAACCCATACAGTGGTGGTGGGGCTCAAATCAGCATTTGCAATGTAATTACATACACGCTCCCCTTGACAGTGAAACGCCACCCGTGAGGTTTAGATTATTTCCCTGTCTCAATCCAAATTGAACTGTATGAAATAAAAAGGCACATTTGTCTTGTAGTAAATAAAAAGGGCGACCTGGAGCCAATCCTGCAACTTCCCCACAAGTGAAAGAGTTGACATGCTGAAAACCCAACCCCTGTGGGATTCTCCCCCAGGAGATTTTTTGAAATACTAACATAAAATACACATTCTGGTACTCTCTTGAGAATAAAAATAAATACATCTATTACTACACGACATATTTAAAAAAAAAATGAATGCCATTTTAGTTTTGTGTTATTTTGTTCTGAAAGCTGAGCCTGCTGCTCCTCACAGAGAGAAGAGGGAAGAGGCTGTGAATTACTTTACATTGTGGATAAGGGTGGATAGCCCCCATTGTTCTGTGTGTCAAAATGAAAGACAGCCCACACACCTATCAATCATCAAACCGTGGGGTCTTATTTCATTACGTGTTGATTTCTATCAACACGTAATGTTGTATCGATGTATAGAGATTAGAGATGTTAAGATTCACCGATTCCCATCGGTGCATCGGCATAAACGTTCAAGATGCGAGTGCACCGGTTGAAAGAGTGCACATCGGCTACAGTTTGGGTTGAACCGGGTTGAACTCGCGATGCATCGATTGCGTAGCGTCTTTGCATCGGTAAAAAACCGATTCATTCATATAAAATCCCCTAATCTTGTCAACGCTCAGCAGATACGATCTTTGATATCTTCGCCACTACGGAGGCCGAGAGTCTCAGTTATCAACACACACGGAAGTCGAGGAGAAAGAGAAACACAGCGCACCGAAAAATACCTACAAATCAAACGTTTGGCAACACTTCGGATTGTTCAAGAAAGACGGTGTAATAGTCCTTTATGCTAGGCTATATAGTTGACCGCAGGTCATGGAGAGTAATAAGGTATCCGTAGACCTTTGTATGAGGTATCTTTATTACTTAACAGGTCTACAGCCATGATACATAGATCCGTCCTAGATGCGGGCTTGCATACACACAGTATCACTCCGCAGCCGCACCCCATCAGTAACATCCTGATGGTATATGTGCGCGGCACAGACGGTCAACTTGAAAAATTGCTCGCAAATTGTTAACGATGCCGAGCCGATTTAAAGTACACAAGTAGTACGAGGAACTTAGCGACGCACATAAAGAGTCGACATGGGGTCTGCGGCTGAAAAGAGAAACCTCAAAGTTAGACATATGAGTTAAATCACTCAGTGAGGTGTTCTGTCAGAGAGAGTGGTGTTTAGTTTACAGCAGCCTGTGACGGCCAATAATAATTTAAATGTATTCCTCACTGTAAGCAGTTATGAAATACCTGTTTGTGAAAGGTTATTTGTATTCTTTGTTGTTCATATAGAACCCACTGCTTTCTGCTCACTGGTGAGTTAGCCTATGAATGAGTGTTAAGCACATCAGGCTGGCAGCTGTATGGGCATTGCTCTATGGTAGCTGTTATTTGCACATTGTTAATCATGAGCAATGCATCCTTACATTGTTTAACTGTGAGGTGTTATACAATTGTACTCTGGAGAGCTTTTAAAAGTAAAAAAATAAACGGCATGATGGGATGTGCAGTACCAAATATGTAAAGCACTTTTTTGTTAATGTATGATTTGCTGCATATAAGGAATAAAACAAAAATCCTCTGTTGTACCAAATTGAAGTATCATTATTTTTGCATCGTGTTGAATCGCATCGTATCGCACCGAATCGCATAATGTTGAATCAAATCGTATCGAACTGTATCGCAACAGGGGTGAATCGTATCGTATCGCATCGCCTGGTGTTTCAAATGTATCGTTAATGTATCGTATCGTGGCAACGTATCGAGATGCGCATCGCATCGGCCTCAGTGATGGAGATGCACATCCCTAATAGAGATGTATTACAGCAAAAGTATTCTCCGTCGGGACTTCCTGCAAGTACACCACGCCGTTATCGTGATTCTGATTGGCCAGAAGACATTATCAAAGATGTTCTATTGAGAAGACGATCACTACGTGACAAAAGTTTTTAAAACCCTTTCTAGTCTTCGGTATTCTTGTTTTGGCGTGAGAATAGTTTGGGCAGCGTGAGAGCGTGAGATTGAGAGTGAAAGCGTGTGTCACACGCCAGATGCGTGAGAGTTGGCAACCCTGTATTAGACGTCGTTTAGGTGCTTTTTTTGTGTGGAGATAGGCACTTCTCAATCCACTCCTCCATAGTAAGGCCACCCGGAGGTCAAAGTTAACCTTAAATGTTTCCATCTTAAGCTTTGTTAGTTAGCCTAGTTAGTTAGTTTCATAACGGACGTAATGTAACAGTTGTAACGGTTCTCAGACGCGGAGGGATACTGATTTTTGAAAAGTAACTACAATTATACCCGGGATATACGCTCATTATATCAGCTAAGAAACATCAGATTGCTTGATTTGACTTGTCCGTTTTATAAACATATACTAAGTGTGCTTGGTATGGAGTCTCTGAGAAGGTTCAAAATTGGTACTTTAATTAATAAAAAGCGCGGTAATGTTACAAACAGGATATTGTTCAGTCAGGAGAGAAAGACTGCAGCTTCCTCTCCTCTCCCAGGTGCTGGCCGTGCAGAAGAGAGGTTACAAGCATTCGTCCTTCCCGCTTGCTGGCTGTTCGCTCCTCCTCTCTGTGAGCTGTAGTGAGGTAGGAGACTTTCCCCCTCGTTCGTCTGTGTCCGATATCGCGTTAATCAGAGGATTTCGACATTTTACATTCATTGCTTACTTCCACATGCCCTTTCTCCTCCTTATCTCTTTCATAACTATGTAATCAGTGCTTGAATTGGAATGAAAAAGGTGCCAGTACTCTAAAATCAGCAACTTTTTCAAGTCAATTTTATATATACAGCCCACAAACAAGAATTTGGCTACTATAATGCTGGTGGATTTGTCTCTTTACTACTGTATATTTTAGAAAGGTTCACTGTACTTAACATTTTTTATGATAGGCAGCGGATATGGCTAAAGCTCAGTAAGGTCAATATTAACTGAAAATATAGCAATCAAAGTCTAGATCTTCTGCTGAAGACACATGAAGCAGAGACCTTTCAGGTGAGAGCCCCTCTGGTGGTGTTCAACATTAATGACAAGGAAACAAAGCTCTGGTCAGAAGCATTTTTTATAAAAAGCTTTAACAAAATTAAGTATTTCTGTACATTTTGAATGCAATCTAACTTTCCAACTCAGAAAACGAAAAACGAAAAAGTGCCAAAAGTCTTCTCACATGGCTGAGCTGCTTTGCAATATACTTCACCACTGAAGAATACAAATATGTATAAAGTAAACTATGATGCAATCTAACTTTCCAACTCAGAAAAATTATAAAGAGCATGAACAAAGAACATGTAAAAACAAATGCAAAATTTGCACAATCTAAAATGAGAAACTGTAACTGCAAGTAACAAAGTCTGAGCCATGGTAAAGAGTTACATTGAACACCAAGCTGATCAGATAACTCCCTGGTTGGTCTGAAGTCCTTCTATCTCCAGGATCTGTACAAATCGGCACATTATGCCAAAAGTCTTCTCACTGGGTGAGCTGCTTTGCAATATACTTCACATTGTTAGAAAAGGCTCCAGAAGGCCTTGGGGACATCAGTATCAGGGGCTGGAGCTGGACAGGCTCTTTCATCAGCACTTCTCCTTCCCTTTGCCAGCCAGGACCTCACATACTGTTACGGATTGAACTGTCCTAGTGATGGTCCATTACATTTAATGAAAACCAGGCTGGACAGTCGGCTGACAGAGAGAGCATTCCTTTTTGCAGTAAGGATATCGTTCATGCAGCTGAATGCCCGCTCACACTCACTAGTGGAGACAGCGATGGTTCAGACTGCTTTCAGTAGAGGCTCCATGGCAGCAGGTGTACGGGATGCCCTGGTTTCCTTGTATTCGCGAAAGCCCTGAACAGTCTCTCTTCTGTCCACTTTCAGCACTTCGCACAAACGTAGCACCTCTACGTCCCCATACTGTACGTCTAACTCCTCTTCAGGCCAACTTCCAGGATGGATAACTTTCATGTCCTGGATTAGCTGATTGTCCCGGGCCTCCCGGCCATGTAATGGGATTTCTCTTGTGCTGACATGAGAGGAGGTTGTGGAAGTCATTCTGTGTCTCAGATTCTCTACCATACTGCGGAAAAACTGACCTGCATGAATCTGTACAAGCCTGCCATTCTCACGCAGGGCAACACCCTTGAAGGACTTCTCAGCTAGAGCTGTATGAACTGTAGTCATGTGTGGGCCAGGCATGGTGACCATGGATTCAAAAACTTGTATTTCTCGAGTTAAGAGCCTATCTGCTGTAGGCAGTGTCATCTCTCTTTTTTGGAGTTGCCGAGAGAGGTCGCTGAGCTCTGTGAGCGCATCGTACATCAGTCCCAGATTGCTGACAAACGTTGCAGATGTGAGCACATCATCCAGGCCCTTGTACTTTGCTCTGTCTCTGGAATCCCTGCTCGTGTCGTTTGCAGCATTTGTGAAGTGATCATGAAGCACTCGGTAGTTTTCCCAGACTGCTCTGACGCTCCTTTCACTTGAAGCCACCCAGCGGATGGACAAAACACGCCCTATCACCAGGAGACGCTGTCCGACTGCTTGCGCACACTGCGCTAACTGCCTCTGATTTTTGGGGGAGGCATGGAACAAGGAATAGAGTTTGTCAAAAAAGATCTGGAAATGATTGAGCCCTGAGACCTCCTTGACCACATCCCCAACTGCCAGCTCTAGACGATGATTGGAGCAGTGCCACACAAACAGGCTTGGGAATTTACTACACAACTGGGTAGCAACGCCTGTTCTCTTCCCTAGCATGACTGAAGCCCCATCACATGCAAAAGAAACGAAACACTGACCTAAAAAGTCCTCTTAAAATCTCTTCCAAGACACTCCATTAACGCCTTTGTGATGTCATCAGCCGTTGTTCCATCCAACTCGATCAGCTCCCAAAAAAACGTTTCGGGCTCAGCATCAGCTAATGCTGAGCGTAGACACACAACAAGCACCGTTTTACCACTAATAGTGGTAGATTCATCGAACAAAACACAGAGTTTTCTTTGGTTTTCTGTAATGTCTTTTGCCATTTTTTTCTTCAGCTCATGAGCTATGTGGTCGATGATTTCGCCACAGGTTTTATTGGAGTGCAAAACCCTTCCCACGTTCAGCCCATTCAGTTTCTGTACATTCAAATCAATTGGCATGTCTGTGAATGGCCGGCTATGTTTGCCAATTTTATATGCCGTTCGAAAAACTCTGATAGTGGTGTCTAATTCAGATTTATGCATAGACTGCACTTGATGTTGAATAGTTTCACGTGAAGCAGATGTAAGGATGTCAGCAGCTTTTACATGGGCTTGTGATTCTTTATGTTCTTTGATTTTTTTTTTCTCAGGCTAGCTTGTTGTTTGCCCTTGTCAACACCGAAATGAGACACTGCACACTCACCCCATTCAGTTGACAGTTTCAGTCCTTGTCCAGTGTGTATTCCCAAAGATTTGACATCTCTGCATATCCGACATCCTAGCTTCTTATCTTTAAGAAGGAGCCATGCATTGGTCTTGCAAAAATATTGCACCTGGTCCGTTGTCCAGCAGTCAGGTGCATCGCTTTGCCTGGTGTTGGTGGTGGCAGTTGCGCTAGCAGCAGCTAACGTTAGAGGCTCTGGAGGAGGCGGCGGAGCTAGTGCTAATGCTAATGCACTAGAACTTGGAGCAGGAGGATCAACCAAAGAAAGCTCCCCATCAGACACAATTTCCGACACAGGCACAGCATTCTCTGTATTTGAAGTTTCTTCCGGCGACAACCGCTGTCTTTTTGCACTTTTATTAATCCACGCTAAACATTTTAGAAATGCTAATTTGTGACGTGACTTGCTTTCCTTCTCTCGGGGGCGTGCCTGCTCTGTTCTATCACTCTACATAGCCACCCACTGGGTGGGAGTTGCACTGCATAAACACAACACACGTGCATCTAGGTATGTAAATTGTAAAGCATTAAAACATGGTTTTACTAACAGTTTTCAGTATGTTGTTACTTCGGCATTATTATTATTATTATTTTGAAACGTGTATTACTATTAAATCACGGTCAAATAGGTTAATTTTGACATAGTCGTTTCCACCACAGTATTTACATGGAGAAGATAAGCCCCGCCCCCTCTCCAGCACGTTCTGTTTGAATGACAGGAGTAAACAGCTGACAGCCGCTGTGAAACTCCAGCGGTTAGAGCGATGAGAATGTCCGTTCGGCACCTCATGACGCATCTACTGAGTACCGGGCGGCTGTATATATATATATGGATGTATAATAAGAACGGCGGGAGAGTGTTGAGTACTGGCACGGTGCATGAGTACCGGAGTACCGCCAGCATGCCGGTACTGAGCAAGAAGTGCCGGTACTCCATGGGTCAGAACCAGAAGTGCCGGTACTGCGTACCGGTGAGTACCGGCCCAATTCCAGCACTGTATGTAATACATGTTAACGGCGTCAATAGCCACTTTAATGATACTAATGGACGGTAGTCCCGGATGTCGTCATGAAGGATTTGCAGAATAAAAGCTTGGTATTGAGAACTTCCGGTTTTTTCCAGAATAAAATAACATTTAAACTGACGGTATGTTTAAGGTACATTATGCCATAAAACATTGATTTTAATTTCTAACAGATGACTTACTGTACTGAAAATATGGTCTTCTCCCACGTCGAGCAGTCTGTAGCCACGCAAAATGTCAGTGAGTGACTATGTGACATCCGTCCTCTTTGGTTACTCTTCAGCGAGCGTCTTAATCATTGGAATGGAATCAGAATGTAATGTTGTAGCGGAATGTCTAAATCCTACCCGGATACAGCCATGTTATTTTCTAATTGGCTGTTCGACAGCTTACATTCTTTTGATTGGTTGATGCGTCAGTGATTCTGTACTAGTTTGTTTACAAAATTGCGGCGCAACTTGGTGGGCGGTACCCTGGAAATAAATCTCTGCGTGAGAAATACAAGGTGTGGCGTGTGAGCGTGTGAATGGAGTGAAATGCGTGTGTCACACGCCAAATGCGTGAGACTTGAGAGCTTTGCAAGTCGTCAGTAAAAACAGAGTAACAGTGTTGTGCCTTTTGTAGCGTTAGCGTATTTCTTCTTCTACTACTTCTTCTTCTACCTACTTCTTCTTCTACTACTTCTAATTCAATGTACCTGCCCGCGAGATATTGGACAAAAGAAACTCGGCTAGTAGTGTCAACTAAATCCGTAGTATTACAACAAAAGTGTTTTAAACGAGGTAAGTTACGAATTTATGTTCTCAATCGTCATGTGTGGGATTGAATATTAAATTAGTTTAGATTTATTGTCCCCAGGGGGACATTCATTTTCACAGCTCTGTGAAAACAATATGAAATCAACAACAAATAAGACAGACAACTACAGCACCACACATGATGGTTACTTGTTATTATTTAGGGCCGCCTGTATGGATCAGGTTTTTGCCAAATCGAGCCCTTTTACTATAATAATAATAATAAGTTGTGTATTATATCAACCGTATTGGTACAATGAGCGACATCTAGTGACGGATTTTGGAACACTGATTTGATTTTTCTCATGGCAGTTAGACTCTAGAGACAAACCAGGGGACTTTATTTGTATTTTTAATCTGTGTGTCTGTCCATTTTGTGTAGTATTTTATCCAATATTACATTTGGTTTATATATTAGTCACTTTCTTATGAAATGCCAGGTTTTAGGTCTTGATTTGAACATTCAATCCTGGAAATAATTGTTCTTTAATCCTGACATGACTAGAGTAGGTAGTAAGTAAGTAAATCTGTATAGGAAGACGAGTTAAGGGATAGAGGAGAAAAGGTTATGGTATAATTACAGAGTCTGTAGTCTGTTAACCAAAGTGCAGCCATCTATCTATCAACAACTATTAAAGATCAGAGGAAAAGAACAGAACGAGAGGGGTAAATCCAGAATAACAATAAAGAAGCAAAGAGATTGTAGAGCAGTGAGAAGGAAAAAAGCTTGGTGAGTCAATTCATTACATTGCCAGTATTTTTCGTTGTTGTGAAAAAAAAATCACCCCCTCTGATTTTTTAACAGCCCCCTCAGTCATTTCATCCTGGAGCCGGGCCTGACTAGGACTCTGAGGCAGATCCCAGGCTCTGGAATTCCTTCCCCAAGATCTTCGTGATTCCGAGTCCCTCACACTCTTCCAGTCCAGCCTCAAAACATATATTTTCACCTCTGTCCATCCATAAGACACCCCCTCCCCCCATCAATCCATTTCCTGTTGACTGTCTTTGTTTGTCCTTGTTTGTACACCCTCCCTTATACTGTAAAGCATCTTTGAGTTCAAGAAATAATAATATAATTTATTATTATTATTACTTGTGTAAAAACTATCTTTACAGCACCTAGACATTTTCTCTTTCCTGACTAGTCATGCTCTAACTTCTCACCTTTCTGCAGTGATGGACAGGTCACCGTTGGGTTCGGAAATATGTGAAAACCCTCTGATGGTGTGGTAGTGGAGAAAAACTCCACAAAACAAACAATCCTATGTCACACACACATTGATACAGTCACAGTGGCCAGAGTGTTTCTGTGGTTCTGTGTTTTGCTGACCGGCTGATGTGTTTTCTGTTCAGAACACCAAGCAGCCATCTTGTCCACTCAACAACCGAAGGAGAGCCATGAGGTCAGTCTCTTTCTTTATCTTTACATAAAGCTGAGGCTGAAATAATTTAAAGCATCATGTCATAACTTTATATTTTTATTTTCATTATAAAATAATTTTATTTTTTATTCTCAAGATATTCCAATAGGAGGAGCCCTGGTTGCCTCATGTGGTCGGATTGTGTTCAAAGCTATTCATTCATGTTTTATCACGTAGATATTATGAATACATGATACAGATACATGGATTAGTCCCATCGGGTCATCGTTAATTTCTGAATGTACCAGTGACCATTTCGGATGTAAAGGAGTGATTTCTACATTCGCCAATCAACAGATTTCACACAAAGAAACATCTCTGATTTGTGTTTTGGTTCGTTTATATGAGCAGGAGGAGTGTGTCCTTCCTTCAGCGAAACTGAAGGCCAAACACGTGAACGTGATCCAGCAGCTGGAGCAGACCATCGAGGCCCTCAGGACCAAGATCGCTGAGCTGGAGCAGCTGCCCCCCCTGGACACTGTGAAACCCCCCCCCTCCACCACAGACCGGGAGGTGGGCGGAGAGGAGGGGCTGCTGAGGGCAGTGTGTGACGCCCACCTGCAGACTGAAACCATTGTAGCTGCGGGGGGGGCTGGAGGCCAAGTCGGTGCAGACCTCTCCCATGGAGGACAGCTTTAAGTTCAAAGTGCCTTACAGTGAGCCGGGTGGAGCGGACCCTCCCCCGCAGCCTCCACCCAGGCAGGAAGGCTTTCAGTGTCCCTGTCAGCTGCAGCCCCCCCCTCCACCTCCACTTCCAGGAGGAGCAGTACCTCCACCTCCACCAGGACAGATTATGGCACCGCTTCCTCCACCACCTCCCCCTCCACCTCCACTTCCAGGAGGAGCAGTACCTCCACCTCCACCAGGACAGATTATGGCACCGCTTCCTCCACCACCTCCCCCTCCACCATTACCAGGAGGCTTAATGCCACCTCCACCTCCATTACCTTTTGGTTCAGCATGTCCTCCACCTCCACCTCCACCTCCACTTCCTGGTGGTATTGCTCCACCCCCACCCCCTCCTCCTCTCCCTGGTGGCATGGCTCCACCTCCTCCGCCATTACCAGGAATGGGAGCCCCACCTCCTCCACCTCCACCTCCAGGGTGCGGGCCTCCTCCCCCCCTTCCTCCACCGGGAGGCATGTGTGCTCCACCCCCTCCCCCCGGGGCTCTGGGCTCGCTGCCTCCTCCTCTGCCCATGGGGCTGTACGCTCTGGGCCTGATGCAGGAGAAGCCCCCCAGGAAGGCTCTGGTGGAGCCCCCCAGACCCATGAAGCCCCTCTACTGGACCAGGATCCAGCTCACCACCAAAAAGTAAGGGTGGTGTAGAAGATGATGCTGCAGATTGTTTAGTTTACTGACCATTCAAGCCCAAATCTATTTAACCCTTAAAGGTTTCTGTACCCTGGGGGATACAGTCGAATATAGAATGGGAGTACTGAAAGTGTAATACAGTTGAAATATGGGTGTAATGTGAGACTCATAATAGGTGAAATAATAATTTAACATGGGTAAAATATGGGTGTCATCGCAGTGTAACATGGGTGTAATAGAAGTGTGTTAGTGTGTAATATGGGTATAATTATGGAGTGATGTTGGTATAATATGTAAGGGATAATGTGCAGCGAGGCGGTCATTATGGGTAAAAGAAAACTCGACAGGCTGATCAGGAGCCCGACGCGAAGCGGAGGGATCTTGATCAAAAACATATATGTGAAGTGAAATGATTAATTAGAGTTCAGTACAGCCTTTAGCCACTTAAAAGTTAAAGTTGTAATACATTCCATGTACAAAGCTAATTTCAAGCTACACTATAAAACTGCCTACTCTATAGTAGGCAGTTTTATACTGTAGCTTTGAGGGATCATACATTTGCACTGCAAAGTATGTATGTATGTTTTTATATATGTATGTGCTTTCCTAAATTATAAACATCTTTCATATATCATCAAACTTTTGACACATCATGATTCTTATTATCTTAGTAAACCTACACATTTAATAATTCCAATCGATGCAAAACTGCAACACCTTTTTAAGGCCAGTTAAACTATGTGTTAATATTTACTGTTAAAAAAAGGACAATATATAAGTGCTCTTCTGTGTTTCTCAGGGAGGTTTCTTCTTCGTTGGTGTGGGACACAATCGATGAGCCTGAAATGGACTTTGAGGAGTTTGTAGATTTGTTCTCCAAAACAGCCGTGAAGGAGAAGAAGCAGCCGCTCTCTGACACCATCACCAAGTCCAAGGCCAAACAGGTGTGTGAGCTCACCTGGGTTACACATTGGGCATGTAGCTCAGATTTGTATTGTATTTCTTAAAATGAAAAAGTGATATATGGCTTATTATCTATTTTATTAATGTCACATTGAATCTTACTTTTATTCTGTAAAAAAAGTTTGATGATATATGAAAGATGTATAATTTAGGAAAGCACATACAAAAACATACATACTTTGCAGTGCAAATGTATGGTCCCTCCCACTAAGCCTACCTTTCAGTCTTTTGTTGTCATTAATTGTGAATATTATTCATATTTTTCAGGTTATGAAGCTCCTGAACAATAAGCGTTCCCAGGCAGTAGGGATCCTCATGTCCTCCCTGCATCTTGATATGAAAGATATCCAGCATGGTGAGTTCATAACACTTGAGAACGCTTGATATCAATAATTCTAATTCCACATGGAATATTATAAAACAGGTGTATGCCACACTGAGGAAAGGATCGCCTAGTCATTTAGCCACAAATTCCGCTGTCAGAGACTAGTTTACCTAATTGAGAGAATTTATGTTCTCAAGGAAAACCTCGCTAAAATATTCCTACCATATCTGTATAAATATTTTTGGGGAAAATATTCATTTAGGTTTGAGTATGAAGTATACTCCAAAACACACATTTATTTGTGTTGCTCTGTGCTTTGAGCCAGTTTATAATTTTGAACCTTTGCTGGTATAAAGTATTATATTATTTTTGTGTGTCTTTCTTCCTGTCCTAAAGCCATCCTGAACTTGGACAACACCGTAGTTGACCTGGAGACCCTGCAGGCGTTGTATGAAAATGTGAGTCACACACTTTATCTCACTTGTCTGTAATATAATCTGAATCACTCCAGGGGTCCAGTTGTGACTCCTGGTCTGCGCTGGGAAATCTGAGCATTTGAGTCCTGGTTATACATTGTTCAGAGGTTGTTTATGCTAATACAGTCCTTTAGCACTTATGTAATAAAACCTGTAGGGCATAAATCAGTCCAATTTGAACACAGGGATATATCTTTGATTAAATATGATTGAACATGCTGTCTGTATTTTATGTAATGGGAGGGACTTTGAATTGTCAGACTCTGAAGCTCATCTGTTCTGTTGGGTGGTATGACATGGTGGTCTCTTGTGTCTCTCCCTCAGAGGGCACAACAGGATGAGCTGGACAAGATAGAAAAGCACATCAAGTCGTCAAAAGACAAGGAGAACGCCAAACCCCTGGACAAACCTGAGCAGTGAGTTTTTCTACTACTTCTACTGTACACAATGATCAGACGTAGTGCCAGGCTGTGTATCATTCTGTAAACAGTGTCAAACAACAGGAGGGAATAAAGAGTAGAGAGATGGTGAAGAAGACATGAGTGTGATCGGTGTTTCCTCGTGTGTTGCAGGTTCCTCCACCAGCTCTCTCTGATCCCAAACTTCTCCTCCAGAGTCTTCTGCATCATCTTCCAGTCTAGCTTCCACGAGTGCATGTCGTCCATAACGAAGAAACTGGACACTCTGCAGAGAGTATGCCTGGTGAGTCAATCTCTCCAAAGTAATGAAATATAGTATCTCAATGTCTGCATAAAGCCTACACACTTAGAATGTTTTCAGCCAATAAACGGCCAATATCAGTTGTCATTGGGAGAATCAATTTGTGGCTCAACGCTAACTCCTAACTAGCTTGGTAGGTCGTTATCATATGTATGTGACTGAGTTCATGTAAGAAACAGACATATTTTAACTGTGATTTTATTTTCCTAAACGTTGCCTGGATCAGTCTGATATTTTGAAATAAACCTACTAACGCCTCCCTGATTAACATGTTGTTTTAATTAAACCAAATTAAATGTATTCTTATTTTCAGTGTTCAGACAAAAGACATTTGGTTTAAAGAAAATGTACCTGCTGTAACTATTTCTATATATATATATATAGAAATGTTATTCATTGGGATAAACCCCTTGAGATGCACCATCTCGTTTTCAAGGGGGTCCCGTCAATAGCAACAACTTACATAAACAAAAAGACAAAATGCAAAACATGACACACAAGACAAACCACATACAGTCTGTTAAGTACAATTCAAGCAATGCATACAATCATTACAATTTGAGACAGTCAAGCAAATCAGTTTCATCAATATCAGTTATAACAAGTACAGACCAGTTGAAAGTGAGATAACAATGCATGTTTAAACAAACCCAATGATGCAAGAGATCTAATAGCAGCAGGTCAAGTATTCCAGTCAGTTGGGGCTTTAAACATGAACGCTCTTCTGCCAATCCATTTTTTTGCAGAGGGGACAGAGAAATAGATAGATAGATAGATAGATTCAACTTATTGTCATTACACAGTACAGGTACCATGTAACGAAATGGTTTCTCTGCATTTGACCCATCCTAGTGTTAGGAGCAGTGGGCTGCCATTATGTACGGTGCCCGGGGAGCAGTGTAGGGAACGGTGCCTTGCTCAGGGACACCTCGGTAGCACTTGGTCTTTCCGGGACTTGAACTGGTGACCTTCCAGTTGCCAAGCCAACAAATAAATCTGTGTAGGAGTGTAGGAATACTATGTAAAAGTCCTGCATTCAAAATGTTACTCAAGTAAAAGTAGAAAAATATAGTGAAAGTAGCGACAGTAAAAGTAGTCATTGTGCAGATTGGTCCATTTCAGAATAATATATATGATATAATAATAATAATAATGGATTTATTTTGTTGGCGCTTTTACAGGTGCTCAAAGACGCTTTACAGATATAGTGAAGGGAAAATAAAGGAACAACAAATATATCGTTAAAGTTAAAGTCAAATAATACAAAAACAATCACACATTAAAAGCCAGATTGAAGAGGTGAGTGTTTGTGAGTTTTTTGAAGGTGGTGAGGTCAGTGCAGTCTCTGATGGGTTGGGGGAGTGAGTTCCAGAGGGAGGAGGCAGCGACGGAGAAGGCTCTGTCCCCCCAGGTCCGGTGATTGATGTGGGTGGGGATGGATAGGATGTTGGCTTCTGATGAGCGGAGGCAGCGGGAAGGGGTGTGGTGGTGCAGCAGGTCTGTGAGGTAGGGGGGGGCCTGATTGTTGAGGGCTTTGTGAGTAATGAGGAGGACTTTGAAGTCGATTCTTTGACGGACGGGGAGCCAGTGGAGGTTCTGGAGGACAGGAGTGATGTGGTCTCGGGAGCGGGTGTGGGTGAGGAGGCGGGCAGCAGAGTTCTGGATATGTTGGAGTTTATTGAGGAGGTTGGATGGTATGCCGTAGACGTAGAGGATGCTATTGCAGTAGTCGAGTCGTGAAGTGATGAATGCATGAATCAGGGTTTCAGCAGTCTAGGAGGAGAGTGATGGGCGGAGACGGGCAATGTTTTTGAGGTGGAACAAGGCGGTCCTGGTGATGTGATGGTTGAATTTGAGCTGACTGTCGAAGATGACTCCGAGGTTGCGGATGTGAGGGGGGGGAGGGGGTAGAGTGTTGCTGTCAATGGTGAAGTTGAAATTCTGGATGTCTTTGATACGGGATGGGGGGCCGATGATGATGATGTCTGATTTGGCACTGTTCAGTTGGAGATAGTTTGTTTGCATCCATGCTTTTATTTCTGAGAGACAGTTGGTGAGAGTGGAGTGTGTTGTGGGGGTGATGGTTTTTGTTGAGATATAAAGTTGGATGTCATCGGCGTAGCAGTGAAAATGAAGGTTGTGGCGACTAATTATTTTGCCAAGGGGGAGCATGTAGAGGATGAAGAGGAGGGGGCCAAGCACCGAACCCTGGGGGACGCCTTGGGACAGAAGAGCAGTGGAGGAGGTGCAGTTGTTGATGTTGATAAACTGATGTCTGTCGGTGAGGTAGGATTTCAGCTAGGAGAGTGCAGTGTCAGTGATGTTGAGTGATGATTCGAGGAGGGACAGCAGGATGGTGTGGTTGATGGTGTCAAATGCTGCGGTGAGGTCGAGGAGGATGAGGATGTTCAGGTTGCCGGAGTCAGAGGAGAGGAGGAGGCCGTTTGTGATTTTCAGAAGAGCTGTTTCTGTGCTGTGTTTTGATCGGAAACCGGATTGAAATGGCTCAAAGAGGTCATTGGAGCTGAGGTGGGCTTTAAGTTGTGAGGCAATGACACGTTCAAGTCTTTATGACAGAAAGGGGAGATTTGAGATGGGCCGGAAGTTGGACATGATGTCAGGTGTGAGTCCAGGTCTTTTGAGAATGGGTGTGACAGCAGCCAGTTTGAGAGAGGGGGGAACTGATCCAGATCTGAGGGAGGAGTTAATGATGGTGGCGATGAGTTGGGAGATGGCAGGGAGTCTCTCTTTAACACATTTGGAGGGCATTGGGTCAAGTGTGCAGGTGGAGTTAATTCCAGTCATGAAGTCGGACAGTTGCATGGGGGTCACAGGGGAGAAGTGGGACAGGGGCTGTGAGGTGAAGGGGGGGGAGCCAGGAGGGGAGGTGGGGGGTGCTGATGAGGGTGTCAGATTGCTGTAAATGTTGCTGATTTTGGTTTGATATGTTTTATAATGATTGATCATGAAAGTGTTCTCAAAGCTGGTAAAGGTGCAGCTAGTTTGAATGACTTTGTATACTGCAGGGTAGCTTGTGGATTTACTCCAGGTGGAACTAAAGTCTGATTTAACACTTGATTATATTTCACATCATTCATCCACATCTGTGAAGTAACTAAAGGTATTAAATAAATTAAATGTAGTGGAGTAAAAGTACACCATGTACCTCTGAACTGTAGTGGAGTAGAAGTACAAAGTAGCGTAAAATGGAAATATTCAAGTACAGTTAAAATATCTCAAAATTGTACTTAAGTACAGTATTTCAGTAAATGTATTTAGTTACTTCCCACCTCAAATATTAAACATACAATCCAACAGGGTTATTAGAGAGTTTTAGAGGTGTTAATTGTTATATTTTCTGACTCTGGACAAAGCCAAGCTAGGTATTTGAAGTCTATACTGCACTAACACAGGGAAAGGATATACAACTTCTCATGTGATTTTCAGTCAGGTGTCAGAACCTGGTCTGAGGTCTGTTTGTTCACTCTCCAGCTAAATGCTGCTCACAGTGCCCTCTTTATAAACCTTCTATTTTCATGTTGAGATTAACAATCATTTATTGGGATTTTGAAATGATTTTGAAATGTGCAGGATGACACTTCATGTCCTTCTCCCATCATGTTTGTCTCTGACCCCCCCCCCCCCCCCCCCCCCCCCCCTGTCTGTGCAGGCGCTGCAGGACAGTGAGACGGTGAAGAAGGTTCTCAGTCTGATTCTGGCTTTCGGTAACTTCATGAATGGTGGGAATCGAACCAGAGGTCAAGCTGACGGCTTCACCCTGGACATCCTGCCCAAACTGAAAGATGTGAAGAGCAGCGTGAGTAGAGAGGGAGCCATGTGAAACACACCGACACATCATTACATCTCTCTACATAAGTACAAATATAATTCAATGCTGCCATGATCAGTGGAAAGTCTGTGCGTGACCCCCCTTTTCAATGTGCAGAGGTGTACTCAGAGTACTCAGATCTTGTACCTGAGTAAAAGTAGAAGTACCAGAGTGTAGTATTACTCTGTTACAATTACAAGTCCTGCAATCAAAAGGGTACTCAAGTAAAAGTACAAAAGTATTGGCATCAAAATATACTTTAAGGACTATCTAAGTAAGTATAAGTACTTATTCTGCTAATGTCCCTTTTTTTAATCATATATTAAATACCCGCATTTTGTTATTGCTGCATTAATGTGTTCATCACAGCTGGTAAAGTGGAGGTCATTTAATTACTGTATATACTGCTGCTGGATACTTTAACCTCTAATTATGTTTCATAGTTTATTTATATTTTGTATCAAATCAACTCAAGTTTAATTTATATAGCACATTTAAAAGCGATTTTGGTCGAGCCAAAGTGCTGTACATGTAATAAAAACACATTACTACAATCACAATAAAAGACAATCATTTACAACAGAAATATAAAAAACAAAAACACAGGGTCAGGTGTCATGCTCCGCTCTGACTAGAAGGCCAGGGAGAAGAAGTGTGCCTTTAGTGAGGATTTAAAAACCCCTAGGGTCTGGGCCGACCTCACATGGAGGGGCAGAGTGTTCCAGAGCCTGGGGCCAGCTGCTGCGAAGGCTCGGTGCCCTCTGGTTTTGAGCCTGGTCTTGGGCACTATCAACAGCAGCTGATCAGCAGACCTTAAGGCTCTGCCTGGGGTGTCGCGATGGAGGAGTTCTGCTAATAGGCCGGAGCCAGCCCATTTAGGGCTTTAAAAACAAATAAAAGGATTTTAAAATCAATTCTTAACCGAATTGGAAGCCAGAATTGGGGTGATGTGGTCATGCTTTTTGTGGCCAGTCAGAAGACGTGCAGCTGCGTTCTGCACTAGCTGCAGGCGTCTAATTGAGGCCTGGTCCATACCCACATACAGAGCATTGCAGTAATCCAGTCTCGAGGTGACAAAGGTATTAATAACCCTTTCTAGGTCTTTAAAAGATAAAAACGACTTGGTCTTGGCCAATAGTCTTATTTAAAAAAAGCAGGATTTGACTACGGTGCTGAGGTCAGCACCGTAGTCAAATCCTCGCTTGTCAAATTTAAAAGGGCTACTGAAGGTCACTCCAAGGTTCATGACAGAGGGGAGGATGTTTTCATTGAGAGCCCAGAATATCAACCGGAGAGGCTGGAGGTTGGGGTCCAAAAAAGATGATCTCTGTCTTGCTCTCGTTGAGGTTGAGGACGTTTTTGCTCAGCCAGGATTTGATCTCTATCAAGCAGTCCATCAACTGCTGTAGTGAGTGTTTGACAGTTGCTTTGAGAGGCAGATAGATCTGTACATCGTCGGCGTAGCAGTGGAAGGGAATATTGTGTTTAGTGAGAATTGAACCTAGGGGCAGTATGTACAGTAGAAAAAGGATGGGGCCCAGAATCGAGCCTTGGGGAACCCCACAGGTAAGAGGGGCTTTAGCAGAGGAGAAGGCACCTAGCTGCACGGAGAAGCTACGGTCTGTCAGGTAGGACCTGAACCATGCAAGGGCAGAGCCTGTGATGCCTGCGGACTGTTCAAGCCGTGACAACAGGATGCTATGGTCCACAGTGTCGAAGACAGCTGTCAGGTCTAACAGCACCAGGACAGCTTGGGTACCTGAGTCGGCGGCTAGGAGCAGATCATTAAAAACTCTTAAAAGGGCTGTTTCAGTGCTGTGCATGGGTTTGAAGCCAGACTGAAACTTTTCATGGATGTTAAGAACGACTGCAGCTGGACAACAGGCGCATTCACACCGCAGTACTTTTCCCACAAAGGTTAATCAGAACTTAGTTCATGAGAACTCTTTAGTTCTCATGAACTAAGTACAGATCGCGTTCACACCGGAATAAGTTCCTGGGGAAGGATTAGGCAAATTAAGTCACTTGTTCTTCTTCTGCTTTGGGTTTACTGGCAGGCCGCAAACAACTTCACGGTGTATACTGCCACCCGGAGTCCCCGGAGTTGGGGACTGGCTTCAGTAGAAGCTGCTGGGAGTCCCAGCAGCTTCTACTGAAGCCTTCCGAGTAAATCGCCAGAACGCCGACACCTCCTCATCTCCACCGCTCCCATGTTTTATTTTGTGTTGCCATAAGTTAGTCTCTCTGCGTTTGTGCGCTGGGCTAATGCTAATGCTAATAATGCTAATGCGAGGATAATAAAATGGCGGGTCCACAAAACTTTTTAGGAGTTTTAAGGGGCGTGGTTTGCAATCCGCCCAGCCAATCAGACATAGGAACCTTTTTCTCCCACGAAAGTACCTGCTCTGCAGGGACGGAAAAGGGGGTAAAAAAGGTTCTGATGAACTAACTTTAGTTCTGGCTCTTTTTGGTGTGAACGCGACATTTCGGAACTATATCCAAACTAAAGTGGGAAAAGTACTGCGGTGTGAACGCAGCTATAGACTACTCGCTCCAGGGCTTTAGATAAAAAAGGTAGCTGGGAAATGGGCCTAAAATTTGCTAGAATGGAGGAGTCGAGATTTATTACTTTTAAGTAGTGGCTTGACCACGGCATGTTTGAAGGCAGCTGGGATACATCCTGAGCCAAGAGAGGTGTTTATTAGTAATAAAACACTTGCTCCAACTGATTCGAAAACATCTCTGAGAAGGCGAGAGGGAATGCTGTCTAAGGTGCAGTTTGTCGGCCGCAGGTGCTTGACTACATCCGAGAGAGAAGAGAGGGATACAGGCTCAAAGTGGTCGAGGACAGCAGGGCACAGAAAGGGAGCAGGATCTGGGGTAGCACTAGTGTGCAGATACTTTTTCGATAAAAAATGTAAGAAATGTATCGCAGAGAGTAGTTGATGGCACAATTGAAGAAACATCACAGGGATTAATAATAGAGTTGAGGACATTAAAAAGAACCTGAGGTTTATGGCTGTTTTTAGAGATTAACAGAGAAATGTGCTCTGTTTTGGCTGCTTTGACTGCCGTCTGATAATCGGAAAGGCAAGCGCGAAGAATTTCTAGGGAGACATGGAGTTTATCCTTTTTCCATTTTCTCTCTGCACGCCTGCAAGCGCGTCTGAGAGCGTGAGTACAATCATTGAGCCACGGCTCTGAGAGAACTTTGGTGCGTCTAAGCGTAAAAGGAGCAACAGAATCCAGTATTAGTGTGCATGTCGAATCAAACAAAGAGATAAGCTCATCCGCACTAAGAGCACAGTTCACCTCTAATTTACAGATCAGGGAAGCATTAAAAACATCAGAAAACTGTGAGGCAGTCCAGGGGTTAATTGAACACAGAAGACGCGCAGGGGCACGTGACTCGACTCCCGCAGAAGGGATCGAAGTTGTAAACAGAACCGGTAAATGGTCTGAGATACGCGTTGCTGCACAGATTTCATCCACAGAGACAGACAGTCCAAACGTATTATCTTATTATGTGAATATGTAAAGTAATAGGAAACTAGTTATGTTAAATAAATGTAGTGGAGTGAAAAGTACAATATTGGCTTCCAAATTGTAGTGAAGTAGAAGTATAAGTAGCATCAAATAGAAATACTCAAGCCAAGTACAAATACCCCAAAATCAAACTTAAGATACAGTACTTGAGTAAATGTATTACATTACACCACTATAAATGCGCTTCAGTTACCACTAACCCTCCGACCTCCCTCACCTGTAGAGCTACAGAAAGTCACCTGACGTCTCCACTCCTGTTAATGATCCACTCGTATATTTTCTCTGCAGGACGGTACGAAAAGTCTTCTGTCTTACATTGTTGCATACTACCTCAGACACTTCGATGAGGTAAGCTTTTAGCGATTATACTCCCTGCCATACTGTTAATTTCTATTTTCTAGCTTTGTCCACTGCCTATTTTGTCCCTAATTTTCACATATTTCTGACCTTCTGTATGCAACACACACCACATTTCCGCATCTCTTGGAAATATGTACTTCAAACAGTATCAGACAATAATTACTACCTGCTGTCTGTCCCTCTCAGGACGCTGGCAGAGAGACGTGTGTGTACCCCCTCCCAGAGCCTCACGACCTGTTCCAGTCTTCACAGATGAAGTTTGAAGACTTTCAGAAAGACCTGACTCGACTCAGGAAGGACCTGAGAGGTAACAAACACAAACACACACACACACACACTTCAGGGGACATTACATTACTTACATGCATTTCCTGGAGACTTATCCTAACCTTAACCATAACCAACACATCCCTAACCCTAACCCATTTTACATATTTGTTTGATATTTTAGATATTTTAAATATTTAGTTTCATGTGATTTTTGTTAATAGTACTTGTTTTTAAAAGCACTTATTCTATTAAGCACTTTTATATATGTATTTATAATTTTTTCACACTAATTTTACCTGCATGCCGATTTTAAACAAAGTCAACCTCGGTACTTTTAGCCAGATGTTTTTAAACCACTTACCAGGTCTTTTACCAGATGTTGTGGGACACAGCCTCAGACACCCCACCGGGGTACAGGAGTACAGGTTTTAACCCTGCCGCATACACTCTGTGCTTCAGCCGCTGCTCTCTTTTATCCCTTTTATTGTATTTTCTTAAACATTTTTTAACACAGACCAAACAGGGCTTTTATAAACTTTTTTTGGTTTTCCTACAGGAGTTTTTAAATAGGTTTACCCGAAAGCCCGTGCACCACGTGCACCTACGGAGCGCCGCACGTTCCCTAGTACCCTAACCAAGTCTTCACCCTAACATTAATGATTCCCCTTATGGGGACCTCCCTTATGTCCCTATAAGGGAGGCGAGTCCCCACACGTGACTGCGTAAACTGATTTAGGTCCCCACAAGGATAGTAATGCTTGGAGACATACACACACACACACACACACACACACACACACAACTTGACTTTATGTGATATTTGTTTCTGCATTTTTTAATCAGCGTGCACATCAGAAGTGGAGAAGGTGTGCAAAGTTTCAGACGAGGACAACTTGCAGCCTTTTAAAGACAAGATGGAGGAGTTCCTTGCACAAGGTGACTAACAACACGTTTATTTTTAGGAACATTGAACATGCTTGCATTGAACTTCATTTAGGGTTTTTTATTGAGCAACAATGTTCTTGTATGATAAAACATTAAGACAAAAACCATAAGCTATTAAAAACTGATTTTGTTCTGACCTTCTGAATGTTCCCTCCTTTCTCAGCTAAGAGTGAACTGGAGACCCTAGAAGCTCAACTCAGCAGCACTCACAAACTGTAAGAAAGCACTTTTCACACTAAACTAACTTCTGTGTTTTATTTCAACTGTTCTCCGCACTCTGTTTGTACCAGTGATACTGAGGAGAGCTGTAAATAATACACTTCATCCTCATTATGTTTAGCAGCAGAAAGTATAACTCAGGTCTTGATCATTCATTACAGATGTCTAAAAACAAAGGTCAAAAGGGAAGGCTTGATTAGAACAGGATATGGCTGGGAATGTAGTTTGTATTTACAGTTTACTATTGTAGCTCATGCCAGTCAGTGCACTCGCTGTACGATCACATGTGTTGGAAGGTGGCCATGATTTGTTCTTGTTACAGAAGAGCCTCTACACATAGCACAAGGCATCTGCTGCAAATATTATAAAAGATGTTGTAAATATATGTAAAAAATACATTTTAAAAAGAGGCCTAGAATTCAATGTAAACTGTCCACAGAAGACACGTTTAACTAACCGAAGAGTGAGCATCGTTCCCTGTTAACAGCACAGCTCTGAGGCCTTCTTATCAGTGCCATCCTCACTGCAAGGCTTCTGCTTTCTGCTGCTACTAGGCAACAGTTTCACCTGCTTGAAGGATAGTGGGCTACAATTATTAATACGTCCAGAAAGATAGTTACAGCACTAAATGTACATTATAGAGTGCATTGCCCTGGAAAGAAGCTGTATTCATTACTATGAATGCAAGTTTCACTTTTCCTAACAGCTCAACTTATATTGGGGTAATCATTTGAAAATAAAGAGGTAATAATTAAGTAATTCCATGACACCAAAGCAATATCTGGTTAATAGTATTATTGATGGGTATGTCTGGATATTGTGAGACTGACATGTATGTAACAGCTTCCAAATGCTAATCTTCCTGTTTCTATTTATTTTCTTGTAAATATTAACCAGTTTAGCCCTAAGCCTGTTTTTCCAACACACTCTCACTCCCTAAGCGTCCAGGAGCGACGTTTGGTCAGTGTCCGTGGCGTGCAGTTGTGACGCTCCTAGGCTCCTTCAGCGTCATAAAGGGACGCAAATAGCTTTCAACTGATTGCAATGTATTCCCATCTGCGGTGGGATTTGACGCTCATGGAAGCACGGCATTCGTTTGTGTCGGCTGCCCTTAAAGGCAATGTGAGCGTCCATTCTCATTGGATAACGGAGAATTGTACACCCGGAAGTAAGCATTCCCCTTACTGTCGATTGATTTTACAGTGATATCTGCACTACTCATCGACTAAAAAACACCAGATTATCCTTGTTAATTACACAACATTGATTGGTTTAAATTGTGTGCAATGCTTTTGTATTTTTCCCCTTCGATTCGGAGAAACAAAGATTTTTTTCGGAGTAAAGGATGGCAGAAGACACTACACTACCCAGAATCCCCAGCTATCGTTTGGACTACACCATGTGCTCTGTTTGACAAACCCCATTTTTTTTTCACCATTCATTCCAATGGCTGGCGTCTATGTCACGTGATCTTCAAATTTCTCCCTGCAGAAAAAAAAACATGGCCGAACTTCGTTTTATTCTCGGTGGAAAATGCCTATTTTAAAGTTAGTTTGGCCATTAAAATGCGTTTTGATGTCATTTGATGCGAGAAATATGAGTTGTTATTTCAGATTATGTGTGCAGTGGATGTCCATGATCTTTAGTTTACTAGTTATTACGAAGATTACTTCAGGAAATCGCGATGTTTTCATTGTTACCAAGGTGGTTGCTAGGGACGCTGCTATCGATATTATTTCTGTTATGTTGTGTAACTGTTTAATGGTGTTATCTTTATTGCTACCCCCTTCCCCGTCAATGTATAGAGTTGGTCCACAGCGCAAACATATTAGTTTAACAAAATCCGCATCTAAAGATAGCCTACGTTATTTCCCCCTGTGCAATTCCAGTCTCACATCTCACAGCACATCGTCATTAACAAATACCGGAAACAGACCGAAAACATTTACAAATAATAAAATAATACTTTATTTCAAGTGTGCTTGCTTTTCTCTTTGAAAGTCATCACATAACGGCATTGTAATACACGGTTCGGCTGCATTAAATATTACATATCTGCCGTAGTTCTGTATTTATAGAGCCCTGATGAGAAGACTTCTAGACAAACATGAGGAACTGAAAACGTGACGTGGATCATAAATATATCAGCCATTAAACAACATCTTACATTTCTTTTCACACAATACGTCTCCTTGCAGTATCAACACTAATTCGGCTGACTTTTATATTTGATCCAATTGGTAGATAGGCTGTATTTACACCATAAAGGTGCACAGCTGATATAAAGGGACACCTAGTGGTTAAAGCATGTTATTGAAATTCATTATTTTTATTATTAGATATTAATAGGATCCCTATAAAGTATATTCATTACTCGTTATTCTCTACTAATAGTTAATTAAAGACTGTATATAATGACTATTTTGCACATCCCTTTCAAGATTTCAAGATTTTCTAAGGTTTATTGACATATCATATAGGCCTACACAACTATGGTGTAGTTCTGCATTGAATGAAAAACTTGGGTCACAGGTTCCTCAATAGTGCATTACAAGACATCTATCAATATGTGTGCATACCTCCAGCAATGTTAACTATGTTGAAGCACTTATTTTAACTGATATTATACATAATGTATTATACTCTTATAAGATGTATGTAGATATTTCATCTCCGGCCTTGTCAGGTATTGAACAATCAATAAATAAAGAACACAGAATTGTTAAATATAAAACACAGAATTTGTGTGATTATACTAAATGATTTACAAATAAACACCACTGCATATTTACAACTGTTACACATGCTGATGTAACGCAAATGTTCCAACTTGGGATCAATAAAGTATATCTTATCTTAAGCTGATCGATGGCTACTGCCATATTTGAAAAATTTGCCTCTGAACCTTGACAAGTGCATGTTTCAGGCTTATCAGTTAATGTAATGTAATGTTATCAATTAACAACAGGGGTCACAAACATAAGACCAGCTGTTAAATAAAGCTCTTCTGACCTTAGCTGGCATGTGTGTATATATATTAATGCTGCCCATTATGGGCACAAGCTATTTTCACCCATTTATTAATTATATGTTTTAAATTTGAGTGTTTCCTATCCCCTAAACCTCCAGGGATGTACACAGTTTAATACTGGCAACTTCTTATTATGGGAAATACGAAAACGTCTTTTAAAACTACAACTCCCAGTAGAGACGTGCGGCACGTGCCATAGATAGAGAACATGTTGCGAAACAGAATAGCCAGCATGTGTAGTTCTGGGGACGGGGTGGGGGGGGGGGGGGGCGCGGTGGACCCGTTCAAATCCAGTTTTGGACAGTCTGCCTTGGTTCCATCCCATTTCAAGTGCTGTTCGAGAATCGGCGTAACCCTCGGAGCACACTCACCAATCACAGAGCTTGAGGACTATCACGGGGTTTGTCAAACAGAGCACATGGTGTAGTCCAAACGATAGCTAGGGATTCTGGGTAGTGTAGTGTCTTCTGCCATCCTTTACTCAGAAAAAATATTTGTTTCTCCGAATCGAAGGGGAAAAATACAAAAGCATTGCACACAATTTAAACCAATCAATGTTGTGTAATTAACAAGGATAATCTGGTGTTTTTTAGTCGATGAGTAGTGCAGATATCACTGTAAAATCAATCGACAGTAAGAGGAATACTTACTTCCGGGTGTACAATTCTCCGTTATCCAATGGGAATGGACGCTCACATTACCTTTAAGGGCAGCCGACACAAACGAATGCCGTGCTTCCATGAGCGTCAAATCCCGCCGCAGATGGGAATACATTGCAATCAGTTGAAAGCTATTTGCGTCCCTTTATGACGCTGAAGGAGCCTAGGAGCGTCACAACTGCACGCCACGGACACTGACCAAACGTCGCTCCTGGACGCTTAGGGAGTGAGAGTATGTTGGTTTTTCAGGTCTCGGGCTCGAAAATGACATTCCCAGAACAAATGACCATATCTTCCCTTCTAAAAGGGTTAAATTAATAATCTTTTTTCTCAAAGTAATGATAAACCTGTGAGTTGGATGTAGAGGAGTCAGAATCAATATAGATGTTTTTTATTTTAAAGAAAATTCAGATTGAACATAGTAAAAAACTGTAAATTATAGTGTCCGTCCAAAGAATTATTTTGTACTTATAGAGAAAACTATCCTTGGATGATGGTAAGTGTTACGTTCCCTTCTAAATCTAGGGGGTACAAAGGGAAGTAACAACACACAAGGATGACCAAGCACGACAAAAGGAGAGAAAACCGATCTCTGAGTAATGAACAAGTCGTTTAATGAACACAACAGGAACACGGGCTCACCAGCCAACTTGCACAGAATAATACAGCATCAATATATATCACGGAGCTCCCCTCCTATCAATCGGCAAGACACAGGTCTGCACACATGCAGCCAGAGGAGGAAAAAAGGAGAGACCACTGCAGTCTTCCTCCGGTCCTATATGGAGGCCCTGATTAGGAATTAGGAACACCTGGGGACAATCAGGCTGCACCTGGGGACAATCAGGCTGCACCTGGGGAGTCAGAGGGAGAGAGAGAAAAACACACACACGACCACACAAACACTACGGCACGTAACAGTAAGGTAGACTAAAAGCTTTAGGAATCCAAAGTACAACATATAATAAGTACCCTGTATCAAGATTGATGCAAAACAAGTGACATTTTACCTTTTTAGACAGATTTAGCAAAAAAGCTCCACCTCTGAGGTAATTTGGGTGTAAATGGGGGTTTTACCGTTTCTCTGGAACCCATTGGTCGATTTTGGTGATTGACATCTCTTTCTGACCGTTAGAGCCAATAGAATCGAAGGGGAATCTCCCCACTCACACACATGGTAAAACAAAAAGGTGGGGGCTTCGCGGACGCAGTTTTGCATGAGAGTGAAGCTATAGAGCTATAGCTCTAGCTCTGACATCTGGAAACCGAAAAGCAGGATTATTGCTCATGGATTATCAGAAATCATTTCAAATGGACACAGACACATTGGATTAACCTATGGATTAACTTCAGCATCGTTTTTATCGTTTTAATGCCATTGAAGACCACTTTTGACCAGACTACGACACAGGTGAGCCATGTTAGCGTTTTTAGCTACCTAGCGCCATATGTTTTGATGTCTGTTCTTGTTATTACCTCCGCGAGTTCGTATAATCAGTACTCAAGTTGTAAAAAAAAATCAGGGGGGATGGTGGATTTTATCATATGGGGACATAATTTGTGCTGATAACCCGTCGAGGGTGGGAGACCAACCAGCATAAAGATAATTATTATACTCCTAAAACAACATGCATGTTATGGATGTTGTTAACTGTGTTCTTATTCTCAGCGTCCAGGAAAGAGAAGCTTAAAAAGGAGACTAAATGGAGTCTCTGGAGGTTCAAAATTGGTACTTGAATTAATAAAAAAGGCGCGGTAAAGTCACAAACAGGAGAGAAAGTCTGCAGCTTCCTCTCCCAAGTGCTGGCCGTGCAGAAGAGAGCTTACAAGCATTCGTCCTTCCCGCTTGCTCGCTGTTCGCTCCTCCTCTCTGTGAGCTGTAGTGACGTAGGAGACTTCCCCCCTCGTTCTCCTGTGCCCGATATCGCGTTAAACAGAGGATTTCGACATTTTACATTCATTGCTTATTTCCACATGCCTTTTCTCCTCCTTATCTCTTTCATAACTTTATATGTAATACATGTTAACGGTGTCAATGGCCACTTTAATGATACTAATGGGCGGTAGTCCCGGATGTCGTCATGAAGGATTTTCAGAATAAAAGCTTAACAACTGGTTGTGCACAAGAACTTCTGGTTTTTCAGTATAAAACAGCATTTAAACTGACGGTATGTTTAAGGTACATTATGCTATCAAAACATTGATTTTAATTTCTAACAATGTTCAGATACTCCTGTCATTGCTCTTGACCAAGGCACCTCAGAATTAGAGTCGGTCCCCGGGCTGCCATGGCACCACTAACATTTAGGGTCAAATGTAGAGGACAATTAGTGCAAAATATTTTTTTCACTTTAATTTAAAGGGGGGGAGGGGATACAAAAATGTGGTTATAATGGAAGTCTATGGTACAAATATTGTAGGTTAACAGTCCCTCATTTATTATTCAGATGGATCAACTGATTATACTAATAATAAAGTCAAAATAGTTTTTAGAATATTGAATTATAGTGTATTTTTTCAAAAAAGCAGTTACTGGTATACGATCAAAACTGGTATCTAAAGGGTTACATTTGTATCGTAATTAATGAAATCATTATGTAAATTAAACACTTCATGAAAAATGTGAGGAAAATAATTAGAAAAATATTGATCCATCATCATTTTATTGCAGTTCAAATACAAATATTTTATGTTAACATTCCCAATGTTACTTTTTTTAACAGGGCATTAAGTGCAAATTGAAATTGTTTACAAAATATGAAAATATATTAAAAGATTATACAGATAATACAAAATAGGACCAATGTTGTCAATGGCTGCCTACTCCACTCTCCCCCATCTCATAGAAGTTTCCAAAGATTTTCATAATCATGCTTTTTGGTCTCAAATGTTCTGCTCTTGCTTTCGGATTGTTAGCTAAGCAATGGCTTTGAAGCCAAGTCTTGACATATACCTCTGGTCTGAACTTGTTCAGTGGAGGGCCAACACACTTGATGAAAAGCAAGGCTGACATGCTTTTGACCTCTAGGGAGCTTCTAGTTGTGGTTAAAATGTTCATCCGACTAAACCCACGTTCACACTCAGCTGTGGAGATGACCAGAGTGTTCACTGCTTGAAGGAGGGGTTTCAGCTCTTCTGGGGCTGGTGGTATCATTTCATCAACAGTTTTGAGTCTTACCAGCTAGCTAACACGAGAGAAACACGTAGCTAAACTCCAAACTAAGTTGTTATTGCTGCTTATGTCCATAGATTCCACCTTTGGTGACTAAAGTAATGACTAAGATTACTGACTCTTGACTTACCTGAAATGTTATTTTTAGTATTTTTAAATATGAAGTCCCTCAGATCGCGTTGTCCTCCTGGTCGCTTGGCCATTGTGATGACCGTTACCTGCGCTTCTGGCATCGATCAAACAGGCGCACTCGCATAGTATAGCGTCAGTGACTTGGTAAAAATGTCATTGCGTGTGTGCGTGCTCCCTCGCCCACAGTATTTTACTCAAAATGCGCAAAATTAATGTTGAAATAGCAGTAATACCAGTGCCACGTTCATTGATAAAATTACATAAGGGATGGAAAGCATTGTGGGTTTCTTTTTGATTTTTTTTTTTAAATGATCAGTTAGATGAGTTTCTTCCCGTTACATGGATATAAAACATTCATAGTTTATTAAATGAACATGCCCTCAGACACTGTTTTCTGCAAGATGTTGTGGCAGTGCCCCGGTACCGGGGTCTCTTGGGCTTAACAGGTTAAGGTTCAAGGTTAGTTTATTTGTATAGCACATTTTAATACACAGAGGCAATTCAAAGTGCTTCACTTAATACTTTTTAAAACAAACACACAAACAAAAACATAAACAACTATTAATAAAAGCGATAAATTAATGGTTGCAGCTAAAAGTGCAATGATAAGGCACGGTTAAAGGATCCCAGAATAGGCTGCATCAAAAGAAAGGTTTTTATTTATTTTCTATTTTTTTGTAAATATATGTATTTCTTTTCTCAGTTTTTCTACAAGTGATACAGAGCATGTACATTTGGTTCCAATTCAAGTAAAGATATATACACACATGTTGACAAATCAAAATCTCCATTTCAATTCCACCACCAACCCACCCACCACCCATTAACCCATTGAGTTACAGGAGTACTTTAACAATAAATACAGTATTGTTTATTAATGTAATGAGTGCAAGGGGGCTGAGAAACATAAAGGGGAAAAACATACATAAAAAAAGGGGGGAACAGAGGGACACCAGCAGAACAGTATCAGCCGGATGATGTGCAGGCAAACGAACCAGAGGACAGCAGGGCCGGTCAGGGAGCAGGCGAGGCAGGATAGTCCAAGGACAGGCAGGATCAGGGATCAGGCAGAGCAGGCAGGTCGGGGACAGGCAGGGTCGGAACCGGGTAGGCAATCTGATGAGAAACGCGTGAAAGACTGGCATGAAGGCAAAGTACGATCTGGCAACAGGTGTGTGTCTGGTGAGGGTTTAAATACTGGCAGTGAAACTAATGGGTGCCGTAGAGAAAGAGAGTGAGCTAAAACGTAGGTGTGGTTAACAGGTGAGACAGGTGAATGGAAAACTACTGGTGAATGATGGAGTAGACTGTGACACCAGGGTTGGGGCGGGTTCCAGGCTTGTGGTGCATAAAAGCTAAAAGCTGCCTCAGCAAATGTAGTTCTGACTCTGGGGACAACGAGTAAACCCTCCTGATGATATGAGAGCTCTGTTTGGCTCATAGCAGCATCTCTGACATGTAAGTGCTTTGTATGTTGAAATTAAGATTTTGAAGTGTATCCTTTGTGTAATAGGAAGCCAGTGCAGATTTTTGAGAACTGGAGTGATGTGGTAAATTCTCCTAAATATTAGATTAAAGCCAAACATCAAAAGGGAAACTAATGGTTAAAGTTAGAAAGTAAATTGTGATGGTGTCCTGCAGGTTCCTGGAGCTCACCGTGTTCTTCTCAGTGAAGGCCAAGTCAGGAGAGAAGGAGGTCTCCCCCAACACCCTGTTCTGCGTCTGGCACGAGTTCTCCTCCGACTTCAAGGATCAGTGGAAGAAAGAGAACAAAGTCATCCTCAAACAGCGGTCAGTCACGCAGCTTTAAAACTGGCCCATTTCTTCTTTTATTCCTTTCAAGACCAAAATAAAAGTAAAGATATTATGGATCTTAGGCAAATTAAGCTTTGTGTTTTCATATTGTGTGTATTGCAGGTTAAAAGCAGCTGAGGAGTGTTTCCGGCAGGCTAAGGAGAAGTCATCCTACAGCGTCAAACCCAAACACGCCTCTGGCATCGTAAGTTCACCTCTCAGCCTACTTCAAGTGGCAACCCTGTTTAACTTAAGAGTCGACTAAAGGAAAAAATATATATATTTCCACTGCCTCATAAGTACAGACAACAATATAGCTTTATTATTAAGTCCTCCAGCATTATATAAACACTTAAAGGTGGGGTAGGTAATTCACTTCAGAAACACTTTTTGTTATATTCCATGGAATGCTCTTAACATCCTGATAGCAATGAATATATGAAATGCTTTGACAATAAATACATACAAAAATGTCATCTGTGGAAGCCGAGTGAAATGAGTTCTGATCGCTTCCATCTCCAAAGCACAAAGCAAACATGGTTAAGCTGAATGTTTATTCGCTATCACTTCAAAATTAACACTGATCTCATTTTAAGTTATGTACTTGTTTGCATAGATTTGCACTGCTTATAATACAATTATACACAGGTGTATTGTACTTACCCTCTATTATCCTATGACTTTTTTCACAGAAAGCCAAGCTGGGCATGAAGATTTGACTGAACTTTGGATACTTGTTTTCCTGTGGAGTACCAGACAAAAAAGTACGAAGAGGACGGAAGAGAAACAGTGCCGCTGAGCCTACTCTGGACATCTTATTTCATTGATTCATTTCTTCCAGTTGAGCCAGTTTCACATCAGCTTGATGCCTTATGTTGCTCTCCTGTCCGTCTGTCTGAATTATGGATGGATGCTGCTGCAGGGCCACCAGGCCCCATGTGTTGTTGAGATCACCACAGCTCACAAACAATATACATCTCATACATAACTGTTGGGACTATACGCCTACATTCATACAAATGTCTCACTAGCAGAATGGTAAAGGCAAACAGAGTTCAACACAACCCATGGCATTACTAGCACCCAACAGCATGGCACTTATGTAAATATTAGGGATTCTAACTTCCAACTGTTAAGTATTCAGATCCACCAGGTGTGAAAGCTTCTGTGAACAATACCAGTCAATCGATACGGGAGGTTGACAGTCAAAACTAAAGTGCTACAGGAAAAGTGTTCTGCAGAAACACTGATGGATCTACCCAAGCACAAATATGCACTCAGATCTCATCTCACCACTTTTATGTTTAGTTAATTTAACACACATTGGATTTACTTTCAACACCACATACATTCACCATCTTTGTAAATATACATCAGCATGCAACCGGAAGTTGGATTTTTGGTTTCTTGTTGACCTTGGAAACAGCAGTTAACCAAACAATCTCAACTTTTGGAGTCAACCCACGGGAAAAGTGTGGCCGTTTATAAAGCACTTTATGTTCTGGCTCATCACCTCTAATGCGAGGAGTGAGAGCAAAATCATTTTGTCTTCATTTGTTGTGTAACATTGCTAAACTTTTTTCCACAACTTTGCCAAGATTTCTAAGCTTCTTCATACTTTCATAGTATTTGCATCCAACCTTGAATCTCCATTTATATAAGCACTCTTCTATTCTAAACCTGGCTGTAGACCTATTTCCATTACAAATGGTCATCATACCCCCTTTAATGCATTACACAATTGCAACAAAATGTAGGTAGCCTACAATAGCTTACATTTATTATAATGACCATGACTAAGTCTGACCCATGTTCAGTTGTCAAATCCTCTTAGTCCAAAGCCCTAATATTAAGGTACTCTTCAAAGTATAGGTCCCCATTAGATATCAGCATGATTGTCCATTTGTGATTTTGAGGCTATTTCAGTGAAACAAGGCTGTTTTGAACATTTGCTATGCTTTTTGATGAAACATTTAAAACTAGATTTTGAATCTATTTTAAAGTGAGCCAAGAGTGCCAGTGAATACACGGAACCGGCCAAGCTGGACACCATAGTAATATGCAAATAATACTGTCAACTTCAGAATAAAAACAGTGTAGGTCTAGAAAGGACAGCATCTGGGTAAATCCTTCTTAGTGTCATTACCAGGTGAGACATCATTAGCAGCAGCATTGATGGGCAGGAATAGAATGTCATTGTAAACGTACATGTGTCATTTTAATGTACTGTATGTTAAATGATAAGCCATGTCAAACCACATATACTACGTCAAATATGTGTGTGGGTGGGTGGGTGTGTGTGATATGTACAGTGCATTAAATTACAGTTGGATTCTGTTGCAAAGCTAATGACTATCAATGTAAGGAAATCAATTGTTTAAAAAAAGTAGTGAGACACGTTTTGTGTTTCTTTCAATGATATATTTTTCTGCTGGCCAGCCTGATACTCTCTACAGGACTACGTTTGAACGGTTGTTCATGTGGAATAAATGTTTATACATGTACATAAAGAGGATGCATGGAGCTTGGAAGTGGTGTAATTTATTTAAAATAAAGAGAATGAATTCTTGGTTTTATTCAGAACTTCATTAAAGTGACAGCACTAAGGTGTTTGGAAGGTTGCTGACTCCACTGGGAAATGAATTAGATCACTCCTTCAAGTCTACAGAATTCACAATGCTGCTATGCAAGATCTATTTTTATTATCGACAGTAACAGACTGAAGTGTTTCTCAGAGAGTACAGCTCAAGTCCTGGCATTACTTCCAGGTCTCAGCTCTACCAGATTCTGTTGGACCTAGTAACTGTGAGGCGCCTCTGGGGCATGACGGTAGTTCAAAAACAACTTGAAGCTGTTAAAATAGTTTGGCTTGTTTGTCTCCACAGTGAAGGTGAAAGAGTGGTTGTAATACACAGCTAATTGAGACAGTTAAGAAATGTTAAGACAACTAACAAAGAATTGCATTAAAAATCACAATCCTATAATAACTCCCATAATTCTGTGTTCTTTAAATCTTTGACGCCTCCCAAAGGTCAGGGTTGTTGCAGGGGTACAGTTAAGTCTGGTTATTAATAGTATTTCTACTTAAAATGAATAAAACTATTTAAATCATAAATATGGAGCACAAGAGTTAATGTACTCTCGTAAAATAGGCACAACTACCATATTTGTGATGGAAACTTCTGAAGCAATGGAGACGAGACTCAGAGAGACACGGAGAGAGCTCAAACTTTGATGGCAAACACTGATGGTATATTTGGAGCTTCGGCCAGAGAATTCACAAGACATGTGCTGTGCCACGAGGTGACACAGCTGCTGCCAAACCAATTCTGAAGATCTCTACCCCAGACCCATGTATATAGTTCTGAGAGAATAATCAACATTGTGCGCATAACAAGATAAAGCACTATATAACACCTCTATCAGCTGACGCCAACAGGCAGGAATATGGAGACAAAACACTGAGAGCACAGCAGCCAAGGTTGCAGGCCTGTGCTCAGTGAGGGCAGTACAAACTGATAAACTGGGTCAAAGGTATGGGCCCAGGAAAATATTTCCCCAACAATATCAATATCAGGTTAAAGGACCTTCTTGGAATTCTTGGATACTAAAGTTGGGCAGTAATCACTCTTGAACAATATCAATCAAACCAGCATATTTACTAAACATTTTTTAATTAAATATCAATCTGTGCAGGAAGTCACAAAACCGTGAAATTTGTCAGCATTTTACCACCTCCGGTTCCCTCGTCTGGAAGTCAGTGAGTTATTGAATGTGTTTTTGGTTAGAAGCCTTAAATAAGGTCTGTGTGTAAAAAAAAAAGCTGAAGAGATATTCACATTTTGTTTTACAACAAAATAAATACCCGACTTGTAAATTATGACATGAAGTTTTGTTGTTAACAGTTGGCTAAACGGGACTACAGAGGTTGGTGAGGAGGTGGTCATCATCACACCAATTATTTCACAAAGTTCTTTGTTTTTTTTGCTAACGTTAGCTAAGCTAGCAAATAGCAAAAATGTCCACACAACGGTTTATTACTTTTCTGCAGGACACAAGTGGGCAATGTAAACTGCTCATTCTATCGTTTCCCAATCGATCCCAACCTCTATTATGACTCATTGGTTAAAGTGACAAAATACTTTAAATACACATCTACATGTTGGGCTACAATCCTGCTGGTCTTTGTGACACTTGTGCCCCTCTACCAAAGCAGTTCCAGGGCCAGTTCGGAGCTAGTGCCCGATTAAGCATCGGTTCTTCCTGTTTCCAGCGCAGCGGGGCCAGCTCTTGGCACCGGAAACCGGTTATTTTCTGGCCCCACTCGACTGCCCGTCCAGAAACCAAGAACCAAGTATATCAAGCTTACGTCGGAGCCGAGGGCAGGGGCGCTGAGCAAAGTGACTAAAACGAGATCACAACAGTGAGGCAACACTAACTAGGCAGAGTGTGATGTTGTTTGTTTTTATCTTGCTTTGAATGACCATCCGTTCACTGTTATTTCCCGTTTTGAAGACCAGCACAATGCCTCATACGTTTTCCAGTATTGTTTTTATTGTAGCAGCTATCGGGTGAAATCATAATGAAAATACGCTGGTAAAATTTGCATGTAGAAAACAGCTTTTGCTACAATATGATAACAACATCATAATCAGATGAGCATTGGATGCTATGCTAACATCACCTGTCTAATACCAGATAAACTTAAATAATGGCGCTATGATGCCAAAAAGCGCCAATTCAGACTGAAACACGCATTGCTAAGAAAATCAGCGACGTACCCAGTCGGGCTCTGGGCGATGGAAACACAACAGGGGCTAAAAAGAACCGCTTTGGAACCAGAAAAGCACTAGGACGGAGCTAGAACTGGAACTGGTTTGGTGGGAAAGGGGTATTACAGATACAAATTACTGCACACAATTCCTCCCAGAATCAAACTCTCAGACGATACAGCCATTCTTGGCCTAATGCATAGACAGCGGCCCATCAGTATGGAGCTAATTTCCTGCCGTAACTCCACAAACAAACTAAACAGGTTTTACAAATGCCTACAAAATGTGTACACATTCATGGTTGCTAACGTTTTTTTGGTGGAAATGTGTTTTTTCACAGCAAAGTCACCCTCTGTACTTGGACTTATTGGGAGAATTTAAAGGCAAGAACATCCCAAATATTCATTTAGGTCTTTATTTTAGACCTTTAGTGTTGCCGTCTGTGAGGAAAATAAACGGGGCTCAGAGCCTCGTATTTTTAAAATCTTTTTTTCCTTCTAATTTGTTATTCTTCTCAAAATAGCACACTGTTATTTACTCACCAATAACACACAATTATCCTTGCTTTTATTTATTGGTTTAATTCCATAATCTCGGGCTTTTTTGGCGTTCGCCAGGAACTGAATTTCAAAATAAAAATAACCGGAAACAGACGTAGGCCTATAAGGGACATTTCGAGCATCATTGCGATTGTCAACATTTTTGAGTTTAGGATGGCCGAAGACACTACACTACCCATAATCCCCAGCTATCGTTTAGGACTACAGTCCCCGTGATTAATCTTCAAGGTCTGGGATTGGATGTTGGAGTGGCAGTGCGCCAAGGTTACACCGAGCGTCAAACAGCTGTTTGAAATGGAACGAAACCACGCCAGACTATCCAAAACTGGAATCGAACGCCCCCCCAGAACTATACACTACACTATTGTGTTTCGCAAAATGTTCTATGGGACGTCTCTACTGAACGTTTTCCCCACAATTAGAAGTTGCCAGTATTAAACACATTGGTGTTATCAAATGTAAAACATATAATTAATAAATGGGTGAAAATCGCTGTCCATAATGCGCAGCATTAATATATAGCATTAATATATACCCACATGACAGCTCATTGATACTTTGTAATTCTACTCAACTACAATTCAGAGGTTAACCTGGTATTTTTACTCCACTACACTTATTTGAGTTACTTTGCAGATTCTGATTAATGATGTGAAATATAAACAACCCTTAAAGCAGACTTTAGTTACACCTGAGTAAAATTCAGGTATGGTGATTGTCAAGTGCCAACAATCAGGAGAGATATTTGATAGTTGGTGCTTGAGAAGACTAAACATGTATCTGCAATTGACATGAATGGAAACGAGTAATAAAGTATATTAATTACTCGTTATTCTCTACTAATAGTTCATTAAAGACTGTATATTATGGCTATTTTGCACATCCCTGTCAAGATTTTCAAAGGTTTATTGACATATGATATCATATACACAACTACGGTGTAGTTATGCAATCAACAGTTTATTACAAGACATCTATCAATATGTGTGTCCCTCCACCATTAAACTGTCATATTCTGCACATTTCTTATTCTATCTATCTACATAAGAGTATAATTCATATGTATAATATCAGTTAAAATAAGTGCTTCAACATAGTTAACATTGCAGGAAAGCAATATATTAGACGTTAAGTACTTTGTCAGGCTTAATATTGATCTGTAGATAGATACCCCCAAAGTTTTTTTCTTATTTAAAAGAAGACCTTAATCTGTTATTTAATGTTTAAATAAAGGTTAATTCGTTTTTCTGTTTTGCACCTCCTCCTATTAATATCTTTGTACATTCTGCACTAAACTGTTTTATTGTAGAGATCACTTATAGTATCTTCTTGATTTTTTATATTCTATATTTATACTTTTCCCCCTATGAAAGTATGTACTCTTAATATTTTTTTAAACAAATAAAACACATAAAAACAATAATTCAATAACGTGCTTTAACCACTAGGCGGTGCACACAAGGTACACACAGCCATAATAACTTTGTATTATTAGTGTTGGACACTTGTATGTACAACATCTGAAGATGTGTAGTTTTATTCATGCTTTCACATAATTTTACAGCATATTGCTATACTATTTCAGACTCAGTATTTACATTCTTACATTCAAAATGCAATCCAATTCAAATCAGTAATATCTTTAAAAACTGCAAATCCTTTTATATCAGCTGTGCACCGTTATGGTGTAAATATAACCTATCTATGAATTATATCAAATGTAAAAGTCAGCCGAATTAGTGTTGATACTGCAAGGAGACGTATTGTGTGAAGAGAAATTGAAGATGTTGTTTAAATGTTGAAATATTTATGATCCACGTCAAGTATTCAGTTTCGGCGGCATTTCTTCAGTTTTTCCAAAGGTCTTCTCATCAGGGCTCTATAAATAAAGAACTACGGCAGATCTGTAATATACAATGCAGCCGAACCGTGTATTACAATGCCGTTATGTGATGACTTTCAAAGAGAAAAGCAAGAGCACTCGGAATTAAGTATTATTTTAAAATGTTTTCCGGATTTCATATAATATAAACACCAAATCCCAGCATGCATTGCGGCTAAAACATCCAATCAGCGTAGCTGAGGATCTTGGGTAATCGCTCGAAATGCCTACGTCTGTTTCCGGTTATTTTTATTTTGAAATTCAGTTCCTGACGAACGCCAAAAAAGCCCGAGATTATGGAATTAAACCAATAAATAAAAGCAAGGATAATTGTGTGTTATTGGTGAGTAAATAACAGTGTGCTATTTTGAAAAGAATAACAAATTAGAAGGAAAAAAAGATTTTAAAAATACGAGGCTCTGAGCCCCATTTATTTTCCTCACATACGGCTACACTAAAGGTCTAAAATAAAGACCTAAATGAATATTTGGGATGTTCTTGCCTTTAGATTCTCCCAATAAGTCCAAGTACAGAGGGTGACTTTGCTGTGAAAAAACACATTTCCACCAAAAAAACGTCAGCAACCATGAATGTGTACACATTCATGAAGTAATCTTCGTCATAACTAGCAAACTAAACATCATGTACATGTACTGCACAAATAATCAGAAATAAAAACTCATTACTCGCATAAAATGACATCAAAACGCATTTTAATGGCCAAATGAACCTTCAAATAGGCCTTTTCCACCGAGAATAACACGAAGGTCGGCCATTGTGGTTGATCACGTGGTCTGGGAGCTGTTGCAGCGTCCATAGCAACCACCTTAGCAACCATGAATGTGTACACATGCATGAAGTAATCTTCGTCATAACTAGCAAACTAAACATCATGTACATGTACTGCACAAATAATCAGAAATAACAACTCATATTAATCGCATAAAATGACATCAAAATGCATTTTATTGGCCAAATGAACCTTAAAATAGGCCTTTTCCACCGAGAATAACACGAAGGTTGGCCATTGTTGTTGATCACGTGGTCTATGAAGGTCTATGGGACGCCCTGCCCGTAGAAGCCTGACGGGCAAGGGGTACCCTGTACGTCATATAGCGACGGGGAGGGGCCCTGACCGTCCGTCAATATGTGACGGGATGGGAGTGAGAACGTGTGTGTGTGTGTGTGTGTGTGTGTGTGTGTGTGTGTGTGAGAGAGTGTGATTAAAATAGCCCAATTGCTTTTACAATAAATAAACATGGAATGTGTTTAATTGAATAGTAAAGGGGTTTAACGTTAGTGGCAGGTTGTGTGTGAGAGAGAATAAATAAATAAGACAGCCCAATATTTATTTTTTCCGCATATTTCGCAACTTTCCGCATATTTCGCAACTTCCCGCAATTTCACCGCATAAAATCACATAAAACCCTGCATGTTTGATCGCATAATCAAGGATTTTAGCCCGCATAATCAAGGATTTTTGCCCGCGTTTTTCTGGAGGGTCTATTTAGCTGGAGGACACGACGTCCATGATTTCCCAAAAACTATTTGAACTGTGGACTCATCAGACCACAGCACACTTTTCCACTCTGTGTCAGTCCATCTCAGATGAGCTCGGCCCAGAGAAGCCCACAGCCCTGCAGCAGAAACCTATCTGTTAGTGCTATAGCCAATTTTAAGGAAGAGATTCCATCAATACTTAACTCGATAGCATGTCTGCATGTAAGGGAGGAAACTTATACAAAATGTACACCACCCCAAATTGATTATGTTGTTGATAGTGCTACAGATGCGCTTCGAATAAAATGAGACTCTGTTGCTCCTTTGAAAAAGAAGAAAATAAAACAACATAGATTAACTCCATGGCATAATGCTGAAACCCGCAAAATAAAGCAAAAGTCGAGACAACTTGAAAGGATATGGCGTTCCACTAAACTTGAAGAATCTCATTTAATTTGGCATATTACTCTCAATGAATATAAAAAAGCACTGCGTAAAGCGAGAGCAGCCTACTACTCTTCATTAATAGATGAGAATAAGAATAATGCAAGACTTCTTTTCAGCACTGTAGCCAGGCTGACAGAAAGCCACAGCTCGATTGAGCCTTCTATTCCCATAGCACTCAGTAGTAATGATTTTATGTGCTTTTTTAACGATAAAATTGTTACTCTTAGAAACAAAATTAATGACCTCTTGCCTTTGACCAGCATAGTGTTATCAACAGCTCCCGGAAACTTAAGTTCTAATATTACACTAGATAGTAAACTAGAATGCTTTTCAGCCATAAACCTTGAACAATTAAATTCAATGATTCTCTCTTCTAAACCATCAACGTGTATCTTAGACCCAATTCCAACTAAGCTGTTGAAGGAAGTTTTTCCATTAATTAGCACTTCTTTATTAAATATTATGAATATGTCTTTATTATCAGGCTATGTTCCACAATCATTCAAAGTCGCAGTGATAAAACCGCTTCTTAAAAAGCACAACCTCGATCCAGAGGTTTTAGCCAATTATAGACCTATTTCTAATCTCCCATTCCTCTCAAAAATTCTTGAGAAAGCGGTCGCAAAGCAGTTGTGTGATTACTTAAAAAACAATTATTTATTTGAAGATTTTCAGTCTGGCTTTAGAACACATCATAGCACAGAGACAGCTCTGGTCACAAATGACATTCTAATAGCCTCTGACAAGGGACTTGTCTCTATTCTTGTTTTGCTCGATCTCAGGCGATGGTGGCGAAGTCGATAGGGACTTGGCTTGGCAACTGGAAGGTCACCAGTTCAAGTCCCTGTAAGACCAAGTGCTACCGAGGTGTCCCTGAGCAAGGCACAGTTCCCTACACTGCTCCCCGGGCGGGGTTAAAAAATGGCAGCACACTGCTCCTAACACAGGATGGGTCAAATGCAGAGAAACAATTTCCTCACGGGGATTAATAAAGTATATCAAAAAATCAAAAAAAATAAATAAATCAGTGCTGCATTTGATACTATCGACCATGATATCCTATTGCAAAGACTAGAGCAATTAGTTGGCATACAGGGAACTACTTTAGGCTGGTTTAGGTCCTACAGTATCTATCTGAACGCTCTCAGTTTGTGTGTATCAACGATGAATCTTCCATGCAAATCAAAGTTAACCATGGAGTGCCACAGGGCTCAGTGCTTGGACCTATTTTGTTCACACTGTATATGCTTCCGTTAGGCAATATTATAAGGAATCATTCTGTAAATTTCCACTGTTATGCGGATGATACTCAACTATATTTATCCATCAAGCCTGATGAAACCAATCACCTAAATAAAATTCAAGACTGCCTCAAAGACTTAAAAACATGGATGACCTTAAACTTTTTGATGTTAAACACGACCAAAACTGAAGTTATTGTACTCGGCCCAAAGAATCTACGAAACAAACTATCTAAAGATATACTAGTTATGGATGGCATTCATTTGGCCTCCAGTGAGACTGTAAGGAATCTTGGTGTTATATTTGATCAGGATTTATCCTTTAACGCCCACATAAAATCAATCTCAAGGACCGCCTACTTCAATCTACGCAACATTGCCAAAATTAGGCATATTTTGCCTCAAAATGATGCAGAGAAACTAGTCCATGCATTTGTTACTTCTAGGCTGGATTATTGTAACTCCTTATTATCAGGGTGTACCCAGTGCTTGAATTGGAATGAAAAAGGTGCCAGTACTCTAAAATCAGCAACTTTTTCAAGTCAATTTTATATATACAGCCCACAAACAAGAATTTGGCTACTATAATGCTGGTGGATTTGTCTCTTTACTACTGTATATTTTAGAAAGGTTCACTGTACTTAACATTTTTTATGATAGGCAGCGGATATGGCTAAAGCTCAGTAAGGTCAATATTAACTGAAAATATAGCAATCAAAGTCTAGATCTTCTGCTGAAGACACATGAAGCAGAGACCTTTCAGGTGAGAGCCCCTCTGGTGGTGTTCAACATTAATGACAAGGAAACAAAGCTCTGGTCAGAAGCATTTTTTATAAAAAGCTTTAACAAAATTAAGTATTTCTGTACATTTTGAATGCAATCTAACTTTCCAACTCAGAAAACGAAAAACGAAAAAGTGCCAAAAGTCTTCTCACATGGCTGAGCTGCTTTGCAATATACTTCACCACTGAAGAATACAAATATGTATAAAGTAAACTATGATGCAATCTAACTTTCCAACTCAGAAAAATTATAAAGAGCATGAACAAAGAACATGTAAAAACAAATGCAAAATTTGCACAATCTAAAATGAGAAACTGTAACTGCAAGTAACAAAGTCTGAGCCATGGTAAAGAGTTACATTGAACACCAAGCTGATCAGATAACTCCCTGGTTGGTCTGAAGTCCTTCTATCTCCAGGATCTGTACAAATCGGCACATTATGCCAAAAGTCTTCTCACTGGGTGAGCTGCTTTGCAATATACTTCACATTGTTAGAAAAGGCTCCAGAAGGCCTTGGGGACATCAGTATCAGGGGCTGGAGCTGGACAGGCTCTTTCATCAGCACTTCTCCTTCCCTTTGCCAGCCAGGACCTCACATACTGTTACGGATTGAACTGTCCTAGTGATGGTCCATTACATTTAATGAAAACCAGGCTGGACAGTCGGCTGACAGAGAGAGCATTCCTTTTTGCAGTAAGGATATCGTTCATGCAGCTGAATGCCCGCTCACACTCACTAGTGGAGACAGCGATGGTTCAGACTGCTTTCAGTAGAGGCTCCATGGCAGCAGGTGTACGGGATGCCCTGGTTTCCTTGTATTCGCGAAAGCCCTGAACAGTCTCTCTTCTGTCCACTTTCAGCACTTCGCACAAACGTAGCACCTCTACGTCCCCATACTGTACGTCTAACTCCTCTTCAGGCCAACTTCCAGGATGGATAACTTTCATGTCCTGGATTAGCTGATTGTCCCGGGCCTCCCGGCCATGTAATGGGATTTCTCTTGTGCTGACATGAGAGGAGGTTGTGGAAGTCATTCTGTGTCTCAGATTCTCTACCATACTGCGGAAAAACTGACCTGCATGAATCTGTACAAGCCTGCCATTCTCACGCAGGGCAACACCCTTGAAGGACTTCTCAGCTAGAGCTGTATGAACTGTAGTCATGTGTGGGCCAGGCATGGTGACCATGGATTCAAAAACTTGTATTTCTCGAGTTAAGAGCCTATCTGCTGTAGGCAGTGTCATCTCTCTTTTTTGGAGTTGCCGAGAGAGGTCGCTGAGCTCTGTGAGCGCATCGTACATCAGTCCCAGATTGCTGACAAACGTTGCAGATGTGAGCACATCATCCAGGCCCTTGTACTTTGCTCTGTCTCTGGAATCCCTGCTCGTGTCGTTTGCAGCATTTGTGAAGTGATCATGAAGCACTCGGTAGTTTTCCCAGACTGCTCTGACGCTCCTTTCACTTGAAGCCACCCAGCGGATGGACAAAACACGCCCTATCACCAGGAGACGCTGTCCGACTGCTTGCGCACACTGCGCTAACTGCCTCTGATTTTTGGGGGAGGCATGGAACAAGGAATAGAGTTTGTCAAAAAAGATCTGGAAATGATTGAGCCCTGAGACCTCCTTGACCACATCCCCAACTGCCAGCTCTAGACGATGATTGGAGCAGTGCCACACAAACAGGCTTGGGAATTTACTACACAACTGGGTAGCAACGCCTGTTCTCTTCCCTAGCATGACTGAAGCCCCATCACATGCAAAAGAAACGAAACACTGACCTAAAAAGTCCTCTTAAAATCTCTTCCAAGACACTCCATTAACGCCTTTGTGATGTCATCAGCCGTTGTTCCATCCAACTCGATCAGCTCCCAAAAAAACGTTTCGGGCTCAGCATCAGCTAATGCTGAGCGTAGACACACAACAAGCACCGTTTTACCACTAATAGTGGTAGATTCATCGAACAAAACACAGAGTTTTCTTTGGTTTTCTGTAATGTCTTTTGCCATTTTTTTCTTCAGCTCATGAGCTATGTGGTCGATGATTTCGCCACAGGTTTTATTGGAGTGCAAAACCCTTCCCACGTTCAGCCCATTCAGTTTCTGTACATTCAAATCAATTGGCATGTCTGTGAATGGCCGGCTATGTTTGCCAATTTTATATGCCGTTCGAAAAACTCTGATAGTGGTGTCTAATTCAGATTTATGCATAGACTGCACTTGATGTTGAATAGTTTCACGTGAAGCAGATGTCAGCAGCTTTTACATGGGCTTGTGATTCTTTATGTTCTTTGATTTTTTTTTCTCAGGCTAGCTTGTTGTTTGCCCTTGTCAACACCGAAATGAGACACTGCACACTCACCCCATTCAGTTGACAGTTTCAGTCCTTGTCCAGTGTGTATTCCCAAAGATTTGACATCTCTGCATATCCGACATCCTAGCTTCTTATCTTTAAGAAGGAGCCATGCATTGGTCTTGCAAAAATATTGCACCTGGTCCGTTGTCCAGCAGTCAGGTGCATCGCTTTGCCTGGTGTTGGTGGTGGCAGTTGCGCTAGCAGCAGCTAACGTTAGAGGCTCTGGAGGAGGCGGCGGAGCTAGTGCTAATGCTAATGCACTAGAACTTGGAGCAGGAGGATCAACCAAAGAAAGCTCCCCATCAGACACAATTTCCGACACAGGCACAGCATTCTCTGTATTTGAAGTTTCTTCCGGCGACAACCGCTGTCTTTTTGCACTTTTATTAATCCACGCTAACATTTTAGAAATGCTAATTTGTGACGTGACTTGCTTTCCTTCTCTCGGGGGCGTGCCTGCTCTGTTCTATCACTCTACATAGCCACCCACTGGGTGGGAGTTGCACTGCATAAACACAACACACGTGCATCTAGGTATGTAAATTGTAAAGCATTAAAACATGGTTTTACTAACAGTTTTCAGTATGTTGTTACTTCGGCATTATTATTATTATTATTTTGAAACGTGTATTACTATTAAATCACGGTCAAATAGGTTAATTTTGACATAGTCGTTTCCACCACAGTATTTACATGGAGAAGATAAGCCCCGCCCCCCTCTCCAGCACGTTCTGTTTGAATGACAGGAGTAAACAGCTGACAGCCGCTGTGAAACTCCAGCGGTTAGAGCGATGAGAATGTCCGTTCGGCACCTCATGACGCATCTACTGAGTACCGGGCGGCTGTATATATATATATGGATGTATAATAAGAACGGCGGGAGAGTGTTGAGTACTGGCACGGTGCATGAGTACCGGAGTACCGCCAGCATGCCGGTACTGAGCAAGAAGTGCCGGTACTCCATGGGTCAGAACCAGAAGTGCCGGTACTGCGTACCGGTGAGTACCGGCCCAATTCCAGCACTGGGTGTACCAAGAAGTCAGTCAAGTCGCTTCAGCTGATTCAAAATGCTGCAGCTCGTGTACTAACCAGAGTTAGGAAAAGGGACCACATTACTCCTGTTCTGGCTGCCTTACACTGGCTCCCTCTAGAACACAGGATATAATTTAATATTCTTCTTCTCGCCTACAAAGCCCTTAATGGGCAGGCGCCATCTTACCTTACATAACTCATTATACCCTACTGTCCTACTAGGGCAGGGGTGGCCAACCCGCGGCTCTCGAGCCGCATGCGGCTCTTTGCCTAGTTTCATGCGGCTCTTCAGTTCATATCGAATTGTATATGTGTGAGTTTGGGGGAGAGACACTGACTCCTGACTAGTGTTGCACGGTGTACCGATACTTGAAAGGTATACCGCGATACCCTGTCGTTAAAAACGTTACGATTCCTCCGTTTCATTAGTATCGGTACTTTAAGAATGACGGGGGAAAGTACTCCGGTGAGAAAGCGCTGTTTTAATAAGAGCCGTGTGTGTTCAGCGCTCTGCTTCCACTCCCTGCACTGCAGCTGTGCCTGCAGTCCCGCCCCTCTCAAGCACGCTCTAAGTCCCTCCCCTCTCAAGCACGCTCTAAGTCCCTCCCCTCTCAAGCACGCTCTAAGTGCCTCCCCTCTCTCGTGCACGCGCTAGCTGCCAGAGCATGTGAGAAAGCGAGAAGCATGGCTGCAAGTGGGAGTGCAACTGCCGCTGCGCCTCGGCTTGTTGACAAAAAAGACGCCAGAAGCGAAATTTGGAAGTATTTGAGCGATATCTCTGACAGTGAGGGCAAGCCTACGGACACCACGAGGCCTGTCTGTAAGAAATGTATTAATTGTATTTAATAGGAAATCTTGTCATTTATTTAATTTATTGTTCTCATTGTTTAAAAGTTTGTGTTATGGTTATGGTTCTGGTGTGAAATAAAGCACAATAATTACATTTAAGACTGTTTTTTAAGAAAAGTATCGAAAAAGAATCGGAATCGCAATTCTTGACTTGGTATCGAAACCAAAATGTTGGTATCGTGACAACACTAGCTACTCCTGACAGTTAAACCTGATATTTAGTAGGTCTGTTAAGTATTAACGTAATTTGGCCGGTCAAAGTTGTTTGGGCTCGGATAAAATCGCTCCTTTACTTTCGTCCCGGCTCTCCCTACGTGTGTATGTGTGGTGTCAGGTGTCAGTATGAGAGGATGACAGCAAGTCTAATTTTGATGTGGCCCAAGAGCCAATCACAATAATACCTGCGATGCAGTGAACCAATCACCTTTGAGGGGGGGAAACCTATCGTTGATTAAACACTAGCCAGTGTTTCCCCTACCATTGTTTTGGAGGGGCGCTGCGCCCCGCCAACAGAGCCCCGTGCCCCCCCCTGAAATTCAAGGTGTTTAAAAAATATATATAATTTTTTTTTTTAAATATATATATAGCACCAAATTGCAAATAATCTATAACTACTGTCACTTTTCACATTGAACATGTGCTCTTTTATTAAATAAACTAAACGCTTTCATTTTAAGTTGTGAATTTAGTGTTTTTGACCCTAAGAAACACTGATGCATTAATCAATAACAATAATCCACAGCTCTTCTCTCTGCTCCAGAGGATTTAAAAAAAATATATCCCAATGCCACAAAAATGCATCAGTGACGTGGTTGAAATCTTGTCTCCAGAAAACAAAAAAACGGAAACAAGCGGTATCAGTGACTGTGTGTTTGATGTGGCTCTTTGCAGTAACATAGAAAAAATGTGGCTCTTAACCTCTGACTGGTTGGCCACCCCTGTACTAGGGCATTGCGTTCAAAGAATGCAGGGTTGTTGGTTGTTCCTAGAGTCTCTAAAAGTACAATGGGAGCCAGAGCCTTTTCTTATCAAGCTCCACATTTGTGGAATCAGCTTCCAGTTTGTGTTCGGGCGGCAGACAGCCTATCCGTTTTTAAGAGTACGCTTAAGACCTTCCTTTTTGATAAAGCTTATAGTGATAAAATAAAATAATCTAATAAGAGTGCATTGATGTAGATACGTTGTGCCTCTTCACCTATACATTTTAGTTCTTACTCTTTCACTTAAATCCTAAAAACTTAGATCTTATATTTAAAACTTTATCCAAAATCTTTCCCCTCTCTGACCTCTCGAGGTTCTAATAGAGGGTAACAGGTTGCAGAGAGGCCTAGCCCGGCCCGGTAGTGTGGAACGTAGCCACTGACCTACTCCTTACCTCTAACCAATTCAGGTTCCAGTGGGGACCTCTCTCCCCGCGTGTGCCTCTCCACCTCTGTTTCCTACTTCTTACTTGCTACCCTTTTCCCTCAACCAATCCTAAGGGAGTGCATGTATATAGACACGTTAGTTTAGCTGCTATAGGCTTGGACTGTTGGGGGCACCTTACTCCGTCTTTCTGGCTGTTTGTACCTGTGTACTCTCATGTTCCGATTAACCCAGTTTCCCCCAAATCTCTTTTTTGTGTTCATATATACGCCGGGATCCTGAGTCGAGGCTAATCCTGTTGCTGTGTGTCCTGGATCCTCTATCCTGAGTACTGGATCTGAGTCCTGGACTTTGAGTCGTAGCTGAACCTGTCTCTGCGGTCCTGCCTGACTCTCACCATACTACTTCCCTGATGGCTCCCACAAGATTGCTGACATCCTCGTGGATTCATCTTCTTATTATAGACACATGCATTTCCAAATATTTGGTCTACCTATGTTGTAAATGTATTATCTCTTCGATTTACACACCTGGGAGAGGGATCCCTCCTCTGTTGCTCTCCCTGAGGTTTCTCCCATTCTCCCCTTTAAACTGTGGGTTTTCTCCGGAAGTTTTTCCTTGTGTCTAAGGACAGAGGGTGTCGTATTGTCATACTGATATTCTGTACAAACTGTGAAGACCACTGACACAAATGTTACATTTGTGATATTGGGCTATATAAATAAACATTGATTGATTGATTGATTGATTGATTGACAGCATTTCTGGGTGTTGTTGATATATGGCTTTGTATGGTAGAGTCTAATTTGCACTTGTGGATGTAGCGATGAACTGTGTTAACTGACGATGCTTTTTCCAAGTGTTCCTGAGCCCACGTGATAATATCCTTGACAGAATGATGTCGGTTTTTAGTGCAGTGCCATCTGAGGGATCGAAGGTCACCGGCATTCAATGTTGGTTTTCGGCCTTGCACCTTACGTGCAGAGGTTTCTGCAAATTCTCTGAATCTTTTGATGATATTATGGACTGTAGATGATGAAATCCCTAAATTCCTTGCAATTGTATGTTGTTTAAACGTTGTTCTTAAATCGTTGGACTATTTGCTCACGCAGTTGTTCACAAAGTGGGGAACCTCACCCCACAGGACAGGGACAGGAAATCCCTGAAGTTAGCTTGCTAAACGAAAATCGTACGATTCCTACGATTTTCGAATCAGGATTTTCGTTTAGCAAGCTAACTTCAGGGATTTCCGGTCCTACGAAGCTGGTTCACTTTTTAGTGGGCTAGATAACTTATTCTGAACGGCTAGCCTGCTCCGGAGCAGGATAGGTTCCAGAAAGACGGCTGGCCAAAATCACCGACTGTGTGAACGTGAAAATGAATAGAATATCACCTCCCATCTTCAGAGCAATCTGACTATTATAACATTAGCGTTAAGAAAGCTTAATTAAATATCTGCCCCAACATAAGTAACCGGCTCAAAGTAACATTACGTGCAGTCCGCGGCACTGTGAATGCAGACGTCGATGTGTCCCATTATCATTCATATCACATCATAATGTATCATATATCTCCTTATCTGAGTCAGCTGAGCCGTATCTGGCCGTGCAACACTCAGTGTCACATACTGTATGCAGAAGTATTATTTTAAGCAACACATTAAGTTGACGAAACACTCGAGTCAAATGTAATTCAAGTCAGATCCACTAGTGTCTTACCCCTAGATTCCACCGGGTCCGTCTGCGTCGTGTTACGGCCATGTTACGGCTGCGCCGCGGCGTCCGCCTGGATCGCGGCCACTCTAGTCAATGGGTGCTATTCCACCAGACGCACCGCGTTACGGCTCAGAAGTGTCCCAGAAGCATCTCGGCGCTGGGCTCTGCTCAAAATAGGATTGAAGTCTATTTTTCTACGCGAGGCATTGCAGAGGCGTTGCAGAGGCGTTGCAGAGGAGTTGCAGAGGCGTTGCAGAGGCGCCGGGCAGGAAGTGGACCGGTCAGAGCATCCGGCCCATCCCCCAAATAAACAAATTTTGCAGACCCTATCCTTCCGCAGTCTTTCAAGTCGGAGGAGAAATGCCAGCGTTCTCCTCCGGTTTACAGGCACTGTGTCAATTATATATATAGAATAATTATGATGATGAATGCATTTTTTTTACCACTAAAATACAGCAACACATCTTTGATTCATGTTGTTTATAACTAGGGTTGGGTACCGAGAACCGGTTCCAACATTTCAATTCCAACGGCATCATTTAGAAATGTGAATTTCGGTTCCGCTTTTCGAAGCTTGAGGAAATGTTTCTCGCCGCTCTCTCCGTAGCCTACTGTATGATTGCAGCGGGGCGGGACATGTAGCGTTGTACCTACACTTCCTACAGCGTAACCATGTTCGCCTAGGGCGCCAGATCTGTGGAGACGCTGCGCTGACAGCTCTGGGAGGGGAAAAAAAATGTTTTGACCGTTGGGGCTCATCCTAATTGTAGGCCTTGATGTAACAACATTCATAATTAAGTAAATGTAACACCCTTTTCATCCCGGTTACACTTTTCATTTGCCCTGTACGATGGGGGCTGTAAGTGATGAAAATGGGGGATGTTGGCTTATCTGGCACCCACAGCTCACAGCCAAAGTGCGAGTGAGCGTGGGAGCGAGCGAGGGACCGGTACGCGCTGTTGTTATTAGCATCTGGTGCTAGCTGCTCTAACGGAAGAAGAAGATGTTTCTACAATGATGTGGAGGGAGAGTCCTCTCCAGTCAGACTGAGAGGCTCAGTGAGGTAAAGGACTCTGAGTGTTTAGATAGTTCACTTTAGTCTAAGTTATCTCAGTGGGTCTCAAACGTTTTGATCACAATTTCTGTAAACACATATTTCCAAGGCACTCCTTTATAATTATTGGGATAAAACAGGTTTGAAATCATTCCAATGTATACTATAGGACAGTAAACCAGACATATCGTTTTAAACTGAAGAGATAAAAACATATGCATAAATAAAATAGTAAAATAAGATATGAATGAACAACAAAAATAAAATACGTTAAATGTATTTGTTATTGGCTATGGTAGGTTATTGGTTATGTTCACATACTTATTTAATTATTAAAATGTAAACCGATCTTTTTCATATGGGTGTTTAGAGTTGTACCCCCTAGATCTAATCTCTAGTAATTCTGCTTAAAGTGCACCAGATTGAAGCATTTTACTTTAAAATGTTCAAACATTTCTTCCCGGTATGCCTGAGAAGGCAGATATGCTTGTTTTTCTCAACAAGAACTGTTTTTAAATGGGGGGGGGGGGGAAAGCCCGCCTTAACCTGCCATCAGGCCCTGGGGCTGGGGTTTTGTAGGCCCCCTATTTAAACAACAAATCAAAGTCATTTATAGCCTCGGCAGGCTCTGTGATCGCACTTCTCCACTCTGCTCTACACGCGCCTGGTCCTCTCCTCCAGATGAGTGACGTATCGGGCATCCCTCATGTATTTGTCCGGTTGCCGTTGGCTCCCCTCTAGAAGTCCTCGTCGTCCTCTCCATCTCCTCCAACATCCCTCCTGTCTGTTTTTCCTCTCCCGCTACTCCATCGCTATCAGAACCAGACGGCCTACTTGGCTCAGAGGCCCCGCGGCCGGCACCGCTCGGTACAGAACTCATCTGTCCTTCCTCCTCATCCTGGCCTACAGGTTTAAAATAACCTGTAAGCTTCCAAAACATTTGTAATAGCAGCTTGTCTCGAAACTACTTTTCCCTCAACAATTTCCTTTTCCGAGCGCCACTCTCAAACTTTTTCTTCTCCGACATTTTCTCCTAAACAACCTTCATCTGTCACTCAATCACTCGCAATTTGAATAAGTCACATGTGAAACATATTCTCATTCTGATTGGCTGTTAAGTGGTGCCCACTGACTGTTTCGGAGTCATCTCTGGAATCCATCGATCTGATTGATTAGCGGAGCAAATGATCAAAATACTATGGAGGGAAGATATTTTCGTTTGGATTACTGGTCTGGGGGAAGCTCACGAGTGTGTGTGTGTGTGTGTGTGTGTATTGTGTTGTGTTGTGTTTGTTTCCCGGGGAAAACACTCACGAGAAACACCGGCTGTTGTTATGCCTGCTGTGACGTCAAGTTACTCCGTTCTCCGCTTGTAATTATGCCGTTACAAGCTTCAAAGTTGTATTTATCATCTGAATTTGCCGAAACAAGTTTAATATTCTGAAAGCCAAGACTTTGTTTATTTGAAACCAGATGAAAACAAACTGTAACGGACCCTGCAGTGTTATCTATGATTACTATACACTTACATTCATAATGTCAGCGGAGGGAGGGGAACAGCAGAACAGCAGAGTGGCGAGGGAGAGCTGTCTTCTTCCCTTTACAAGCTTCAAAAATGTATTTATCGTGTGATTTTGGAAATAAAAGTTTCATATTCTGAAAGCCAAGACTTTGTTTATTTAAAAAAACTTTTTAAAACATCCGAAATAAAAAACCTTTTTTTTTTTTTTTTTTTTAAATTAATTTTTGTATTGGCTCATGATAGGCCCCTGATCTCCGTAGGCCCCTGGGCTTCAGCCCAGGTCAGCTCGTACATGAAGGCGGCCTGGGGGGGTTCCTTTAAAAGTTGGACTGTTCCACTGTTGTAGCTTCAGTGGTTCTCAGGTTACATACTGTAGCAGTGAATATAAACAGACTGATTAATGTGAATATTACTGTAAACTAACCTGTGTAAAAGTTTCTCGAATAAATGTACTTTTTTTGGTGGAAGAAGCATGTATAATTTTTTACCCTGCCCCTCAAAGAATCGGAATTGAGAACCGTTAAGAACCGGAATCGAAAAGTGGAATCGGAATCGGAATCAGAATCGTGGAAATTCAAACGATACCCAACCCTATTTATAACTGGGATATTACAATTATTATTAACTTTGTCTGTACAAAGTAGCCTGTCCAGGAAATATGCCCAAATCAACAAAAAAAAAAACTGCCAGCAGGCAAGACGCTCCGCTTCTGAAATGCGCCCGGTAGGGTATGACGCCGGAGGAGGCCGGACCAAAACCGCGGCGCAGCCGCAACGCGACGCAGACGGACCCGGTGGAATCTAGGGGTTAGACGGGGCAGCAGTGATATCATAAACCTGTTAATGAACGCATTCAAATGCTTTTTCTTTTACCAGCTGTATTCACCTTGCAGGTGCAGCTATGTGGCTTTTTAAGTGTTTAAGTCATGGATGTTTAAAGTTTAACTTCTTCATATGTCTAATATTATAGTTTACTTTTCATTCAGGAAGTATGACGCTGCGCTGTCGGTACGCTTCTTCATGTTTGTGATTGTGAATCCAGGAACAGCATTCGCACATGGGTGTTCTTCTCCTCCAGGTGGGCCAGGCTCACATGGAAGTATGTGTTAGGGAAATAATTGTCCTAGACTCCTAGATATGACGTACAGGACAAACCTTGACGTCTGTTTACCTCCTTTAAGGACACAGGCTGCTTCAGCCAATAATGTTATTGTTCCCATTCTGTGACCGGTCAATACTGGGTCACAGATGGTCTGTATTGTGGGTACACTGGGACACTTCCTTCTCTGTTGTCTGAGGACTCCAGGGCATGACATATGCAAGGCCATAAGTGGCGGAAGCTGGTAACTTAGTGTGCCCAAACTATCTAAAGCTATCTTATCAAAACATGTTGATGACTCTCTGTGGAACCAGTTAAATGGGCTGGCAAGAGAGAGGCTCTCCAGAATTGACGTGGCAACTCTACCGTGAAGTCAGAACCTCTGGCTCTTGGACTTGTGATGTGAATCCTCCGCCCGTAACTTCAAATAAACCATCAGTGTTTGACATCAAAGCTACTGCTCCTACCGTGTCTCCTTCCTGAGTCGGTGACTCCCACTGCATAGCTACAGAGAAGTTTCCTCTACAAATTGGCGTTGTCGGCAGGATGCCAACAGATCTTCAGATTCTGGTAAGTGTGATTTTCAAATCTACATTTGGACAATTGCCTTGCCAGAATCTGTGATTGACGGTATCCTAAAATTACCTGTGAAACTGATCAGCTGCGTTTCCTTTTGGTTAATGAACATTTGGGGATAGTTAAACCCAGGGAATCAGTGTCTGGGGACTCAGTCCTGGCTGATTTCCTCTGTGTGTGCTGCTCGGGACGGAAGTGCCATACACAGCTCATGTTTAGAGATACCTTAAAGAAAGGGCATCAGTGAGGTGGAGCTTCTGTGTGAATTGAAAGCAATGTAAAAGATTTGTACTGGACAATTCGCCGGATTCTGAGGGTCTTAGCGGCCAAACATAGCAGTTGAAAATAAGCAGCCAGAGATATTTACTGCTATCACCTCTCTGTAAAAACACGGCTCCAGCTGCAAGCCTTGGGAGTGTGTGTGTAAAACCTCCCCGTGTGTGTGGGGCTGGAGCAGTGCAGGCTGAGAGGGAGAATATCACAGTTTTTTTTTGTCTAGGCTTTAACACCGCCGTCTCTATTGCAACGGGACGGTCTAAAAGCACCCGTTGTTTAGGACCGCTTTCTCATGGTTAGATGGGCCAGCGCGAAGTGCGTGCATCACCGATGCGCCACGGTTCTCTGGAGCAGGTGGCGGTCAGGAGTGCATACATACAAATATAAGCTAATTGATCAGAGGTGTGTAGTGGCAAGCAAGCATAGGCAAACTGTTTCACCTTGAGGTGAACTCGATGGCGAGTAGATATAGGCTGGTCGTACGGACTACAGTCAACTGAGCTGTTGTTTGGATAGAAAGGGCAGGGAAAAAGTCTGTGGGCTCCGATCGGGGGGGCACAGCGCCACTAGAAACAAATAGCCTAGTGGTTGTCGCAAGAGGATAAGCTAGTTATCGCTCTTGGACGGATTTCAGGCACCGATAAATCACTTGTATACAAGGGTGAGGCGTGAGAAGACGCCCCACTGGAGATAATTCCCCCCCCTCTAAGATCTCTCTAAAATCCAGACTAAATTGAGCTGAATGAGCTTTGCTGTCGCGCTGGTGTTTATTACGATTTCATGTTTTGTTTGTATGGGGGGTCTATATTGGTTTGTCCCGCCGTCTTGTGTATGTTTTGTAACAACTAATAATGAATCAGTCCATAGACAGGGTAAAATGAACTAAACTTTAGTTATCTCACCAAAAGTAAATGACCTGAGAAAAATAAATAATATAAAGATGTAAAGCAAAATTCTGGTCGTATAAATGTGCTGCCAAATGAAAATAAATAGCAAAAGAGTGTTTTTATGTCCTGCCTCTGAGTGCAGGGGAAAATGTAAACAAGAAGCACACTGTTCAGGGTGAGCGCTAGGTGTAAGAAGAAAATAAGATTATATTGCTTTAAGAATCCATTCTTAAATGGTATTGCTGGAATGTTAAGATATCTTTGTGACCTTGTATAAACCCTATGCCCCGTCCTGCGCCCCGAGACCCTCAGAGACCTGCCTGAGGAGATCAGGGTTGCAAAATCTGTTTTTGTAGGTCAATGTTGTATTATTTGTTTCATTTATTCTTAATCTATGTATTGTATAGTAATAATGAATAAAAACGTAATGTATTGAACACATTCCGAAACAAAGCAGAGAAGACAAAATAGGTGTTGTTTTCCAAGGGCCTCTCTTTCACAGGCCCACACTTTGAATCATAACACTCCCAAGTCCTACAGAGATCAGTATCATTTTGTGTTGCAAGCCAAATCCAGGGGTTCTACTCGAGCCCAATTTTAAATACCATAAAGAAAAGTATTGAACCCAGCTCGAGCTAAATGTGAAATGTATTTAATTAATGTGCAAGTGTTTTGATTTATTTAAAATGTTCCAGTCTAGCTTCCTTCGAGTTTAGTATAAACAACATATTGGTTCTCATAACATTCTCACTGCTGTGCTGTCCCAAATGTTTTAAACCTTGGGCAGACAAGCACACACACACACACACTTTGGATGAGTAATCACTTCATCCAAATTGTAAATTGTTGCCTTCTTTAAAGTTATTAGTAATTCAAGATTAATTATTAAATTAAATTAGGTACATAACATAGAATAAACAAAATAACTTTGATTTGATCCTTTTGTTCACAACATTAGACCTTGTCCTCTAATCTCTACTAGAATAAGATAAGTGTGCATGTTTGGGTATTTTAACACTCCTGTAATGTACCTAATCTTGTTATCCTTTTCATTACAGAGCTGGGAAAATGGTGTATTGATTAGATTCTGATCTGTGCAAAGTCCAATTTTGACTGACTTTAGTTCTAATGTTAATTTCAACCCATAAGTAATTATTTAGATTAACTCAACATTTCACATGATGGATTAGTGATCCACATTTTTCCCACTAGTTTGTTGTGCAATTAGGCCAATGGTAAAGAGAGACATTGATGACCTTGTGTCCCTTTTGTTGGTACGTGGTTCCATTCTGTCTATGGCCTTGGACGATTTCACTAAGAATCACCCAGTTCTGACAGTCCGGCTGAGTGCAGTCACAGAGATGCTATGGCTGCTCTACATGAAATGACATTAATGGTCTGGTCAGAGAATGGACACCATTACCTGCTTCCAGAGACAATGCCGCTCCTCAAACTGTTACGGTGGCTGTTACGGTGTGCAGGAAGCAGGATCCAAATGCAGATTAGAGTAACAATAATTCCTTTATTTCAAGGCTAGATATAGGCTACACAAAGACAGCACGGAACACTCACCGATTAACTGGTCATAACACAAGACAACCCGACAAAGAGAGACAGAAAACCCAGAACTTAAATACACCCAGGACTAATCACATAAACACAAGACAGGTGAGGAGGGAGGAGAAAACACAGAGGTACCAGGTGAACACAATCGGGTAATCGGGGAGGGAAACAGACAGAAAGCAAACAGGCAGGAAACGGGGGTGAACACTTTACAAAATAAAACAGGAAACCCAAAGATAGAAAAAGACAAGAAAAACACCAACGCAGACAGATCCTAACAGTACCCCCCCCTCAAGGGACGGATTCCAGACGTCCCAAAACAAAACAAAAAGTCCAAAACCCTAAGCAGGGTGGGTGGAGGGGGTCCGGAGGAGGGACGCATCACTAAGCCACCAGGGTGGGTGGAGGGGGTCAGGAGGACGGGACTGAACTGACCACCCGGGGGTAAGGCAGAGGACCAGGAAGGGGTCTCGGGCGGACGGCCCGGGGGCAAGGCAGAGTCCAAAAAGGGGGACTCGGGCGGACGGCCCGGGGGCAAGACAGAGTCCAAGGTGGGGACCATGGAGGGGCGAAGGCAGCGGCAGGAAGAGTCAGGGGGCCGGGCCCGAGGGCGAAGGCAACGGCAGGAAAAGTCAGGGGACCGGGCCCGAGGGCGAGGACCGCGGCCCTCAGGGGGCCGGGCTCGAGGGTGAAGACCGCGGCTCTCAGGGGGCCGGGCTCGAGGGTGAAGACCGTGGCTCTCAGGGGGCCAGGCTCGAGGGCGAAGACCAGACAGCTCCGGAGGCCGGGCAGGAAGGCGCTGACGGGACAGTGCCGGAGACCGGGCAGGACCCGGTGTCGGAGTAGGTGGGACAGGCCTCGGCAGGATCCCCCACGGAAGAGGACCATGACACGGGATTTGCAGGATCCCCGGCAGGAGAGCAGTCGGCGGGGCCTCCAATGGCACAGGACATAGGATTGGCAGGACCCCCGGCAGGAGAGTAGACGGCGGGACCTCCAACGAGACAGGACAAAGGGTTGGCAGGACCCCGGCAGGAGAGTAGTCGGCGGGACCTCCAACAGCACCGGACAAAGGGTTGGCAGGACCCCAGGCAGGAGAGTAGTCGGTGGGACCTCCAACGAGACAGGACAAGGAGCTGGCAGGACCCCCGGCAGGAGAGTAGACGGCGGGACCTCCAACGAGACAGGACAAAGGGTTGGCAGGACGCCCGGCAGGAGAGTAGTCGGCGGGGCCTCCAACAGCACAGGACAAAGGGTTGGCAGGACCCCCGGCAGGAGAGTAGTCGGTGGGACCTCCAACGAGACAGGACAAGGAGCTGGCAGGACCCCCGGCAGGAGAGTAGACGGCGGGACCTCCAAGGGGACAGGACAAAGGGTTGGCAGGACCCCCGGCAGGAGAGTAGTCGGCGGGGCCTCCAACGGCACAGGACAAAGGGTTGGCAGGACCCCCGGCAGGAGAGTAGACGGCGGGACCTCCAACGAGACAGGACAAAGGGTTGGCAGGACCCCCGGCAGGAGAGTAGACGGCGGGCCCTCCAACGGGACAGGACAATGGGTTGGTAGGACCCCCGGCAGGAGAGTAGACGGCGGGACCTCCAACGGGACAGGACAAAGGGTTGGCAGGACCCCCGGCAGGAGAGTAGTCGGCGGGACCTCCAACGTGACAGGACAAGGAGCTGGCAGGACCCCCGGCAGGAGAGTAGACGGCGGGACCTCCAACGGGACAGACATACGATTGGTAGGACCCCCGACAGAGGAGTAGTCGACGGGACCTCCAACGGGACAGGACATGGAGTTGGCAGGACCCCCAGCGGAACCTCCAACGGACCAGGACATTGGGTAGGGACTTGAGACGTGACTCGAGAGGGGACTCGAGAGGGGAACTAGAGAGGGGACTAGAGGAGAGACTAGAGGAGGGACTAGAGGAGGGACTAAAGGAGGGACTAGAGGAGGGAACTCGAGAGGGAACTGGAGAGGGGACTCGAGAGGGAACTGGAGATGGGACTAGAGAAGTGACCTGAGGAGGGACTAGGGAAAGGACTAGAGAAGGGAACTCGAGAGGGGAACTAGAGAGGGGACTCGAAGAGGGACTAGAGGAGGGACTAAAGGAGGGACTAGAGGAGGGAACTCGAGAGGGGACTAGAGGAGGGACTAAAGGAGGGACTAGAGGAGGGAACTCGAGAGGGGACTAGAGGAGGGACTAGAGAAGGGACTAGAGATGGAACTCGAGAGGTGACTCGAGAGGGGACTTGAGAGGTGACTCGAGAGGGGACTCGAGAAGGAACTTGAGAGGAAACTGGAGAGGGGACTTGAGAAGGAACTTGAGAGGAAACTGGTGAGGGGACTCGGGAGGGAACTGGAGAGGGGACTTGAGAAGAAACTGGAGAGGGAACTCGAGAGGTGACTCGAGAGGGAACTCGAGAGGGAACTCGAGAGGTGACTCGAGAGGTGACTTGAGATGGGACTCGAGAGGAAACTTGAGAGTTGACTCGAGAGGAATCTCGAGAGGGAACTCGAGAGGAGACTCGAGAGGTGACTCGAGCGGGGACTCGAGCGGGGACTCGAGTGGGGACTCGAGAGATGACTTGAGAGGGAACTCGAGAGGAGACTTGAGAGGGGACTCGAAAGGGGACTCGAGAGATGACTTGAGAGGGAACTCGAGAGGAGACTTGAAGGGTGACTTGAGAGGTGACCCGAGAGGTAGCTCGAGAGGCAACTCGAGAGGGAACTGGAGAGGAGACTTGAGAGGGGACTTGAAAAGGAATTTGAGAGGGAAGTCGAGAGGGGACTTGAGAGGGGACTTGTGTCGGTCGGTACGCCGACAGGACCCGGGGAGCTGGCGTCGGCTGGGGAGCCAGCAGGAGACGAGGTGCTGGAGTCGGCCGGTACACCGACAGGCCTCGGGGAGCTGGCGTTGGCCGGTACGCCAGTCCTGGAGCCGAAACTGGAGTCGGGACCATGGCTACTGGGGCCGGTACTGAAGCCAGAATCATGGCTGTAAGGTCCGGTTCAGGAGCCGGAAACATGGCTGTAAGGTCCGGTTCTGGAGCTGGAAATATGGCTGTAAGGTCCAGTTCTGGAGCCGGAAACATGGCTGTAAGGTCCGGGTTCTGAAGCCGAATCCATGGCTGCCGGGACCGGTTCTGGAGCAAGGACCATGGCTGCTGGGGCCAGAACTGGGTCTGGAACCATGGCCCTTTGGGCTCATGCTGCCAACCTGGCCTTGCGACTCCTTCCTTTAGGAGCCGTTTGGAGGCTCCGTGGACCTCCAAAGGCCAGACGAGTACCAGCGAATGGCTCCTGAACTGTAGCAAACACTGGGTGAGAAGCAGGGGCTGACGCCAGACGGACCACACCGATGCGTGTGGTATCAAAACGGGAGTTGGGAGGCCTGGGGCTGTCAGGCAAGGGATAACACACCGTGAGAAAATCCAAAATCCTGCCCGATAAGAATTTAACCAAGCCTGGCTTCTCCATAGTAATCCGGCGTGCCTCTGCCAGAACAGCCTCTCGCTGCTGAACCCTGGACGCTCCCAACCATCGATACGAGCAGTCATCCAAAGCAAAGGAAAACTCCAATAGCTCCTGCTCAAAAGGATCTGCTGGGCCCATATTTTGGGTCGGGTTGTAATGTTACGGTGGCTGTTACGGTGTGCAGGAAGCAGGACCCAAATGCAGATTAGAGTAACAATAATTCCTTTATTTCAAGGCTAGATATAGGCTACACAAAGACAGCACGGAACACTCACCGATGAACTGGTCATAACACAAGACAACCCGACAAAGAGAGACAGAAAACCCAGAACTTAAATACACCCAGGACTAATCACATAAACACGAGACAGTTGAGGAGGGAGGAGAAAACACAGAGGTACCAGGTGAACACAATCGGGTAATCGGGGAGGGAAACAGACAGAAAGCAAACAGGCAGGAAACGGGGGTGAACACTTTACAAAATAAAACAGGAAACCCAAAGATAGAAAAAGACAAGAAAAACACCAACACAGACAGATCCTAACACAAACTGAACAATACTGTCTCACATGGGCCACTCCCCCCACCAAGCCATGAACTGAAAGCTTGACATCTGCTTTGAACACCTGGAAGCCTCCCGGTCACACCAGCACCAACCCTTGGGTCAGTCAGATGGGACTAACGGCTTAACTTAGGGCATTTGGTTCAGAAATATGACTCTCGTTACCGCAGAGTGGGTTGTTTTTTTTAAGGCTATTCATACTGCTATGCAGAGGATGCCTGTAGGTTGGCAAGCTGTTAAAAGCCCCTACTATATTTTAAAATAGGCCTAATGTCAGGGGCCTCTTAATGTCTAGTTCTACATGTATTCACATTATATAGACAGTGTTTCCACCTGGTGAAACTGAAGGCTGCACGGTACTCAGGCTACAATACGACCATTCTGTTCTGCTCTAACGATTCAATTGATAGATTCTACATCAAAACAATTCGCTTTTATTGTTTCCAATGATAACGTCATTTTAAGAGAAGGAATGCAAACCTGTTTTCAAATGTAAGGTTTTGAATGTGTTTGACATTTCTCAGTAATAACACCCTCAGACACCCACTATCATTCATGCTATGCCTTCAGTAGTGACTCAGATGTTAAGGGGAAGAAGCTTTTCCTCCCAAATCAGATATGCTTTGTTTTTCAACAAAGGTATACAGTTCCTGCATAATATATGTTTCTCACAATTGTTTTTTTTTGTAAGCTGCACACAGGTGATACTGAGTCTTCTCGAGTAATAGATTATAAATTACACCATGCTTAAATAGACTCCTAAGTTATTATTTCATATGAGACATATGTAAGAAAGGGGAGGGAAGAGTCAATTATATTGAGTAATTGATTTTATATTGGAACATTTATTTCTAAAACCTATGTTTTATGGAAGAGGAAAATATTTCTGATAAACTAATCTTTTATCAAACGGTAAATGGTGAATTAATATAACATTTAGAATCATTGAGAAGGGGTGATATCCACAGGGACTAGCTCACCTTTAAATTACAATAACATTTCTCTACTTTGGACTGATGAGTTTATGATTCTTGCATGTTAAATGACTAACACAAACCTTACATTTATAATGTGCATGTGTCAGGAAGGCTCCCAAATAATTCTGAGGGGCCTATCCTATTTTTGTAATTAAATGATAATGTGCTAATCCATTACTTTGAGTTGTCTGCACTCAGGAAAACATCCCTATCAAGTGTTAACCCAATAACTAGGACAGCTCTGAAGGCCAAGGGTCAGAGAAAGAGGGTCACACTCTCCGGCTGCAGAGGACACCCCCAGCAACGGGCAAGGAGGCACGAGGTCGTTCGAGATGAGAGGATTCTAATCTTCAACTATCTGAGGAGATGGGGTGCTTCTTCAACATTCTGCTCGGTGGGCTCAGGCAGACAACCCTGCGGGACGAGCGAGGACTTCAGAGGCTTCATACCAGGTTCCTTGTTTCTTGGAGGATCAGATATCTTCCTAACCTCTCCCATCACGGGGGGAGTCCTGGATGCGCCACTTGGAATACGCAGTTTTGTCTGGCACTGCTCTCAAGCAGATAGCAGAAGGAATGCAGGCAGATGAGCCTCCGTTTCACTGGGGGGGGATCAACTACAGTGCTCACTAATGAGCCACACAAAAAGCAGAGCAATTGGGGGGTTTAAATATGGCGCTCTGAGGAAGAGTTTGAGCCAATCAGCACCTCCGTGCTAATCTACAGTATCAGGATGCCTTTACACACACCAGACACTCGTTGTCATAAAGAGAGGAGGAGAACGAGTCAGAAAGACTGAAGGACATGTTCTTCCAGCTCTCGTACAAAGATGAACTTTGAATTGATTTTATATCTTGGATGTTTACAGATGTACAATTAATGACTGTCTTTATATTTACAATGACCAGACATGTGTTAAATAGTGGTGATTAATATATTTTTGCCGGATCAGATTACACTTTCGCACTAAACTAAATTAATTCAGATTATAAAGTATTGAATCATAAGATATTTCTACTATCACAGATAATGTTAATATCCTTTATCGTCCAGCAATCAGGCTTAACAACACTACTCTTTAATGTATTATCCATGCACAGAAAGACCTACAATGATGTTTCAAGTACTGGATTCATTTCAGTTTTGGCCCAAAACAAATATTTATAATATTTCATATAACAATTATGTAGCATATTTGATCCTCAAATTAGAGAAGTATAATTTAAAGAAATTGATATTATACATTCAACATTAGATAAACACAGAAGAATATTTGCCTAACTTTTCCTTTTCAGATTTTGAACAATGTACTTGACTAAAATGAATGTATTGATTTCACTACCTGCCTTACTCTTGACTAAAGCGTATTTAAGTAAACGTAAAAGTAATCCTAAAATTGAGGACACTGCACTTTTGCAGATTACAGATTGATCAAATCACCAGTGTGAATTATATACTCTAACTGTGAATTTTTAGCTGGATCTCTTACGATCCTGAGTTTTAAAATGCTTTTGACTAGTGATTGCCTTGAAGTAAATCTTTAAAGCGGCAAGCTGGTTTTGATTTTATAGTTTGATAAGTGAAATTAACTAATGGTAAATGATAAAGGATATTAGTTTAAAACAAATATTTAGCCACCTGTGTTTTATGTGTGTTCATTATTATGCTTTTGACAAAAGATGATCAAACACTGATGAGAGATGATTTTTCCTATTATGATTGGCTGTATCAATCATTGTGATTGAATGTTTCAATCTTATTATACTTTGTGATGTAATTAATGTAAGGTGAGACCACACTCGAATCTGGAGACGCCTATTGAGCTAATTATTGACCAAATTATTATTAGACTAATGTTTTAGGTTATCATAAATGATAAAAAGAGAGGACTGTTAGGGAAATAATTGTCCTAGACTCCTAGATATGACGTACAGGACAAACCTTGACGTCTGTTTACCTCCTTTAAGGACACAGGCTGCTTCAGCCAATAATGTTATTGTTCCCATTCTGTGACCGGTCAATACTGGGTCACAGATGGTCTGTATTGTGGGTACACTGGGACACTTCCTTCTCTGTTGTCTGAGGACTCCAGGGCATGACATATGCAAGGCCATAAGTGGCGGAAGCTGGTAACTTAGTGTGCCCAAACTATCTAAAGCTATCTTATCAAAACATGTTGATGACTCTCTGTGGAACCAGTTAAATGGGCTGGCAAGAGAGAGGCTCTCCAGAATTGACGTGGCAACTCTACCGTGAAGTCAGAACCTCTGGCTCTTGGACTTGTGATGTGAATCCTCCGCCCGTAACTCCAAATAAACTATCAGTGTTTGACATCAAAGCTACTGCTCCTACCGTGTCTCCTTCCTGAGTCGGTGACTCCCACTGCATAGCTACACAGAAGTTTCCTCTACAGTATGGAGACGATATGGTTCTTTACCAGCCTCTCAAAACACTTCATCATGATGGGGGTGAGTGCCACAGGCCGGTAATCATTCAGGCAGGTCACTGAGGATTTCTTTGGCACAGGTACAATGGCTGCCGTCTTAAAACATGATGGAACAATGGCCTGGTCCAGCGAGGTGTTGAATATGTCTGTGAGGACATGGGCCAGCTGGTCCGCACAGTCCCTGAGCACCCGTCCTGGTATACTGTCGGGGCCTGCTGCCTTCCGGGGGTTGACTTTCCTCAGGGTCCTCCGAACTTCAGCTGTGTCAAGGCGAAGTCTTTGTTCCCCCTGCTTGGGGACAGCTTTCATTGCAGTGGTGTTATTAAGTGCCTCAAAGCGACCAAAGTGATTATTGAGGTTGTTGAGAAATATAGTATCATTGTCACAGGGTGGTGGAGCAGCCTTGTATCCAGTGATGGACTGAATGCCCTGCCACATGCGCCTGCTGTCCATGGGGTCATGGAAGAAACTCTGGATTTTTTGGCTATGGGCGAGCTTTGCATCTCTGATGGCATGGTCCAGGTTGGCTCTTGCTGTTCTAAGAGCTGCCACGTCACCAGATCTGTAAGCCAAGTTTCGTGCTGTCAGCAGAGCACGAACCTCCATATTCATCCAGGGTTTCTCATTGGCACGTGTGGTGATGTTCTTGAGGACAGAGACGTCTTCCATGCACTTCTGGATGAATGCAGATACAGTCACAGCATACTCCTCCACATTAATCTGTAGGTTGACAGTTGCGGCCACTTTAAACATGTCCCAATCTGTGCATTCAAAACAGTCCTGCAATAATAACATGGATCCCTCAGGCCAGGTCCTCACCTGCTTCACCGTGGGCTTTTCTCTGATGAGCAGGGGCCTGTATGCAGGAATTAGCATAACAGAGAGATGGTCTGATGATCCAATGTGGGGGCGGGGTGCTGCTCTGAAAGCCCCCTTAATGTTGGTGCCAGATCCAGTGTATTTTTGCCTCTGGTTGCAAACTGTACATGCTGATAGAACTGAGGGAGAACTGTCTTCATGTTAGCCTGGTTAAAGTCCCCAGCAACAATAAAGACACCCTTTGGATGTGCAGTCTGTAGCTCACTGATGTTGTGGTAGAGAGCAGTCATGGCCTCTTCAGTATTAGCGCTGGGGGGAAAATACACTGCAGTGATGATTGTCGTAGTGAATTATCTTGGAAAATAGAATGGTCTGCATTTTATTGTTAAAAACTCAATGTCCGGAGAGCAGTGGCTAGAGAGCATTGTCACATTTGTACTCCACTTGTTACTCACGTAGATACACACACCACCCCCGCGGGATTTGCCTGTGAGGTCGGTGCTTCTGTCAGATCGGAATATTGTTAGCCCCTCCATGCCAACAGCTGTGTCGGGGACGGATGGATTTAGCCATGTTTCCGTGAGAATTATGGCGCAGCATTCCCTCATCTCTCGATTGTCCGTTAAATCCAGTTTAAGGTAATCCAGTTTGTTTTCCAGCGAACGTACATTGGCGAGTAGGACTGAAGGCAGCGGTGTTCGGAAGGGGTTTGCTTTTAGCTTAGCCGATAGCCCTCCCCGGCTACCGCTCTTACGCTTCCTGTCACACCGCCTCCGTCTCCTCCTGATGCGGCAAGGGCTGGTGGGAGGCTCCGTTGCTTCGGAAGCCGTTGGGTCTGACTGACGTAACAGTCCGAGTAGGCGTAGGCAATCCCGGGTAATTGCGTCTACCTTTCCTAAACTACGGACTTTTCGCAGATCGGTCATTAATTGATGATCATACACTACTCTAGCATCTAACGCCATTGTTTTGAGTGGTGTATTTAGCCTAAAAACTGGTTTATTTAAACAAAAAAGTCCTGTGTTGTCGTAAACCGGTACAGCCGCAGCCTCACTGGGCGCCGCCATTTTGCATGTTGTCCTGGGGTTACCTGACCTGGGGTTACGTACTGTAACCCAGCTTCTATGAGTATAGGCGCAGCCCTCTAAGGCTATCGCTATTGGGTAATCCCACTGCACGTGTGCAGCACTGACAGATTTAACCCACGCCCACCTATGACGTGGGCCCCACCTCCGGGCTCACTTCCGTATAAATAGGAAGTAGGCCCTACAATCTGCTCCCACACAAACAGCTTTTCTTCAGCTATTCGTGGAGCCAGTGGGGCCCGAACCTTAGAGGGCTGCGCCTATACTCATAGAAGCTGGGTTACAGTACGTAACCCCAGTTCTATATCGTATAAGGCTTCGCCCTCTAAGGCTATCGCTATTGGGTTAAGGGTGAAGCAGGATGTAGTCCATGCCCCACTGGTCCGTCCGTTACCAGAAGCACAAAACACACACCTACTCAATTAATAACCCATGTCCATTTCACCATGCGTAATGGAGCATCACATTCCCTGGGAATATAGCATTAAAAAATGAATATTCTCCATCAGGGAATGAAGGTAGGCTAAATAGGCTACCTGTCGTTTAAAAAAGTAGAAACCAACATCTCAATTGATTAAAACGATCAAAGAGGGAGAAAAAAGGTGGGGCCCACGTCATAGGTGGGCGTGGATTAAGTCTGTCAGTGCTGCACACGTGCAGTGGGATTACCCAATAGAGATATCCTTAGAGGGCGAAGCCTTATACAATATAGAATTTAAGCCCCCGACTTGCCATGTAGGAGATAAAGAGCAGAAATAAAAGTGATGGTAACTGATATTAGGAACAGAAACATCAGTAAAACATATTTTAGAGCATGTCGGGAAAAGGAAATAAATAAAAGTTTGTTACACTTCTTGGGAGAAACTGGAAAAGGGATCTAGATGAAGATGACGTAGTAATGGACTAGTTCCAGGAGATGGCAGTAATACAAAATAACGGATGACAGATGGCATTAAGCACCAAAGAAGAAGAAGAAGCTCTTTTTCAGAGCAAGGGATTGTGGAGGAGAGGTCATTAGATTATGATGACACTCGAGCAAAACACTTTCTGTGGAGATTAGTATGAATAAATTGACTAATTTAAAATACACAGTAAATCTAGTGTGATTATTTCCAAACGTTCTTATTACTGATGTGGATATGAGATGTGAGTGTGACTCAAACATTATTGTGGTGTGTGCACTCCCCACAATTACAAAGGGGAATAATGTGTGTATTAATGACTGCTTGTGAGTATTTTACTGTGTTATCATACCTAGACAATCAGTGACCATGTTTTTGTCACAGTGCAGGAATGACTATTTAACAGAGGAAGCTGTTCATAGACCTGGGAGCAACTGGAGAAATGTTTTTATTCAGTCCAAATTACTTTATCTGGATAATTAGCCTAACAAAGGAGACACTGATGGAACGTCTGCACTTGATTGGAATGCAGAAAAAAATATAAATAACTGTTAGGAAAAGCATTTAACAAACAGTAACGTAAGAGGGCAGCTTCTAATCTTCTGAATGCAAACACAAAGACGTCCTCCCTCCACAGGATGGCTGTTTAATAGATTTTAAGCAATGAACTTAATTCTAATAGAAAGTATGTTTCTTTGCCTATGCATTTTCTGTGTGAGAAAATGTGCACCTTTCTTAACAAAAGGTTTGGATCCAACAGTTAGTGAGAGAAGCGCTGCTGCGTCACAATATCTACCCTCATGACTCAAGGGAAAAAAATGTGTTTGCATTTACTGAATGTTACAGGAATCTCTGTTCACAGTTCTTTTGGATTCATCTTTAATCGTTTCTCTATATTTTGACTTCATTATATGTTCTTAAATTCTCAAGCTAAAAGCCAAACTTTTTTAGCTGAATGTCCATATTATACAATACATTTCCCCAATATCGGAATGTTTAAACAAACCTATAAAACATATAAACACTAAGCTTTTCAAGATTGGTATGTAACTTTCTATCCTTTAAAAATATGTTTTCTTACAAGTGTTACTTCCCTTGGCTAGACACCAGTTATACTAAGTTTTACTCAAGTATATGCACAAGGCGTTTTGCACTTGTTTATTTGTCTCAATAAAGTAAAGTAAAATTAAAAGAGGAAACTCTTATAAAAAAAAAAATCGGCAGTCAGTGTGCCAAACACACCCTTGGCGTATTCGGGCATGTGGTGATAAAAATATATATAATTATATATGTGGTGGATTAAAGGCTATAACAATCGTGGCTTATCACATTCACTATACTTTAACCCACTTTAATGTTGTCTAATCATTTCATATGGCTGTATGAAATGTAACCTGCATATCTGCTGTGCTTAACTGTGGTTTACGAGTGTGCATCATCACTCAGTTACAGACTGCAGATAGAACAGATACCTTCTGACTTCAGATGACTTTGGAAGAGAGTCCCAAGTGTAGAGGCTTCCAGTATAGTACCAAGGTGCACTTGAGAACATGATGGAAGAAATACTTTTTTTAAGAACCTTTATTTAGGTCCAGGTTGAAATATAATGTTTGCTTAGCTACAGAGACAGAACAGATGATTATGGATGAAAGTCTCATGCATGTAAGAAGAGCAAAAATACAGCTTTAAGAAATTCTAATGGAGGTGGATTTAAACATGTGGCCTCTGGTTCATTCTAAGGCCCAATTGTGAATTGATGATAGACTGATGGTACATCTGAGTGGTTACTTGTGCTATTTGAGTGGCCATTGAAACTCAAAAGATCAAAAGGGAAGGGTGTGGCTGAGCTCTACTCACAATGACTCACTAGACAAGAGATCTAAATACAGAGGATACTGTTACACAAAACTGGCAAGGAAAACACAAAGACAATATAAAAAGGTAAAATATTGAGAAATATTTGTGGAAAAGACTTCTTCCCTGCCACACTAGTATAGCGCATAGACTAAAACAAAACAACCTCTCACTTCACTATCAGTACATGTGTCGGGATATCAGTGAAGCCCTGATCATGTGTTTTCTTCAGTCAGTTACCACCTAAATAGTACTTTAAAGTTGGAGGAACTAATGGTTGCCATCAATGCCAGGTATCGCTTTCCTTTCAGTTGGAATTCACAAGTAGATAATTGTGATAATATTTAAAATATAAAGTTTGCTTAAAGGTAGGGTATGTAAGTTTGAGAAACCAGCTCGAGTGCGCTAGAATTTGAAAATACACAGCCGGAGAAAATCTGCCACTTCCTCACAGAGCCCCTCCTCCAACACACACGAACGCGCACATCACCAATGAGGGCACGAGATAAGTTTGTGCACAGATGGAAGGCTGACAGGCAGGTAGGCCATCCAGTTACTTTAGCCGGGCCGGCTCAGATGATTGGTCGTGCTTTTTACAGTACTACGGCTTCCATTGATGACATTTTTTTATGGATTTTTTGTCAAAGCACTTAAGATATTCATTGCTATCGGGATGTTAAGAGCATTCCATGGAATATAACAAAAAGTGTATCTCGAGCCGGTTTCTCAAACTTACATACCTACCTTTAAATGGATAAGAGTTATGTTTTTCTACAACAATCAGTGCTGAACCCACGATGGCAACAAAGCAGTCTCTTGCCACCATAAAGGAAAGTTATAAAGGAGGTTGGTTACTGTGGTGTTAGCTGTTATGCTTTTATTGTGATAGAGCTAACAGGATGTATGAGACCGGATGCGGACACGACGGGTCATGCTACTACGAAATGACATGGAGAGTACAAGCCTGAATAAAGTAACCACCATGCTCTAAACCGTCTGTATTACTTTACGCTTACCACGACATGGTGTCAGAACGTGGGCAGTGGTAAAGAGCTAGGTTGAAGTTGGAAAGAGAGTTGTGGAAAGTTAACGTCTGCAAGCGGCGAGATGTTAGACGACGACGGAGCTGCAGCCACACCGGCTGCACAGCCTCCACAACCTCCCCAGCTACAGGCTAATGCTAACGCTCCTCTGAGCGCTACGTTCACCATCCCACCACCTGAAGCATTCGACTTTGCAAAGCCTCAGGACTGGGAGCGATGCATACGCAGGTTCGAGAGATTCAGACTGGCCAGCAACCTCCATCTTAGCACAGAAGCTAACCAGGTGAACACGCTGATCTACTGCATGGGGGATGAAGCAGACGACATCCTACGGGGTCATGATTTATCCGACGCACAGAGACAGCAGTACACTTCGGTAAAAGCCACACTTGAAACGTACTTTGTGCCTAGAAAGAACGTGATATATGAGAGGGCAAGATTCAATCAGAGAGTGCAGCAACCAAACAAGGCTGTAGACACTTTCATTAATGCTTTGTATGCCCTAGCAGAAAACTGCAAATACGGAGCACTCCGCGACGAGTTAAGAGACCGGCTCGTATTGGGGTTGAGAGACGTCAGTCTAGCTGAGAGGATGCAGTTAGACAAGGACGCTCGAAAAAGCAGTCAATATGGCCAGACAGTCCGAAGTGATTAAAAGGCAGCAAACAGACCTCAGAGGAGGGGGTAGAATGGACATTGATGCAGTAACAAAAGGCAAAAGACAAAACCCATTCACCCCAAAGTCCCCTCATCAACCAATGCACCCATCAACAAAACCACAGCCATCATCTGATCGCCAGTCATGCTACAGAGGTGGAAAGTCCCCTGGTCATGCAAATGCACAGTGCCCTGCCAGAGAGGTGGCATGTCATGCATGTGGAAAGAGAGGTCATTACAGTAAAGTATGTAAATCTACCAAAGCAGTACATGCTGTAGAAACAGAAAGTTGCTATGATGATGATGATGATGATGATGATGATGATGATGATGATGATGATGATGATGATGATGATGATACTCCCTTGTTCCTAGGCTCAGTAGATGCAGGTTTAGACCCATGGTATGCTGATTTGACTATAAGGGACCATAAAGTCAGGTTTAAGATAGACACAGGAGCTGATGTCTCAGTTATTCCAGCCCAGACCTACTATGCCATTGCTCAGAGCAACACACAGTTAGCTAAGCCTGACAGACCACTATTTGGCCCAGGTCGCATGCTTCTATCTGTTTTAGGCAGATACAGAGTCACTATGCAAAGGAGAGCAGGTGATACAGGAGGATTTTTACGTTGTCAATGACTTAAACGTAGCATTGTTAAGCAGACCAGCAAGTGTAAAGCTTAAACTAGTCTACAGAGCAGACAGCATAGAGAAATCAGAAATGGAAGAGTCCTACCCAAAGTTGTGTCAGGGTTTAGGTATGATGCAGCAGCCATACACTATTAAACTCAGGCCAGACGCTATTCCCTATTCCCTGGCCACACCTAGACGGGTCCCCATCACTCTACTCGAAAAAGTGAAAGAGGAGCTCAAAAAAAATGGAGGACATTGGGGTCATCTCCAGAGTTGAAGAGCCGACCGACTGGTGTTCGGGCATGGTTCCGGTGCCTACAAAGACTGGCTCAGTGCGCATCTGCGTCGACCTCACCCGCCTCAACGAAGCAGTTCGCAGAGAGAAATACATATTGCCTTCAGTTGAGCAGACAATTGGATCTCTGGCAGGAGCCCAGATTTTCAGCAAGTTAGATGCCAACAGAGGATTTTGGCAGATTCCATTATCCCCCGAGTCGTCACTGTACACAACGTTCATAACTCCCTTTGGGCGCTTTTACTTTAACAGACTGCCCTTCGGCATAGCGTCAGCCCCAGAACATTTTCAGTGGCGCATGTCAATGATTATCGACGGGCTGCAGGGGGTTGTATGTCACATGGATGATGTCCTCATCTGGGGGAGAGATCAACAGCAGCACGACATCAGACTACACACTGTCCTCAACAAGCTCCAAGACGCCGGGGTCACACTAAACATGGAGAAGTGTGAGCTAAGCAAACGTGAAGTCAAGTTCCTAGGTCATATTCTGTCAGCTGACGGTGTGCAGCCAGACCCAGACAAGGTAAAGGCTGTCATGTCCATGAGAGAGCCGTCCAACACAGGAGAGGTTCGCAGTTTCCTGGGAATGTTAAACCAGCTGGGAAAATACATTCCAGGTTTAGCCGAAAAGGACAAGCCGCTAAGAGACGTTCTCTCAAAGAAGTATCAGTGGGTCTGGGGCTGTGCACAACAGAAAGCGTTTGACCAGATGAAAAATGATCTCACATCACCTCCAGTGCTGACACTTTACGACCCCAACAAAGAGCTGAAACTGTCTGCGGATGCCTCTTCCTACGGACTGGGTGCGGTCTTCCTACAGAAGGAGGGAGAGCAGTGGAAACCAGTCGCGTACGCATCGCGCTCTATGACAGAGACAGAACAGAGGTACGCCCAGGTGGAGAAGGAGGCGCTAGGATTGACATGGGGGTGCGAGCGTTTTAGAGACTTCCTAATTGGGAGACATTTTGCCATGGAAACTGACCACAAGCCACTTGTCAGCCTGCTAGGTCACCAGGCACTAACTGAGCTTCCTCCCAGGATCCAGCAGTTTCGACTCAGACTCATGAGGTACAGTTACACAATCTCACACACACCTGGCAAAGCCCTGTTTACAGCCGACACTCTCTCACGCTCACCTGTCAGTCAAAACTCAAGTTCAAAACTGACAGACAACGACTTAATGGAAGACACAAACATCTATGTGGATGAAATCATCAATAGCATGCCTGCCAGCTCAACATACATGGCACAACTGAGAGAGCGACTGCAGGAAGACAGTGTTTGCTCGGAGGTCATGTCATACTGTCAGAGAGGATGGCCTGACCGCAGCCAGCTCACAGGTCCAGTTAAAGCTTACTGGCCTGATAGAGCTGTACTTACTGTACATAATGGACTCCTGCTCATGGGCTCCAGACTAGTCATTCCCACAGCGATGCGCAACACTGTCCTCGATGCACTGCACGAGGGACATCAGGGGATGACCAGGTGCAGAGAGCGGGCCAGAGAGACGGTATGGTGGCCTGGCTTGAGCGGCTAACTAAACGAGCTGGTTAGAAATTGCAAAACATGCATCAAAGAGCGTGGCAATCCTGTGGAGCCATTAATGTCCAGTGAGCTCCCAGAGAGACCATGGCAAAAAGTAGGTTCTGATTTATTCACACTCAACCATGATAACTACCTACTAGTAGTGGACTACTACTCTAGGTATGTAGAGATTGCCAAACTAATTCCCACACGATCTCAGGATGTTATTGTGCATCTCAAATCAATATTCTCTAGACATGGGGTCCCAGAGAATTTTTTTAGTGACAATGGCCCCCAGTACGCCAGTCAACAATTCAAGGACTTTGCAGTAGCCTACGGGTTCAAACATGTCACTAGTAGCCCTAGGTTCGCTCAGAGTAACGGGGAGGCGGAACGTCACGTTCAGACTGTGAAACAGCTGCTCAAGAAAGCTAAGGATCCGTATCTGGCTCTGTTGGCCTATAGAGCTACACCACTTGCTAATGGCTACAGTCCTGCCCAGCTCCTCATGGGCAGGAGACTGCACACTCCAGTGCCCCAGCATCCCTCTCTACTCACCCCAGAGCTTCCAGACAGCACTGTTGTGGCAGCTAAAGAAAGGGAGAGGAGGGTGAAGGACACTGAACATTTCAACAAAAGGCACCGTGTGAGAGATCTAAGTCAGCTCACACCAGGTCAGCCAGTGTGGATTACAGATACAAAGTCTCAAGGCACAGTGGTTTCGTCGCACTCAGCTCCACGTTCCTACATAGTGGACGGGCCTTCAGGCACCATCAGGCGGAACAGACACCATCTTGTCCCTTTTCCAGAGACTGTACCACACACACACCTCACACTCCAACACCCAGCACACCACCCCAACCAGGTGAGCCTACACTGGGTTCTCCAGAACGCCCTGAGTCACACACACACACACACACACACACACACACACACACACACACACACACACACACACACACACACACACACACACACACACACACACACACACACACACACACACACACACACACACACACACACACACACACACACACACACACACACACACACACACACACACACACACACACACACACACACACACACACACACACACACACACACACAACTTATTTGGGGTGCCAGTCAGGTCTCTCTCCTGACGTTTCAGATTTGGCTTAGTCAGTCAGTTTTTGTAAATCTGAACAAAGGTGTATACATCTCTCTATAAACACCCCACATTGAATGACATTAAAATATAAGAAAAGACACAACTCAAAATCATAATCACAAGTAGTAAGTGTATTTTTGAATACAAACAAATTTGTCTTCCCACAGTTCAAAATGTAAATCCAAAACGTTCCACTCTGGGTGTCCTTCAAAATAAATAAAACAGTCAATTACCACAGGAGAATGTCAGTCGGTTTGAGCAATCCAGTCCTGGTTTTTAAGGTTTTGTGAGATGAGCGGCTCCTTTCAGCTTTGTATGCAATAATCCAGGAACGTGAAGCAAGGGTATGATGCCGGATGACGGTGGACCAGACAAACGGTACGGACTGTAAACGACCTAACTGCTGGTTGCTAACAGATGAGCGTGTTGCTCCGCCGATCCCTCTTGCTGCACACACCTTTTCCTTCCGGCTCCGTCTAACTAAATAGGGGGAAAAGGAAATGAGGCGCCAACCAACAGCGAATCACTGGCTGGGTGGGCGTTACCGTGAGTGACTACCGGTCACATAAACACCGGTTGTTACACTCCTTCCCCCATGAGAGAAGCCTGACATAGGAAGGCTTTTTTATTTTCCTTATCCCTCCTTATTTTATTTCCGATATTGTTGTTCCAACTTTAAGCTGGAAAACCCACAAAATCCTCTTCATCGCTTTCCTCTTCAAAAATCTTGAGGATACGCTGATGTTGCTTTCTGTCCATCTCTTCAGCAGTGGGGAAGCATGGTTTGATTTGAGCCACATTAACAACACGAATGTTCTCTCCAGTCTCTTCTAGGACCACCTCAAAGTTTAGAGGTCCGACTTGCCTGATGACACGATAGGGACCTTTCCACCTAGGTGCCAATCTGGCCATTTAGGATTTATCAGCCCTTGAGTAAGGATGTGCTTTTATCCACACACGATCTTTCTCTGAGAAATCCACATCTCTTCTTCCTTTGTCATAGTTTATTTTTTGTCTCTGCCTTGCTTTTCCCATGTTGCCGTTTACCATTTTCTGAAACTCGGCTATCTGTTTAGCTGTAGTGTATGCAGAGGTGTCAGGATCACAGAGATGGGGCTTTAGCTCGACATCCAATGGGCCTTTCAAAGGACGACAAAGGTTTAGCTCTGCAGGGGTGATTCCTGTGGACTCATGCACCGCTGAATTCAGTGCAAAGCGGAATTCTGGTAAGTATTTGTCCCAAGCTTTGTGTTTTTCTTCCACATAGGAAGCTATCATAGCTTTCACATTCCGGTTAACTCTCTCAGTCAGATTGGTTTGAGGGTGGTACGGTGAGGTCCGTTTCTGCTGAAGGTTCCACCGCTTGCATGTTTGTCCAAAAACAGCTGAAACAAACTGGGGACCTTGGTCCGAGAGGATGAAGGTCGGTACACCCCAGCGAGTCAGAATCTCCTTTGTTAATATCTGGGATACTGCCTCTGCTGTTGCTTTACGAAGTGGAAACATCTCAACCCATCTGGTGTAGTAGTCCACAAAGACAATGAGATAGAGGTTACCACTAGAGCTTCTTGGGAAGGGTCCCATGAGATCAACTCCTAACATCTCCCAAGGTCCATGTACCACAGTCTGCTGAAGTTTCCCTGGAGGTTTTCGAGTCTGAGGTTTGTAGAGCTGGCAAACCTGACAACAACGTACATACTCTCTCACATCAATGCTCATTTTAGGCCAATACACCAGGGCTTGTAGTCTTTTATACGTTTTATATCTTCCGAAATGGCCGGACACAGGATCATTATGATAATGGTAGAGTAGTTGTTGGCGTAGTGAAGATGGAATATACACCTGGTATAACGTTTTGTGAGGTAAGTGCACTACTCTGTATACCTTGTCCTCCAAAACAATAAACTTGGTAGTTGCATTTTCAACGACTTCTCCTTTTTCCATGATTGCATCGTACAGAGTCTGGATGACAGAATCCTCCTGCTGGGCTTTCCAGATGTCCTCATCAGTAATTTGGAGGTTTCTATAAGTGTCCCTCTTGGAGAGCAGCACAGCAGCACAGGTGGCAGGTTGTGTCTGGGCATCATCCACAGGAGCTCTTGACAGCGCATCTGGAACTGTGTTGTATTTTCCTTTACGGTACTCCACAGTGAAGGAAAACTCCTGGAGACGGAGAGCCCAACGAATAAGTCGAGTGCTGGTTTTTTGCGTTTTGAAAACCCAGACAAGTGAGGAATGATCGGTCACTACTGTAAAGTGTCTGCCTTCCAAGTAGTACCTCCACTTCTCTAGGGCCCATACGACAGCGAGGCATTCTTGCTCTGTGGTCGAGTAGTTCCGCTCTGCCTGGTTTAAAGTTCGGCTGGCAAAAGCCAGGACCTGCTCTGTACCGAGACCAGTCTGTTGAGCCAAGACTGCCCCCAAACCGACATCACTGGCGTCAGTATAGACGATAAAGGGGAGTTTAAAGTCAGGATGACCCAGGATTGGCGGTGAAACCAGATGTTTTTTTAGAACCTCAAAAGCAGTCTGACATTGAGAAGTCCAGAGGAACTTGGCTCCTTTCCGTTTAAGGGCGTTGAGTGGTTCGGTTAACTGTGAGAATCCAGGCACAAAGCGATGATACCATCCAGCCATCCCAAGAACCCTTTGGAGTTCCTTGATGTTCTGGGGAACAGGGAAATGCTGTACTGCCTTTGTCTTTTCAGGGTCAACTTCAATACCAACAGAGGAAACAACATGGCCCAGAAACTTCAGAGAGGTTCGAAAAAACTGACTCTTCTTCATGTTGACTGTAAGATTAGCCTCACGTAGTTTGTCTAGCACCGCTTGTATATCAGATGTGTGTTTTTCGAAGGTGTCAGAATAGATGATGATGTCATCTAAATATACAAAGCATGTGTTTCCCTGTAGGTCCCGAAGTACTATCTCCATCAGCCGTTGGAAAGTAGCTGGGGCGTTCTTAAGTCCAAATGGCATTACTTTGAACTGATACAGGCCAAAAGGGCATATGAAGGCAGTTTTTTCTCGGCTATCCTTATCCATTTGAACTTGCCAGTAGCCACTGTTGAGGTCCAAGGAAGTGAATACTACAGATCCAGCCAATGACTCTAGTATTTCCTGGATGTTTGGTAAGGGATAGGCGTCAGTGTGGGTAGCTGTATTCATCTTTCTGTAGTCCACACAAAACCTTGGTTTGCTATCCTGTTTTTTAGGCACCAGGACAACGGGAGCAGCATATGGAGAGGAAGATGGCTCAATAATGTATTTTTCTAACATTTCTTCTACATGGTCTTTTATGACCTGAAGTTTGGATGGGGACACACGATAGGCCTTCTGTTTGATGGGCATATTGTTAGTGAGGAACATTTTGTGCGTCAGAATATTTGTGTTTCCAAGTTTTTCTGTACAAACATCAGAGTTTGCTTGTAGTCGACGTAACAGTTGTTTTTTTCCGAAATCGTCTAGGTGAGAAGTGAGGGTTGCAGCCTGTAGGAGGTCAGGGCATGGTGGTAGATCAACCACGCTACCAGGAGGCACAGCAGAGAAGAAGGCGAGTTGTGGTGAAAAGCCTGTACTCTGACTTTCTTTTAAGAACTGATACTGGCTCTTCTTATTGCACTTAAACCAGTAACTGTTCTCTGATACATCAAACTGCAAGCCGGAAAAGAAAATGAAGTCAAGCCCGACCACTGCAGGGAAAGCAAGACTGGAAGCAGGCAGGACGACACAAGGTAATGTAACTGTTTGTGTCTTTAATGTGAGGTCCATATCGCTCCATCCTAAAGGCTGTCTCGCTTCGCCATCTGCCAAGGACAAGGGTCCCCTTGTCCAGGGTTTGAGCGCATCTTGCTGTCCTTTAATTCCTTTCCATATTTTTTCGTTTACCAGGGTGTAAGATGAACCGGTGTCAAGAATTGCAGTTCCCATCCATGGACCAATGTGCAATGGAACCATCAACTGACAGGGAAGAGTGCCCCCTGGTGGTATTGAAGAAGTGTTTGCAGGAGTAGTTGGTCCTAGGAACCCAAGTGTAGCACGGCCATCATGGGGAGTTTTTGGTTGTTGATATGGGGTTTTCTGAGAAGTAGCCCTGTTAGAGTTCCAGTGCGGGCAGGAATCTGGGGCATGACTTCCCTTACAGCGCCAACAGAACACTTGGGGGGGGTCGGTTGTGATTAGGTTGGCTTGGTCGGACAGGGTTTTCTCTGTTAGGAGGCATAGTAGCAGATTTAGAGGCAACATGCTGAGGTGTTTTACTTAGTAAATTCTTTCTTTGTTCATATTGCATCTGGTTCTCCCGGTCCTTCTCCAGTTGCTGACCAAGGCGGACAAGTCCATCGACAGAGGTGACTCTGCTACTTCTCAGCTGACTGGCCAGTTGGGGGTTGATGTTTTTCAAAATCAACTTTATGATCTCCTCTTCATCAATATCGGGTTTCCAGCGCTTGCATAATGACTGGTACATGTAGGCAAAGTCTCTGACGCTTTCACCCTCTCCCTGAACTCTATTGCGCACCCTCTCTGCCAGTTCATCCTCATAGTCCTCTGACAGGAAGGCAGCACGGAACTGGTCATGGAATTCTCTCCAAGTGTGAATTTTATGGCGGCCAACATCCCACCAATCTCTTGCAGTCCCGTGAAGCACATTACGCAGGGTGGCAATAAGCTCCTCACCCGTGAGCGGATTTAGAGCCAGGAAATCATCACACCTTTCCAGATATTGGAGAGGGTCAGGTGTATCATTCAATTTCCCAAATGATGGAAATTGAAGTTTAACAGGACTCTTTCCCATGAACCTGCTCTTTACTTCCTCATGAATGGTAGACTCCCCAGGTGACCCAAAATTGTTCTCTGACAGTCCAGGTTGTACGGTGGATTGTAATCTGGGGCGGTTTGGAATGGGCAGGAGCTTATCTTCCTGTAAAACCACAGGGTGGGTTTGAACACTCACATGGCCAAAGGTGGTGCTAACTTTGGCTGCCGTCATTTCTTCTGACAATGTATCTATAGTTTTCTTGCATTTGGAAAGCTCCTCATGTAGGTTAGTTATGGTAACAGACATTGGGGTGAGAGCAGAACAAAGATCCTTGAGCAGGTCAGTATGATAGTGATTTAACCGCCAGCTAATGGATGCATTGAGCTGTGTTTGCAGATATTCAAACTGCTTATCCATATGTTTGACAACTTCTTGTTGTTTTTCATGAAATAGGCTTGTCAGGGCTTTGTTTACTTGTTCATTATGAGTTGTGATTTTGTCCGTCATTTGTTCCATGTTATCCTTTAGCTCCTGGCGATGGTGATGTTGGTCCTCAATCATTTTCTGAAGCTGCTGTTGAATCCTACAGCCAGAATTATGTTCCTCTAAGGCAGAAGTTACAGGTTGAGGTCCTTCATTTCCATTGATGTCGTCTTTTACAGCAGTTTGAGGAGTTAAGGGATTAGCCAACTCTGAGAATCTAGTGAGGTCCATGTCCAACAGTGAATATGTTGTGGGAGGAGACTCGTGAGAAGGTACTGTATTTGTAGTAGGGGACACCACTAATTCTCCTTCCATTTCCCACAACAAGGATTCTGAATAGGCAGCCATTTTGTTGTCCTTTGTTCTCTTTTTCCCAAAAATAAAGTATAGGTCTACTAGCCACAGGGGTGGGTTTCTTTATTTAGTTTTTTTCTTTTATCTTTGTCATTCAACGGTATTTTCATCGTCGAGTCCCATCTGGGGTGCCATTTTTTATGTAACAGTTTACTTATTTGGGGTGCCAGTCAGGTCTCTCTCCTGACGTTTCAGATTTGGCTTAGTCAGTCAGTTTTTGTAAATCTGCACAAAGGTGTATACATCTCTCTATAAACACCCCACATTGAATGACATTAAAATATAAGAAAAGACACAACTCAAAATCATAATCACAAGTAGTAAGTGTATTTTTGAATACAAACAAATTTGTCTTCCCACAGTTCAAAATGTAAATCCAAAACGTTCCACTCTGGGTGTCCTTCAAAATAAATAAAACAGTCAATTACCACAGGAGAATGTCAGTCGGTTTGAGCAATCCAGTCCTGGTTTTTAAGGTTTTGTGAGATGAGCGGCTCCTTTCAGCTTTGTATGCAATAATCCAGGAACGTGAAGCAAGGGTATGATGCCGGATGACGGTGGACCAGACAAACGGTACGGACTGTAAACGACATAACTGCTGGTTGCTAACAGATGAGCGTGTTGCTCCGCCGATCCCTCTTGCTGCACACACCTTTTCCTTCCGGCTCCGTCTAACTAAATAGGGGGAAAAGGAAATGAGGCGCCAACCAACAGCGAATCACTGGCTGGGTGGGCGTTACCGTGAGTGACTACCGGTCACATAAACACCGGTTGTTACAACACACACACACACACACACACACACACACACACACACACACACACACACACACACACACACACACACACACACACACACACACACACACACACACACACACACACGGCCCTACCACTAGGCAGAGTGGTGGTAAAACCTCACAGACTGGACTTGTGAACTGGGGGGGGAGACAAATGAATGTGAAAAAAAAGACGATGTGAAAAGGGAAGAATGTTGAATAATTTTGTGTTTTGATGTTTGGATCACTTATGCTCACAAAGATATTGCCTGACTCAGTGGTTGTTTTTGTTATTTTTCATGAGAAGCCTTAAGATTGCAATGTTCTATTTTTGAGTAAATAGCTATGTGATTGTGCAGAAAGAAGTGTGATGACATGTTCTGAGGTTCTTGCAGAGTTTTCAGTTTATCACCTGATTTTGCATTTTCTGAGTCACAGTATATAAATGTGACAGTATGTTCTGTTTTATTAAGAAAGGGAGATGTGGTGTTAGCTGTTATTCTTTTATTGTGATAGAGCTAACAGGATGTATGAGACCGGATGTGGACACGACGGGTCATGCTACTACGAAATGACATGGAGAGTACAAGCCTGAATAAAGTAACCACCATGCTCTAAACCGTCTGTATTACTTTACGCTTACTACGACAGTTACTTATCTGTATATATCTCACATGGCTCACATAACTCCCAACCATAGGCGGTGCGTGAGGCTCAGGTTTGGGAAGGCTAAATAACTTTTTTTACCTGACGCTGCCCGCCTCCGGCGTCTATAGAAAAGAGATCAACTCAGTGGAAGCACCGCCTGCTGATCAGAGCTTAGTGTGCGGAGTTTAAATCTATCAAGTCATATTACAAGATAAAGGAAATACAGTTTAAACTGCCGTATGCAGGGAAGACACCGACGTGTCGCACATATCATTCATATCACATTATCAATCACATCATCGATCATATAATATCATAATATATCATATTATCTGAGTCAGCTTCTCGAGCCTCAAATGTAACTCAAATGTAATTAAAGTCAGATCCACTCGTGTCTTAGATGGGGCAGTGATATCATAAAACTGTTGTACGCTTTCAAACACTCTGTAGTTTATTTTTTAAGCAGTTGTTATATTCACCTTGCAGGTGCAGCTCTGTGGCTTGTATCCTGGATTATATGTTTAAGTCATGGACGTTTAAAGTTCATATTTGTCTAATATTAGTTTATTTTTTCATTAATGAAGTATGACGCTGCGCTGTCAGTACACTTGTCCCTGATTGTAATTGGTCAAATGTTGCTAACCCCGCCCCTTTCACGTGAACGCTTTCAGCTGGAGAGAGAAACCCTGGCTTGATTTACCGAGTTGATAACCAGCGTCGTAGGACCGCTTAGCGAGATCTCGTTTGTTAGGGTTAGTTAAGAGAACTCAAACATATCCAAGGTATGTTGAACTGAGGTTACCTACTGTAACCCCAGCTTCTATGAGTAAATGGCGCAGCCCTCTAAGGCTATCGCTATTGGGTAATCCCCCTGCGCCCCCCGCGCAGCACTGAAAACTTGTAGTCCACGCCCACCCACAAGGTGGGCCCCACCCTCGGGCCTCCTTCCGGTATAAATAGGAAGGAGGCCCGACAATCTGCTCCCATACAACATAACTTTTCTTCAGCTATTCGTAGAGCCAGTGGGGCCCCGCACTTAGAGGGCTGCGCCATTTACTCATAGAAGCTGGGGTTACAGTAGGTAACCTCAGTTCTATTTCATATATGGCTTCGCCCTCTAAGGCTATCGCTATTGGGTTAAGGGCGAAGCATGATGTAGTCTGCGCCCCACTGGGTCCGCCCGGCACTAGAAGCACAGACACACCTGCTCAATACCACCCCCTGCCTGTTGTGCCATGCGTAATGGCGCATCACCGTCCCTGGAACATAGCAAAACATGCCTATCTTCCTGACGGGGTGAATGGGAACAATACATACCGGCCGCTGTGAGAAAGTAGAGACGAAGGTCCCACCTTGCCCAGCGATCATAGAGGGGGAACAGCAGCTCTCTGCGTGTCAGACAGGTAGGAGAGCGCCCAGCTGGATCCCTGACGTCACTCACTCTGACCAGGCACTCCAAAGTGTGTCAGAGGAAAAAGGAACATCCCTCCTATAAGAGGGAAAAAGGGCCGCTCTCCACTTGCCGAGAGGTAGGAGAGAGGCGCACAGCTGGATCCCTGACGTCACTCACTCTGACAGGACACCCAGTACAGGGTGTGTCAGAGAGGAATGGGAGACATCTCTCAAATAAAAATGAATAAATGAACAGGGGGAAGACCAAGATGCAGCAGTGCAAATATCTTCCACTGACATTCCTCCGTGCAAAGCCGTGGAGAAGGAAATTCCTCTGGTGGAGTGTGCATTGATGTTCTCCGGGGGCTCCACCCCAGAGGAGACATATGCCTGCGACACAGCCTCACACAGCCAGTGTGACAGCCGTTGTGCATACCGAGGTTGCCCGATCGAGCGCTCTCTATAGTGCACAAACAGGCGCTGAGAACGGCGCTAGGCCGCCGTGCGCGCCACATAGCAAGACAGCGCGCGCACAGGACAGAGGTGATGAGACACGGCTTCTTCCTCCGACCTGTAAGGAGGGGGGAATAAGCCAGCCAGGGTGATCACTCTTGACCTAAAAGAGTTGTGATGACCTTAGGCATGAAGCCGGGTTAGGGCGTTGTAATGTTGTGACATACTATTTGGTCCGGAGTTGTGGATACCCGGAATGTGATATGTGTGACACCAGTTATTAGGTAGTAGAGAGCGGGAATAAAGCACAGTTAACGATACTCGCTGTCTCCTGAGTTGTCTATAACAAAGCAAGATACACATACCAAATGACAACACTACAACTGGCGACGAGGATACCGCAACACATCGCAGAATGAGGGAAGAGAAATAAAACATCCACAATTCTGGATAAGCGGTAAGCGAACTACGTTGGCTAACACATAAGGCTAACAAGCTAGCCAAGCCATCCACGGGACTCACCATGGCCAATCTCCCACATTTTCAGCAGTTTGATGTGCACACTGAACCCAGCTCTGTCGGCTCGAGGTGGAAAAGGTGGATTAAACGATTCACCAACTTCCTAGTGGCATTAGACATAAAGGAGGATACACAAAAATGTGCGCTATTGCTGCACTATGCTGGATCAGACGTGTATGACATATTTGACACGCTGCCAGGAACGGGAGACGCTGATGATAAGATACGGCCATAGCGAGCCTGCAAACCTATTTCTGCCCCAAAGTAAATCCTGAATATGAGATCTATATTTTCAGACAAGCTAGGAAAAATGACAGTGAGACATTGGATGCTTTCCACACGCGACTGAGACAGTTGGCGTCAACATGTGACTTTACCGACACTGATAAGGAAATAAAGTCACAGATTATTCTAAGCTGCAGTTCCGCGCGCCTCCGCAGGGCGGCGCTAAAGGACAGCGATATGACACTTCAAAAACTACTGGATGCAGGCAGAGCTCAAGAACTGTCAGACAAACAAGCTGCAGGTATGGAGACAGGAAGATCACAAAAAGAATTCCCAGTGCATGCTGTACAAAAGAAAAGCTTCCAAAGTCATAAACAATTCAATAAATATAATAATGTGAAGCATGAATACAAAACCTGCAACAACTGTGGTGGACACTTTCCTCATGAGGGAGGACAAGCAAACTGCCCAGCAAAGGGGAAAGATTGTAAAGCATGTGGAAAATTAAATCATTTCCAAAGATGCTGCAGATCACAAAACAAAGATTATACCCCTAAAGCTGCAGAAAAACAACAACATTACCGACCAACATACAAAGTGCATCAAGTGCAGAAACAAACTGAGCAAAAGACACAGAGACCAGACACTCCAGACAGCTCAGCAGAAGATGACTATGTGTATGTTGTATGCACACTGCAAGACAAAGCAGGACACAAACATACACAAATAACAATTGTGGACACAGTAATACATGTTATTGTTGACTCTGGTGCGACAGTGAACATATTAGATGATGTTTCCTATGAAGAGCTAAAAGCCAGTTGTGAACTGCAACCAGCTCTTCCTTTGAGAGGAAAATGTAAAGCTGCAGTCCATTCAACTACTTCCACAGTAAATGCAGTTACATTATATGTGATACAGGGTGACCATGGCTCACTGCTGAGTCGAAAGACAGCAACAGAACTAGGACTTCTGAAAGTTGTAAACTCTATGTCCACAGAAATGTCTATTTCATCCCCAAACCAGCTCCTCCATGAGTACCAAGACATCTTTCAAGGCATAGGAAAACTCAAAGATGTTCAAGTGAAGCTACACATTGATGAGTCAGTGCAACCTGTGACACAGCCACACAGGAGGATTCATTTCCACATGAGAAAAAGAGTGGAATCAGAATTAAACCAGCTACAGGAAAAAGGAGTCATCGAGAGAATCAGCGGCCCAACGCCATGGGTGTCTCCGATAGTTGCTACACCAAAACCAAAGAACCCTGACAAAGTTCGCATCTGTGTGGATATGCGCCTGCCGAACACAGCAATACAGCGAGAGCGCCACATCACACCAACTGTAGATGACCTCATCCACGACCTGAATGGAGCTGTAGTATTCTCCAAGCTGGATCTGAATGCTGGATACCATCAACTTGAGCTACATCCAGATTCAAGGTATATCACCACCTTCACTACACACACTGGCCTCTGGAGGTACACCAGACTGAACTTTGGCATTAACCCTGCCGCTGAAGTGTTTCAAAATGTCATTCAAGGAGTGTTACATGGTATTCCCAACGTCAGGAACATGAGTGATGACATCATTGTGTATGGGAAAACACAAGAAGAGCACAACAATAGCCTCAAAGCTGTTTATCAGAGACTGAGGGAGAAAAATATCACACTCAATGCTGATAAATGTGAATACAGTAAACCAGAGCTTGAGTTCTTTGGCTATATTTTTTCTGCAAAAGGCATATCTGCAGATCCTAAAAAGATCACTGTCATCAAGAACCTTACTCCACCCCAAAACGCATCAGAGGTTCGCAGTCTGCTCGGGATGATAATATACTGCTCACGTTTCAATCATGACTATGCCACGATCTCTGAACCTTTACGTCAACTAACAAAAAAAGACACTACTTGGTCATGGGGACCACAACAACAGTCGGCAATGGAGAGGCTAAAATCAGAGCTGATGGAAAACACTACAATGGCTTACTTTGACCCAAGGAAGAAATCCAAACTACTGGTTGATGCCAGCCCTGTTGGTCTAGGTGCCATACTCAGCCAGCACAGCCCTGACAAAGAGGGTAATGACCACATTGTTGCATATGCCAGCCGAGCACAGCGCTATTCTCAAACGGAGAGAGAAGCTCTGGCAATCCTCTGGGCATGTGAACACTTCCACCTATATCTCTATGGGTCACACTTCACTGTTATCACAGATCACAAACCGCTTGAACTGATCTTCAACAACCCAAAAGCCACACCCCCAGCTCGGTTAGAACGCTGGCGGCTAAGACTACAACCATACAGCTACATTATCAAGTACAAAGCTGGAAAAGATAACCCTGCCGATTACATGTCCAGACATCCTATTGAGGGAAACATACCAAGCAGATCGTCTCGCATGGCTGAGGAATATGTGAACTTTGTCATTGACAATGTTGTTCCAAAGGCAATGACACTTGAAGAAGTTCAAACAGAAACAAAGAATGATCCTACATTATGTAAAGTGATGCATTTTTTGAGTGCAGGACACTGGAGACATGCACCACAGGACTCAGACTACACTGATTATCCAATGCTGAAAGCACTCTACCGCCTACGAAACGAACTGACAGTCAACGCTGGAGAGAATGTCATTCTCAGAGGAACACGACTTGTGCTACCTACCTCTCTCCAACGTAAGGCAATAAGCCAAGCCCATGACGGTCATCTTGGCATTGTTAAGACCAAACAACTGGTAAGGGAAAAGGTATGGTTTCCAGGCATAGATGAAATGGTGGAAAAGATGATAAAACACTGCATTTAGATCTCAGTGCTGCGTTTGACACTGTTGACCACAGCATATTACTAGACCGACTGGAAAACTGGGTGGGACTTTCGGAAACAGTTCTGAATTGGTTTGAATCCTACTTAAAGGACAGAAACAACTTTGTTTCTATAGGTAAATACACATCTGAGTTGACAAATATGACATGTGGGGTTCCTCAAGGCTCCATCTTGGGGTCTCTTCTCTTTAACATCTACATGCTACCACTGGCTCAGATAATGAAGAACAACAAAATAAGTTACCATAGCTATGCAGATGACACACAAATTTACGTAACAATTTCACCAGGAGACTATGCTCCAATTCAAACACTGAGTAAGTGCATTGAACAAATCAATGACTGGATGTGTCAGAACTTTCTCCAATTAAACAAAGATAAAACTGAGGTAATGGTTTTTGGAGCAAAGGCAGAACGTATAAAAGTTAGCGCTGAGCTTCAGTCTGCAATGTTCAAAACAACAGATAAAGCCAGAAATCTAGGTGTAGTCATGGACTCTGACCTGAGTTTCAACAGTCACATTAAAACTGTTACTAAATCAGCCTACTATCACCTAAAGAATATATCTAGGATTAAAAGACTAATGTCACAGCAGGATTTGGAAAAACTTGTCCATGCTTTTATCTTCAGTAGACTCGACTACTGCAATGGTGTCTTCACAGGTCTCACTAAAAAATCTATTAGAAAGCTGCAGCTGATTCAGAACGCCGCTGCTCGAGTCCTCACTAACACTAAGAAAGTGGATCACATCACTCCAGTTCTGAAGTCTTTACACTGGCTTCCTGTGTGTCAAAGAATAGATTTCAAAATACTGCTGCTGGTTTATAAAGCACTGAATGGTTTAGGCCCAAAATACATTTCTGACCTCCTGCTAAATGATGAACCATCCAGATCTCTCAGGTCTTCAGGGACTGGTCAGCTTTCTGTCCCCAGAGTCAGAACTAAACATGGTAAAGCAGCATTCAGTTATTATGCTCCAAATATCTGGAACAAACTCCCAGAAACCTGCAGGTCCGCTGCAACTCTGACTACTTTTAAATCCAGGCTGAAGACTTTTCTTTTTGTCGCTGCTTTTAATTGAACTATTCATATCTTAGACTACACTGTAACTTTTATCCATGTACTTTTTATTATAATGTTTATTTTATTAGCTTTTCTTTTTAATGACTGATTTTAAATGCCATTTTTTGGAAAGCGCCTTGGCCTTGGCCTTGCCTGGCCCTTGCCCTTGCCTTGCCCTTGCCTTGCCTTGCCTGCCTTGCCATTGCCTTGGCCCTTGCCTTGCCATTGCCTTGCCTTGCCGTGCCTTGCCTTGCCTTGGCCTTGCCTTGCCTTGCCTTGCGCTTGCCTGCCTTGCCTTGGCCTTGCCTTGCCTTGCCTTGCCTTGCTTGCTTGCCTTGCCTTGCCTTGCCCTTGCCTTGCCTTGCCTTGCCTTGCCTTGCCTTGCCTTTGCCTTGCCTTGCCTTGCCTTGCCCTTGCCTTGCCTTGCCTTCCTTGCCCTTGCCTTGCCTTCCTTGCCTTGCCTTGCCTTGCCTTGCCTTGCCTTGCCTTGCCTTGCCTTGCCTTGCCTTGCCTTGCCTTGCCTTGCCTTCCCTTGCTTGCCTTGCCTTGCTTGCACTTGCCTTGCCTTGCCTTGCCTTGCCGTCCTTGCCTTGCCTTGCCTTGCCTTGCCTTGCCTTGCCTTGCCTTGCCTTGCCTTGCCTTGCCTTGCCTTGCATTGCCTTGCCTTGCCTTGCCTTGCCTTGCCTTGCCTTGCCTTGCCTTGCCTTGCCTTGCCTTCCTTTGCCTGCCTTGCCTTGCCTTGCCTTGCCTTGCTTGCCTTGCCTTGCCTTGCCTTGCCTTGCCGTGCCTTGCCTTGCCTTGCCTTGCCTTGCCTTGCCTTGCCTTGCCTTGCCTTGCCTTGCCTTGCCTTGCCTTGCCTTGCCTTGCCTTGCCTTGGCCTTGCCTTGCCTTGCCTTGCCTTGCCTTGCCTTGCCTTGCCTTGCCTTGCCTTGCCTTGCTTGCCTTGCCTTGCCTTGCCTTGCCTTGCTTGCCTTGCCTTGCCTTGCCTTGCCTTGCCTTGCCTTGCCTTGCCTTGCCTTGCCTTGCCTTGCCTTGCCTTGCCTTGCCTTGCCCTTGCCTGTTGCCTTGCCTTGCCTTGCCTTGCCTTTGCCTTGCCGTGCCTTGCCGTGCCTTGCCTTGCCTTGCCTGCCTTGCCTTGCCTTGCCTTGCCTTGCCTTGCCTTGCCTTGCCTTGCCTTGCCTTGCCTTGCCTTGCCTTGCCTTGCCTTGCCTTGCTTGCCCTTGCCTTGCCTTGCCTTGGCTTGCCCTTGCCTTGCCTTGCCTTGCCTTGCTTGCCTTGCTTGCCTTGCCTTGCCTTGCCTTGCCTTGCCTTGCCTTGCCTTGCCTTGCCTTGCCTTGCCTTGCCTTGCCTGTGCCTTGCCTTGCCTTGCCTTGCCTTGCTTGCCTTGCCTTGTTCCTTGCCTTGCCTTGCCTTGCCTTGCCTTGCCTTGCCTTGCCTTGCCTTGCCTTGCCTTGCCTTGCCTGTGCCTTGCCTTGCCTTGCCTTGCCTTGCCTTGCCTTGCCTTGCCTTGCCTTGCCTTGCCTGCTTGCCTTGCCTTGCCTTGCCTTGCCTTGCCTTGCATTGCCTTGCCTTGCCTTGCCTTGGCCTTGCCTTGCCTTGCCTTGGCCTCTTGCTTGCCTTGCCTTGCCTTGCCTTGCCTTGCCTTGCCTTGCCTTGCCTTGCCTTGCCTTGCCTGCCTTGCCTTGCCTTGCCTTGCCTGCCTTGCCTTGGCTTGCCTTGCTGCCTTGCCCTTGCCTTGGCCTTGCCTTGCCTTAGCCTTGCCTTGCCTTGCCTTGCCTTGCCTTGCCTTGGCCTTGCCTTGCCTTGCCTTGCCTTGCCTTGCCTTGCCTTGCCTTGCCTTGCCTTGCCTTGCCTTGCCTTGCCTTGCCTTGCCTTGCCTTCCCTGCTGCCTTGCCTTGCCTTGCCTTGCCTTGCCTTGCCTTGCCTTGCCTTGCCTTGCCTTGCCTTGCCTTGCCTTGCCTTGCCTTGCCTTGCCTTGCCTTGCCTTGCCTTGCCTTGCCTTGCCTTGCCTTGCCTTGCCTTGCCTTGCCTTGCCTTGCCTTGCCTTGCCTTGCCTTGCCTTGCCTTGCCTTGCCTTGCCTTGCCTTGCCTTGCCTTGCCTTGCCTTGCCTTGCCTTGCCTTGCCTTGCCTGCCTTGCCTTGCCTTGCCTTGCCTTGCCTTGCCTTGCCTTGCCTTGCCTTGCCTTGCCTTGCCTTGCCTTGCCTTGCCTTGCCTTGCCTACAGTGATTCCCAAACTGGACAGAATCTTCTCATCCTATGGTATCCCACATGTGGTGAAAACAGATAATGGACCTCCATTCAATGGACAGCCGTTCAAAGATTTCAGCCACTATCTCGGATTCAAACACAAAAAATAACACCGTATTGGCCGAGAGCTAATGCAGAAGCTGAACGCTTCATGAAAACATTGAAGAAAACAATAACAGCCACACACACTGAAGGAAAAACCATGGAAAACAGAACCTCTACAGTTTTCTTAGAAATTACCGTGCATCCCCACACGGTACTACACAGCTGACTCCAGCCGAGTAATGTTTTGGGAGAAAAACTCAACACCACTCTCCCCGCTCTTCATGTGACTCACCATCCACACATCTGACACCAAACTCCAAGATATTGATCAGAGTGCCAAGCAGCGCATGAAAAGAGCATGCCGACCACAAAAACAGAGCTCGACCTTCTATCCTCAAACCAGGTGACATTGTGCTATGCCGTCAGAATATCAAAGGCAAGCTCATGACTCCTTATGGAAGCAAACCTTCACCATCGTTGAAGATCAGAGGATCAATGGTGACAGCAGCTCGCCCAGGACATGAGATAAACACGAAACTCCTCACACTTCAAACTGCTCCCACCTTCAGTTCCTATTGGATCTGACTCAGGAATGACTGACGAAGAGGATGATCTGGATCTACAACTTCCTGACCCACCAGAGAGGAAACTCATCTAGCTCCAAAACGAGAATATCAACCCCCGAAGGCCCTGTTTCCAACCAGATATTCAATCAGAACAAACAGGAGACCACCACAACGTCTCATTGCTGAAATATGACTTAAAGAAGTCAAGAGACTGCAGATAGTTGAACAATTACAAAAAGGACATTTTTGCTAGTGACAAAGAAGACTCAGTCATTTAAGTTAAAACATTGAGATATTCATTTCTTTATTTGATTACTAAGAATAAGAGACCTTTCTTACTGAAATTCTTATTTACATTTAGTTAATATCAAAAGTCAATGTTCATCTGAAATAAGGGAGGGATGTAATGTTGTGGACATTTACTATTTGGTCCGGAGTGTGTGGATACCGGAATGTGATATGTGTGACACCAGTTATTAGGTAGTAGAGAGCGGGAATAAAGCACAGTTAACGATACTCGCTGTCTCCTGAGTTGTCTATAACAAAGCAAGATACACATACCAAATGACAACACTACAGGCGTAAAACAGCTGAACGGCCATCTCCTTGGATCCGGAGACATGACGGAGCCACAGAGAGAGCAGACAAATCACTCACCCTTTTCTCTGATAGAGCCAAAAGCAGTACTACTTTGGCTGATAACAGTTTAAGGGGAACCGGATCAGGTTCAAATGGGGCTTTGCTTTAGTGTGCGTAACACCAAAGCCAAATCCCTCTGAGGGGCCAGTGTGCGTGACACAGGTCTGAGTCTACATACTCTTCGCATACAACGGCTGCTGCGCTCTGCGAGCCCCTCTGTGAATTTCGCCGGGAATATACATTGCTCTGATGGAGAGCAACGTGTGTAGTGCGCCCAGAACAGCAGCCGCCTGGCTGCGTTCAGAAGCTGCGCAGATCGTACTCCTCCCTGGCGATTGAGGTAGGCTGCTTCCATAGCCGTGGCCTGTTGTCTGTGCAAATCAACACCTGTTTGATGTGACGCCACGGGGCGACTCCCCCGTTCTTTTCCGAGATTTAGAAAAATGCGGGGGTTAATAAACCCGCGCAAGACAACTGTTCCTGGGATGACAGGAGTGTTTCTTGTATCCCATGGAACTGCGGGGGGGGGGAGAGGCTTCTCTGTGATGTGCCGTAATGGTCATCATGGGGACGAGCCACGTCATCGCCCCGCCGCTGCCCGTGAGGGCAAAAAGGGCTGCGAGGGATAGTCTCCACATGCTGCATTTCACTCTGTCTCTCATCATGAGGCGCGTACACGCCTAGAGGATGAGAGGTGTGTGTATGCTGTCCATACGAGGCGTTATAACGGTGCTCGTGGCCTGGAATTTATTATGACCGTGTTGTAGGAGGCATATCTGGGACAGAGGAATGCCGCGAGCTCTGCATTTATAAACCAATAGGTTAAAACCAGCAGGCTTCTGCCGCGAAATGAACCACCTCTGGAGTGTCCCCCTGTGGAAGAGACCCAAGGGGATCACACGTGACCCAGCTGACGCCAACGCCGAGCAGCTGCGTCACGGAGAGGGCTGTGTGGGTTGTGACATGCCGGAGGAGGAGCTGTCAGTTTATCCACTCGCTGCCGCGAGAGCCGCGCTCTGCTGCTGGCTGAGTTTAATTCCACTCCAGATAAACGTTTATCTGAGAGGAAGAGGACAGCTCTTCTTCCAATTTATTATGAAACCCAGGCTTTGACAGATGCGATACAGAGATTGTACCGTCTGTAAAGCGACTTCCTCCCTGGAGCGAGCCAGGCAAATAGCAGGTCGTCCAGAGGGAAACCACACTCTCATCCCTCCTCTTGTGTAGCGGCTCCAGCCTTCTCTACACAAAAATGGGGAGGAGCCAGGAAATATCCGAACGGGGCAGACGATTGTCTGGTCTGATATTCCCTGAAATGAGAAAACGCAGGAATTTCCTGTGTTTCGGGATGATTGGGTACGTGGGAAGTATGCATCCTTCAGGTGGAAGTGAACCAGTCGTCCTGAGTGAACACATTCCAGCCCCCTGTTTGATCGTCAGCATGTGGAATACTGACAGATCGAGGATTGTCTCATTGCCCCAGTCTTTTTTCGGGATTAGAAAAATAACGGGAGTGAAAACCCCTGATTTTCCTCCCTTTGAGGAACCCTGGAAATATCCTCTTTCAACAGGAGTTCCAGCAGCTCGGATTGGAGCGCAAGACATAGCTTCTGGGAGGGACAGGAGTGTTTCCTGTATCCCATTGAACCAGGCCCGGACTGGCCATCGGGAGGACCGGGAGGTTTCCCGATGGCCTGGCCTGCTAAGTGGCCGTGCTGGCTTTGAGGATTTTTTTTTTTTGTTATGTATGTATTGTGAACGCAACGCTGCGCAAAATGTGGGTCTGATTCTGCCTCACAGAGGGTGACTGGCTTGTCTACATGATGTGGCCTGCCGACATGGGCCACTTTCATACAGATCATACTAATGCCTTCGATTGGTCTGTGTGTCATTCCAAGCTCGGGAGGGTGTGTGTTAGTGTATGTGTGGTGCGAGCGAGTGAGATAAAGCGCGCACACCGGTTACGTGTATTGTTGTTGTTAGCATCTGGTGCTAGCTAGCTGCGCTACCCGTATATAAGGAAGCTTTTTCAACAACAAGGTTGAAGGGAGAGTTCCTCTGCTGTCAGACTGGAGAGACTGATAACTTCAGCTCAGGTGAGGTAAAGGGACTCTCTGAGTGCTTAGATAGTTAACTTAGTCTAAGTTATCACAGTGGGTCTCAAAACGGTTTTGGTCACCATTTATGTAAACACATATTTCCATTTGAGGGGGGTAATTAGTGATTAGTAAAATATGCATGAATAATAAAAATAAAAACGTTAACTAGGTGAAAAAAGGTAAGATAAACTATTAAACTTGTTGAGAGCTAAAACTAGTCTTTGCTTCTGCCTCAAATAGGAGCAGGGGGGAGAGGAGGGAGACAGGTGACGCTGGTTCAGGAGCACAGATTCAATGTTTTTTCATATTGGATATGGTATGTTATTGGTTATGGCCATGTTTATATGATTTTATGATTATTTAAATTAGGGATGCTCCGATCGCCAATTTCGGGGCCGATCGCCGGAATCAGTATCGGCCAATACCGATCGCCGATCCGATCGAGTGGGCGGGGCCTAAATGGAAGATTTAAACATCACTTTAAATCTTCCATTTAAAGTGATGTTTAAAACTCAGTTAATGGGGCTCATTCCACTGGAGCTTCCACAAACAACAATCAACTTAATTATTACATTCAAATGATGTACATTATTCAAGTTTACATTCACTTTGGATAATAACACGGGAGAAATTAGCGGAAGCGCTCTCTTTTCCTCTCTCCCCTCTCTCTCCCTCTCCTGACAGCCTGTCAGTATCTCATGCAGCTCACTGATCCAGTAATGAGTGACCCGACAATGAAGAATACATATATTTATAATAACTAGTTTAGCTTGTTCCAGAGGTAGATAAAATAGCTAAGTGTGTTAGGTCTAACTCTTACGGCCCGTCCACACTACAGCGTCGACAGCGTCGACAGCTTCAATCTGCCCATTCACTTTGAATGGGGTGACGTCACGTTGCCGCTTTTTTTCGCCGAACTGAATTGTGGGTAGCATAGCGGTCTCCGGCGTCAGAAGTTGAACAATGTTCAACTTCTGACGTCGGAGACGCCGGAGTAGCCAGCGCCAGCCAATCAAATCCCGTTTCTGAAAATCTGACAGCTCAAGCCGTAGCCAATCAAACCGCGTCTAAGCTGGGAGAGATATCCCCGCCGGTTCATTTCTATATTTCAAAAAAAAGATGGAGGAGAAACTAATTATCGCCGTAGCAAATCACCCCGGTTTTGTATGACCAGACCCTCTTCACCTACCCGGATACAAACCGGAGGAACCAGGCATGGAGGGAGGTGGCAGAAGACAGTGGGTGAAACTGGTAGGTTTTCGCATGTTTGGGGAGTTTTATATATATATTGCTCCCATAAAATCCCCGGGGGTTTTTGCTTTGTATGTCGGGGGCGGGAGATTCATGTGATTGTTGTTGGTCGCGTTGCTTGAATAACATCCCCAAGTTTCAGGACACGCCCAGCTCCAAGCTTTTTTTGAAGCTGTAGTGTGGACGCTCCGGGAAGCGCAGCATTAAAGTGAGGCCGGGCCTAATAAGGCCTAACCAAACCGAGCGAAACGCACCTTATGTGTGTCATTCAAGCTCGGGAGGGTGTGTGTGTGTGTGTGTGTGTGGTGTGTGTGTGTGTATGTGTGTGTGTGTGTGTGTGTGTGTGTGTGTGTGGTGTGTGTGTGTGTGTGGTGTGTGTGTACAGTACGTCCACACAGCAGCTTTTCGAAAATCTTGGAGCTGGGCGTGTCTGAAAGCTTGGGGATTTTTTGCGAGCAACGCGACCAACAACCAATCACATGAATCTCCCGCCCCCGACATACAAAGCAAAAAACCCCGGGGATTTTATGCAAGCAATATATATATATATATATAAACTCCCCAAACAGGCGAAAACCTACCAGTTTCACCCACTGTCTCTGCCACCTCCCTCCATGCCTGGTTCCTCCAGTTTGTATCCCGTTAATAGTTTCTGGTCGTAAAGAACCGGGTGATTTTCTACCGTAATTTCTCGTTTGGAATATGAGGAAATTAACTGTGGTCTGGCTCTCTCTGTGTGTGTGTTTCGCTGTGCTTACCGGTCCGGCGGGCGGAGCTGCAGGATTTCTGCTTCACACACATGTTGCATACCACTATTTTACTGTCTTTTTCGGACACCTTAAAATAATGCCAGACCGGTGAAGCCATTTTGGCGAGCTTGTTTTTGCCGCACACAGAGAAAAGTGTCATGTATTTTACGTCATGCGATCGGGTCTCGCGATCGGCATGTTTAGAGAGCACCGATCGATCGGTAAGAGAGTGAATATCGGCCGATCTCGATCGGTGACCAATCGATCGGAGCATCCCTAATTTAAATGTATAGTTATGTTTCATATGGGTGTAGTCTCTTTATTTCCCCCTTAAAATGCACCAGATTGATGCATTTAAGTCCAACATTTAAAAATAATCTTACCGGGGAGCATGCCCCCGGACCCCCCTAGAGGATTTGAGGTCCACCCCCCACTTAAAATATGTTCACATAGGTTCCTAAATAAATTTGCACATTTTTAAAAATAGTAACCCATGTCCATATGTTTATTTTTGGGTAGTAGATTTAGAGGGCCATCACTATGGGCAGGAACGCTGTAAAAATTGACAAATAAATCCAGCAAAATGGCACAAAAAACTGGTAGTGGCCAGGCTGGGTGTATAATTCCCAGCCTGACTTATTGTCCCAGTCCGGCCCTGCATTGAACTGTGGGGGGGGGGGGGAGAGGCGAACTGCAAGGCGTATCCTCTGCTGATCAGCCTGCTCATCCATCTGTCCATCAGACCAACCCAGTCTCACAAAAAAACGTGTAATAACTACGTTGGTCCACAACGTAGGACGTAGTATATCTACAAAAACGCCTCTGAAATTGTAAGATGCCTACGTTTTTTTTCACCATTCATTCCAATGGCTGGCTTCTATGTCACGTGATCTTCAAATTTTCTCCCTGCAGAAAAAAAAACATGGCCGACCTTCGTTTTATTCTCGGTGTAAAATGCCTATTTTAAGGTTAGTTTGGCCATTAAAATGCGTTTTGATGTCATTTCATGCGAGAAATATGAGTTGTTATTTAAGATTATGTGTGCAGTGGATGTACATGATCTTTAGTTTTGCTAGTTATTACGAAGATTACTTCAGGAAATTGTGTCCATTTCAACGTTTTCATTGTTACGAAGGTGGTTGCTAGGGACGATGCTATCAGTGTATGCTCTGAAATTGTAATATTATAACGTCTTTGCCCTCATTTATTTCTATTGCTGTTAGCGCACAACTCGAACGTAGCAGTTTAACAAAAATGCCTCAGGAAATTGTGTACATTCAACGTATTTTAAGTGTGGCCCGAGCGAGACCTTACATGTATTGTTGTTGTTAGCATCTGGTGCTAGCTAGCTGCGCTAACGGATAACGGATAAGGAGCTGTTTAAATGAAAACAGAGGAGCGACATTTCGCCGACAACTGCGCCGAGCACTTGACTTTATGCAGGAAGCCAGACAGTGGGACATTGTACGAACAGTCAGCACACGTAACATGATTGCAGCGTCCAGGCAGCTCCCGTTCGAGCATATGCCTTGATATGCTAACATGCTAACAAGCATGTTGTTTAAACATTCTCTCTGATGTTATATTATTTCTGTTATGTTGTGTAACTGTTTAATTGTGTTATCTTTATTGCTACCCCCTTCCCCGTCCATTTATGGCGCGTTTCCACTGCAGGCCTCGCTCGGCCTCGCTCGGTTTGGTTAGGCCCGGCTCACTTTAATGCTGCGTTTCCATTACAGTTTAGGAACTGGGGCAGTTACTATAGTAACGCGAGTGTAGGCGGAGCCGTGACGTCATCTTCAATGAGAGCCCCAGAAAAACAACACAGCCGGTTAGCTCTTAGCACTCAGAGCTCACAGCTCTTCATATCTGTTCAGAAACTTGACAAAAGTTAAACAAGTACAAACCACAGACTGCCTGTGTCATGGCGAATACAGTCGCTGGTTATTTATGTCTGTATAGGCCGTTGTTGTGAGTGTGGACGGTCGGAGCATATATAACGTTAGCTTAGCCAAGCTACATTTAGGAAACACGCATTTTAAAAGGGTTTTTTCGCCTGCCGTCTGTCTGCAGACTTGTCAAGCATTAATTCATGGTTTTTACTAACCGGTATCAGTATGTTGTTACTTCGGCATCATTTTGAAACGTGTATTACAATTAATTCACGGTCAAATATGTTCATCTTGTTGTAGTTGTAGCCCCCTTGCCAGCGATTCTCTCTCTAGTTTAGCATACTCAGCCCAACTCAGCCTGGTTGTTCCTGGCCCTAGAACCACGATTTAGTCGGGCCAGAAAAAAGGTGAAAAAGTAGCCCCGGGCCAAAACTAGGCCAAGTGGAAACGCAACCAAAAACGGACCCCGCACGGCTCGGCACGCTTAAAGCGAGCTACCCGCTGCAGTTGAAACGCGCCATTATAGTGTTGGTCCCAAGCGGCAAACTGTGGGGTAGAGCCGGGAAGCCAATACGGAAGTGCCACACACTGCAGTTCATATATTGGCCGATAGGCGATGGCTGCAGAAAGGAGCAATTTCCATAGACCCCCATGTTAAAATGCCCAACTTTACAGCAGAAAAAAACATGTTTTCTACCCCTGGCTCCATACATTTTATTAGCGATATAGTTCCACCTTCATGATTATGGATCTGTGAGTGAATTGTTTTCTAACGCGACCCTTTTATTTATATTAGGTCTTAAAGTTTGTGCATAAATTAGGGCGTGGTCACATTGAGTGACGGCTCTGTCAAGTGCCTGCCGCTGTTAGCTTCTTGTCTCTCTGCTACCTGCTCCGTGAAGCTAGCTACAGGGACTCTGCCTGCTCAGCTCATCCAGGAAACACAACTTGTAGCCGGCCGTGGTTGTTTGTTCTTCATGCTTATATATCGGACTATTGTGATTCGCTCTGCGGTTAAAACAGACGGTGCATGAATGCGGTTTTGCGGTAAGTGAAATTCTAGTGCTTTATTTATGTGTTAATGATTGTAATCAGCTACGTAATGAATGGTAAGGCTTGGGTTAGCATGTAAGCTAGTGGTAGCTACATCGGTGCTAACGATTGTAATCGTAGCCTCCAAGTTAAAATCATAGACTGTATATATAAAGGTTAAAACGAAATAGACAAGTGTTAAGTGGGATAATACTGTTGAACAAACGGCTTCTGTTTGAGGTTCATAAAATAAGGTTACATCCTTGTAACTTAGAGATATTTTATTATGTTGTTAGAACTGTATGCATCTAAGGTTAATTTAAATTGGCTATGCTCAAGTATGTAGACAAGCTAACGTCGAAGTAGTGTATGTGAAATCAACCTCACAATAAGATGTGTGTATATTACAATTATTAATGTCATATTTCAAGATGATTACTTAGATATTACAATATGGTTGGTTGAGCTGGAGTTCATTATTGAGCTTACACATTAACGTCACAGTCATCTGAAGAACGAACCCAAACCTTGTTGTTTGTATTAATTGCATTACCAAATGGGTATCAAATAAACAGTAAGCATTGGTAACACAACTTCCAAAGTTACAGTAAAATAAAAAGGCCCCTGACTCAGACAATACACAATCCAACATGTTCAACAGAAGAGAATCAGTTATATTGTTTGTACACATGGTACTTTACATATATATATATATATATATATATATATCTGTTTGTTTAAGGTGTCCAGGTGATGCAGACAGGCTGGACCAGAGAGTGAGAGACAGAACTGGACTCCTCACAGCAGTGAACTTCAGCACAGGTAGCTCATTGTTGAAATAAAAAAAAAACATTACAATTACAAAATAATGATATCTACAGCCCCTAAACACACAAACACACCGCTTTCATAAATAACACACTTGTTCTGCAATAATATGTTTTATGTTTCCTGTCATTTTTGTTAGGAAAGGACATGCCTGAAAGACACGACATTTTCTCCTTCTCTGAGGGTCAAGAAGAACATCCAAGAGGAACATTAAAAGCTGATGTTATGAGATTTTAAGACCAGTACAGGACATTCACTAAGAAACTACTTTTATTGTAAAAACAGTCAGCTGATCGAATGCAGCTATTTCCACATCTACACTCCATCAGCTGATTATTTCTATTTGCCTCACTTTATGAGCTTCACAACATGTACCTTGTTTTGCAACGTCACAAATAAATGGGGCCAATCTTCAGTCGGATGTGAATGTGTAATCTAACATTTTCAGTAAGAATAATGGACAAAAGGAGTGCAAATACAAATACAATTTATTGAAATGTGAACCAAAAGTTAATCAAATGTTTTAAATAAAAAGCACATATGGACAGAAGGTGTAAACCTATTAAACACATTTAGTCAAATAAAGTGACCGACTAGGCCTGTGCAGTTGGTATCAGCTTTGCCCAGCATGGGCTCCTTCATCAGCCCTGGTCCTTCTCGCTGAGGAAAGACCCTCAGTCCTCTCCAAACCAACAGACAGGACGTCCATCACACGGAGGTTTCTCCCTGAAGTCTCTACTGCTCTCTGGACACCACGCTGTCTCAATCCGTCCACACTGAATATGAGATTGGGAAAATGAAAATAATAAATGCTTTAGACAATAAGAAACATAAAGTTGACTGTTGAGTTGCTCAGTTTTGTTAGATTGTCAATACTATTACTGTATAACTATAATATCTCAGGTTAAGAGGCACATTCAAATAAAGATTGGTCTTTAAATACATTTTGTCTTTTGAATTGTTTGTCTAAAGTCAAGGATCTATAACTGGTACTTAGTTTTAATGATAGTCTGGTTATTATGCTGTTTGGAGGAGGCCTCACAGGTAAGAGCGCTAACTAGCTACCATCACATGTACCTTAGCTTGACTTAAATGTATTAAACGTATAGTTAAGTGATATCAAATATAAATAACTAATGTCATGCAAACATATTAATATTTGCTTGATTCCAGTGTTGAATTTAGCACAATTGCATACAAACGTTAAGGGGTTTTAAGATTCTGAAGTATTATGCTAAAAGCTCAATAACTTAGATTATTATTATAGTTTTGCTGAATAGTTTCATGTCCGCTTACCTTAGAAACGTAAAATGCGACGGCAGCGTGCAGATGTGGAGCATGTTAGCTTAGCTTGGTAGCTTCAGCTAGCTCTAGAACTTCCAGCTCGGTGGCAGCAGGTCCCGCCTCGGCTCCGCCTCTTTGCCCTTATTTGGAGTAGGCGGGAGTTGAACTCTGGCGTCACTGTCGAGCCGTTAGTGGCCGACTCCGCCTACTAAGGGCTTCACGGCAACTCTGCAGAATCCTATGGGTGACGTCACGGACCCTACGTCCATTTATATATACAGTCTATGGTTGGTCCACAGCGCAAAAGTATTAGTTTAACAAAATCCGCATCTAAAAATACGTTATTTTCCCATGTGCAATTCTCATGGCTAGCGTCACGTGATGTTTAATTTTCTCTGCATGTAAATAATAAAGATGGCGGACACTCGTTTACAGTTCGTGTTCTTATTATACATCCATGTTCGTAATGCGCAGGTATTTGTTGTGTACTTAATGGCAACGCTACAGGCCTGGCATTTCCTGTGAACCCGGAAGTCATAATAGTGTAATGTTCCACAATAGGGTTGCGTTCCGATAATCCAAAAATCAGCTCCTAAATTCTAACCCTATCTCCTATTCCTTGACCTCTGAGTGAAACGTCACAAGGTTAAGGGATAGTGGATAGGAGAATTCAAAAGTCGATCATCGCATTTTAAAGCAGAGGCTAGCCAGCATGTCCAGCCATGCAGTGGGGTGGTTTGAAAACTACCTCTCTGAAAGGTCCCAATGTGTTCACTTTGATGGGCTGTCTTCTGAGTGGTTAAACATTACTAATGGTGTTCCTCAAGGTTCTGTTTTAGGTCCACTTTTATTCTCCATCTACATCAATAGTTTAGGTGAAAATGTGGATGAAGCTACTTTTCATTTTTAATGCGGATGATACCGTGATGTACTGTGCAGGTCCCTCCATTAAGGAGGCTGGTGTTAAATTACAGACTGTTTTTAACATTATTCAGACTCAGCTCTCTGAATTAAAGCTTCTTTTAAATGTTGATAAAACCAAGGTAATGCTCTTTTCTAAAGCTAAAAAGACACCAGAGCATGTTTTAGATATTGTAACTACACAAGGAACAAAACTTGAAGTTGTTGCCTGTTACAAATACCTTGGTATCTGGCTTGATGATTGTCTCACTTTTAAACTTCATGTCAATAACCTGCTTAAAAAGCTGAGGGTTACGGCCCGTCTACACTACAGGCGTCGAAAAAGCTTGAAGCTGGGCGTGTCTGAGGCTTGGCGATTTTTTGCGAGCAACGCGACCAACAACCAATCACATGAATCTCCCGCCCCCGACATACAAAGCAATAGCAATGTTAAAACGAAGTAAACTGGATATAAAATCCCCAAACAGGCGAAAACCTACCAGTTTCACCCACTGTCTCTGCTACCTCCCTCCATGCCTCGCTCCTCCGGTTTGTATCCCGGTAGATGAACAGAGACTGATCATACAGCACCGGGTGATTCACTACCGCTATAATGAATTTTCCCTCCATTTTTTTGAATATGAGGAAATGACCTGCGTAGTCTCTCCCAGCATACACGCGGTTTGATTGGCTAGCTTGTACTGGCAGATTTGCATAAACGGGATTTCATTGGCTGACGCCAGCTTCGAGCAAGCATCGAGCCTCAAAAGTTGAACATTGTTCAACTTTTGACGCCGATAGACGCTCGCGATGCTTGCAACGCCTTGCCATGCTACCCACAATGCAGTTCGGCGAAGTTTGAAAATATCCTACGTCACCCCATTCAAATGAATGGGCGAAGCGTTGAAAGCATTTTTTGACGCCTGTAGTGTAGACGGGGCCGTTAGGCTAGGTTTCTTTTACAGAAATAAATCCTGTTTTCTCGCTTGAGGCCAGGAAAAGGCTAGTCACTGTGACCTTTTGACCTGTGCTGGACTATGGTGATTTGATGTATATGAATGCACCTGCCAATTGCCTGATCAAGTTCGATGCTACGTATCACAGCGCGCTGAGATTTGTGACAAACTGTAAAGCATTAACCCATCACTGTACCCTGTATGCAAGGGCTGGTTTGCTTTCACTAACTGTACGGCGGCTCAGTCACTGGTACGAATTGGCGAATTGTAAGTGGCTACTGCCTGAGATTGCATGCTGTAGTTTTATTAAATGTGCCAACTGCTAGGACTGTCTTAGGGAAGACAGCTTTTAGATGCGCAGCTCCTCTGTCTTGGAATAGTCTGCAACTGAAATGGAAACTGAGCAATCTGGTGCCACTAAATGTTTTTAAAGCTCGGTCGGATGCTACTCAATCGGAAGCTGTTGGTACCTGCTCATGTGGATAGTTATTGTAAATTGTAATCCCTGTAATGATGCTGTATGATGTCCTTTTTGTTGTTCTGTTTCTGTTTCATGTGGAACTACTTGAGCAGGTCTCCCTTGTAAAAGAGTTCAATGATCTCAATGGGATTTATCTGGATAAATAAAGGTTTGAAATGAAATGAAAAGGATTTAGGAGAAGAGACTGCAGTGCTTAGAGAATCCGACTGCACTTTCACTATCCGACGTGTTTATGATGCGCCAGCGGACGTCATGAATGTGCGTCTGCTGCTGTGGGGAAACTATGGAAACTACAGTTTTCTATACAGCGGACTACAACATGGATGTTTAATAAGAACGAGGGACTACTGTAAACTCATCTAGAGACTCTGCACCGTGCTCTGATGCTGTTGCTTTATGCTTTATGAACGTGGACAACAGAGAAACATATTCTTCATGACCAAAGTTGGAATTGAAATAAAAAAGGAAAGTGAAACTTATGCTCGTCACCCTCTCCCTCCGGTCCATTAATACAAATGATCCCAATACGTATGATTGTATGAAAATATCTTAAAATCAAATACAAATGTATTTATTATAAACGTTAGTCCCTTAACATCTATCACTGTGTATATCACCATTCAAACATCTTTTAAAAGTTGAACAACACCACACAGCTCAGTGAAATGTTGACTTTATTGATCATTTCAGTAAACACTAACGTTCATATTTCTCTTTTTGATTATAATACTGATGAACGTTCAAAACAAAGCACTTTGGCAACTTACCACATACGTTTAAAATGCTTAATAATCACCGTAACTTTCATATATCATTTCTCCCATTATCGTTTTGTGTCCGTGAACGGCCGACTGTTGAGTGACGGCAAATGCTGCGGCTGCAATGCATTGTGGTGGCAGCATTTTCTCCTCTCCTTTCGGTTAGGGGGGGTCCAGTGGTTCCTAAGCTAAAGGAGGTTATAAAGGAAGTTTGAAACCTCCTTTCCTTTCATTTGGAGAATTGGAACGGCACTATATCATGGCTGCCAGTGACGTACTTCCGGGTCATTTCACTCCGTTAGGAAGGTTCCTAAGCTAAATGGACTATTGGAATGGGCCCCCGGAGTCGAAAACAGGCCTCAAGTTCTTAGGTTTAATAGCTCCTTTGGTAGCATACAGGTTCATAGGTCACAGGTCGCAGGTTTAACGTCACAACAGGGTCAACGTCACACACTCTCCAGCCCTCCCCCTCTGCTCCCCCCCACCAACACAGGCCCGCACATCTATGCGCACACCGGCCAGCATTACTGTGCAGCTCTGTGATTTGGCAGAGAGACGGGCATGCTACAATACCGGTTTCAGCCTGTTTTAGGAAGTTCTTTAAATAGGCAGAAAGTCTCAGAAGCGATATTAGCAGTTCAATTGGAAAGTCGTCATATACATTCTGATTTGCACAATGAATCCACTGGAAGAAAATTACGCCATATTTCTTGCTGATGTGCTCTTGGATGACTTTGTGGTAAGTTTTATTTTAAAGGTATCGCCGAAATTTGAACGCTAGAGTGAAGAGCTAACGTTAGCATTGGTTAGCACGTGGTGAAACACTGATAACATTAGCTTCGTTCGACATTCTTCCATAATGTTTCGTACTCTTTAGCTATAAATAGCATGGCCTATAATGTAAGCACAGTTCTATATATTTTTTGACCGAAGGTAGTGTAGCGACCCGGGCCGTTCTCAATGTCGAGTACACATTGCTGCAGAGCCACTATTTCAAGTATACTACGTCATAGAGTGGCGCAGAATGCTGGGCATTTAACCATGGATGTATAATAAGAACTGGATACAGCGTGGGAGGCGGGGCCTCATTCATTCCTATGAGAGTTGCCCATTAGCACATGATGACAAAATGGCCCAACTTTTGAGAGAGCGAAACGTCACAGATTACCCGGCATGCCTGAGAAGTACCCGTATGTGCGCTCATAGCGCATGCGCAACTTTAACCACGACGCCCAAAAGGCTCGTTCACATTAAGCACGTGAATTTGAATTTTGCAGCACCGCGCGTTCATGACAGCATGGTACTGGATTTATATTAACGAGGCGGCAGTTAGCAGCTAGCGGCTAGCTAGTAAATTATGCTAAATTAACATCAATCGTTATGTACTTTTATATTACGCTGACATCAGGATCTAGTGATATCCAAGCAACAGAGCTTCATTTAGCATGATACTTGTGTACATGAAACCACTTGGTAATATATACAAATGTATATGTTGAAGCCTGTTATGATCAATTGTGAGTTAAAACTTTATCTAAAAAGTAAAGCTGGTGATGGATTACTGTGGTGGAGTTAAAATAACAATATCCTATTTATTTTTGAAATGTGATGCAGTAAAAGGATAGTAACTGTGATTATTCATGTTAAGTAGCCCACAAGTAACTACAACGTATAATACTTGAAGGAAAGGTGTAACAATGTTCCCATAAATACCAAATATCACAGTACAACACCCCTTGTTGTTAAATACCAACCATGTGTATATATATATAAATATATATATAAATATGCCGCTAAAAACTGGTGTAATATACCAGGCTGCTAAATCCTCCAAACTGTTGTTGCTGGACGTGTATTTTGTGAAATGTGTATTTTTTTTTAATTATATTTCTTGTTTTGAATCTTTAATACTTTTTTTATGCATACTTTAAGTAACATTAGGCTGTCTTTGGCTCTTTTCTGCTGTAACAATGTAAATGTATTCTGATCTAATTGATGTTTTTGTCAGTTTGTTTCCCTATATTGCGACACTTATTTGGTTTAAGATTATTTCTCCTTTTTTTACAGACATCCCGACCATAGTGGAATGCAGGTTTGTAAAGGATTGCATTGATCCCGTGCATCAATACCTTCACCCAGCTTTGAGGCCTCCAATGAATGAACATCATCTTGTGGCTGGGAAAAATGTGAACAAATACATCTCGCAAAGAGTGACTTTCTGGTGTAATCATTATAATATCAAAGACAAGCACTTTAAGTAACAATATATAAAATCATTCAGCAGCAGAGGATGGGGTGGAAACAGCATTTATAACTAAGATGATTACAATATTACAAGTTAAACATCAAGATGAACATACTATTATTAATTTAAAAAGTACATGGGAGACTTAAATATCCTGCAATATACCATTAGCAGAATTGGAACAAATGTGCCAAAACTTTTCTAAAATAAACATAAACATAAACTGAGGGCTTTCTTCCTGAGCCGCTGGGAGTAAAGGTCCTCCATGGATGGCAGCTCCGCCCTGGTGATGTTCTGTGCAGTTTTTACCACCCTTTGGAAAGCCTTACGAATGAGGGCGGTGCAGCTGCCATACCAGGCCGTGATGCAGCCGTGTCCGTGATGGACACCGAGGAACCTGAAGCTGCTGACTCTCTCTACCGTAGTCCCATTGATGGCGATGGGGGGCGTGTCCCTCTCTTTGCTGCTTCCTGCAATCCACAATCAGCTCCTTGGTTTTGCTGACGTTGAGATGGAGGTTGTTATCCTGGCACCAAGATGTCAGGTTTCGTCGTCAGTGCTCGACCTCCTCTCTGTACGCCGTCTCGTCGTCTGGGTGAGGCTGGTGAGGCTGGGGAAGATGAGAGGAAAGAGAGAAACAAAACAGGGGTAAATAGATGAGGGAAAGAGAGAAAAAGACAAGGGGACTAAGATGAGGGAGGGAAAGAGAGAAAAAGACAAGGGGACTAAGATGAGTGAGGGAAAGAGAGAAAAAGACAAGGGGACTAAGATGAGTGAGGGAAAGAGAGAAAAAGACAAGGGGACTAAGATGAGTGAGGAAAGAAAGAGAAAAAGACAAGGGGACTAAGATGAGTGAGGGAAAGAGAGAAAAGACAAGGGGACTAAGATGAGTGGAAGGAAAGAGGAGAAAAGACAAGGGGACTAAAGTTTAAGAGAGAGGAAGAACACAGAATGTGAGTGAACAATTTAATTAAATTACACATTTAAAAAAATAGTGTGAGTAAGTGAAGACATCCTTACAAGGAGGACTGCCCTGTCAAATTTAAAAGTTATTCTTGTTTAAATATACATATCCTGTGAGGCTAGAATCCTAAATGCAGAACCACTTTAGATTGTAGCCTCAAGGGATCTGTTTAAGGTTACTTAAAAACATATCATTTCCCAAATTGGTGAAATGAACTCCATCTCTTAGAAATATGCCAGGGCAGTCAAACGTAATGCAAGGATGCCTTACACTCTCTCCACCCAAACCACTAACACATTTACCCATCTCTCTGTTCACCCACATTCTGGCCTTGTTCAGCTTTCCCGGATTGGCCTTTCCTCCAGTGACATCTCTCATTGATAGAAGATAGAATTATCTTCATCTCTGAGAATGTTGTCTCTGAGGGAAGCAGGTCCTGCTTCATCGCTGTGACAAGCTCCACAACCTTTGATGTTGCCAAGGTCGTTTGCCGCCACAGTGGATGAGCAAGACATCCGGGACTGTTCTTCCTCTCAAGGACTGATAGAAAAAGGGAAGAAGGTTCCTCCAACCTCAGACCACCCTTGCCAACCACCACACACCGGCAATTGAGACCCAGGTTGCTTCCCATGGTGTGTCTGGCTCTTTCTTCCCCACGTCTAACGTAGCTGCTCCCTATTATCCACACATTGGGACCTAGATAGAATAAAATATATTGAAAAAAAGGAAAAAAAGTGTTTACTGGTGATCATCTTTTAGAAAAAGGCGGTACATGTAAGCCTGAGTTGTCATATCATTTTCATCATATTTTTAAGACTACACAAGTTTAATTTGTATATTATATTACATATAACTCTATACTTGTATATAGAATCATGATGAACTTTATAAGGATTAAGATTATATATTATATTACATTAAATAATGCATGACGATTTCATGCATTATTACGAAGCAGGATGTATCAAGTCACTGACTTTTTGTGATAAGGTCACAATCAACTGATTTCACTTATCAGATGTAAAAATAAGGTACAATATATTTGTTTTTGCCATATGAAAGTAAAGGGTATGCAATCAAAAAATTACTGAAACAAAATGAATAAAAATTCTTATAAAAACTATACAGCACCTTGTCCAAGTATGGCGGGAGGCCCACTTTCCTTCAGGATTTCCTCTCTGGATGTCGATCCGGCTATTTCTGCCATCTATAAATAAAGTACAAATGATTAGCTCTTCACGCCTCTTTAAAATAATATGTGTTCTTGAAGATTATGTATGCATCGTCGTTTGCATTGGAAATTAGTTGTGAAAAAGGAATGTCATTTTTAGTTTTTTTCATCTCACATTTATAGATTTTAAATAGAAATAATATATATATAAACGAATTATAAATGCAAAGTCTGGTTTCTTAGAAAGTTAGCTAATGCATACAGAGTTAACATTGCAGAACTGCTGGCATGCATACATTTCTAGCATTTTGGTTAACATTAGCTTAGCCACAGTAGCGGTTGCTGATGAGTGGTTTGGCTTATTTTACTCTTTTATATGAGAACATGTTACATTACATACAGACATTAGGAGGCAGGTTAGAAAATAAATATGTTTTCGTATCTTACCTTTTGTGAGCAAACTGTTGTCGGTTGTTAGCATAGACTGTATATATAAAGCGTTGTCTCTTTAGCCTCAGTGGACGTGACAGTGAACACTGAACGTGACCGCGTGTGAAGGGGGAGGTGCTGAACACGTCACATCACAGTGAACGTGCCGGGCACGCGGTCCCGTGGGTTAGATGCGCGTTCATAATGCAGAGGGGAAATAACTCTCCGAATAACGTTATTAGCACATTTTTACAACTTGAGGAACGAATGTTTTTAATAAGGGCTATACAAGTGTTCATACTGGGTAGTTTATTTAGTTTAAAAAAAAAATTATCCAACGAGTTACAGACCACTCTTCCCATGTAAGTCAATGGGAAAAAGTGTTCCGGGCCCCAGCAACCAAACGGAAGTGTAGTACCGCCGTTTGGCCACTACGAATATTCTCATCAGACTCCGGCGCACTTCCTGGGGGCTTGCATTTAACATGCATTTAAACAGTCCTTCGGCGCCACTCGATGACGTAGTATACTTGAAATAGTTGCTCTGCAGCAGGTTTACTCGATATTGAGAAACGGCCACGGTATAGGGTGCTGTGTGTGTCACTCAAGCATCCCCCGTCTATCTGCCAATCACAGAGCTGCACAGTAAGGCTGGCCGGTGTGGTAGTTGGGGGAGCAGAGGGGGGGGGCTGGAGAGTGAATGACGTTGACCCTACTGGTGTGTGAGTGAGGGAGTGGAGTACTGTGTGATGTAGAACCTGTGACCTATGAACCTATATATGTATGCTATCAAGGAGTTATTAAAACTAATAAGTTGAGGCCCTGTTTTCCGACTCCTATTGGTGGAACGTTACAGTATGATGCAATGATAGTGAAGTTTTATCAGATTATCATAATGTGTAGGGTGGTGATTGACGTTTTAAGGAAATATGTTCTGTGTCCTGATAATGATTTAAAGGAGGATCAAAGTAAACCAACAGCAGGAGGGTCGCAAACAAGGACAAATGGCTTGGCTTGAGAGGACCATGACGGTCAACCAACGCCAAAAAGGAGGCGAACTGGAGAGAAACGGAAGCGGAGTTCGGCCCACTGGTTTTGTGTTTTTGTTTTGTTTGTTGTTTACAATCAATTAATTGTAGATCAATACATTCACATATTCTTCAAGGAAGTTATTAAATGCATCATCACAATTTTGCAGGTGCTTCAAGAAGTGGTAGATCTTGTAGGTACTTCCGTCTACTAGTGGTCAAGAGAGCGAGACTGGGACCATCCAAAGCTTAGGTATGTTTTTTCCTCCACTTAATGATTGTTTCCCCACTTATCATGTAGTGGTTAGCTAGATTGACCCTTGCTTTATGTATGTACTTTTTCTACTTCATTTTTAAGACTCCCTCAAACAAGAGGTACAAGAACTTCTAGGACTTCCGAGTGAAGAACTTCTCTCCTCACAGTGGAAGGAACGACAAGCATCCTCCTTGGAAAAGTGGACGTTGTTAAGGCCTTTTATGGTTAATCAGATGTTATCTTCTGAGAAACCTAAAGAGGGGGTTTGCCGACGCTGTCGACAAAAGGTTGCAGTCGTCACATGTCAAGATTGTTTGCCAAGACCTCTTTCCTGCACTGCCTGTGATGTTGCCATACACCAATCGAGTGTACTCCACAACAGATCTTCTATGGTAGAAGGGTTCTTAAGGCCACTGTCACCATCCACTCACATCACGGAAGATGAGGGAGGAAAGTTCTCATACCATGAAAGAGGTACTTTTTAAACTACAAATCACACAGAACTTTTATATTATATACTACAATTAGTAAATTAGGTTCAAAAAAACTTCCTGGGGGAAGATGTATTTGATCAAAAGACGCTAATAATACATGACCTATGAATCTAATTGACTATTTCAATTGTTTTTTCCTAGAATGCTTCATACCTATAATGCATCCCTGCTGCGATTGTGCTACTGGGCAAACAAGTGTTTCCGCAGGAAAGGAAATCATTTTGATTGGAATTAATGGTAAGAACATTTCAAGACTTTTCTATTTGTTTTTTTTGCTGTTATGTATTCCGCTTTTGAGCCAGGGATTGAAATGCATTTTAGCTCTTTGTCACACTTAATTTAAACTATCACCAATTTAATCAAAGAAATGTATGAAACAAAACATGTTTGTAGTTGATACTGTATCATAGTAATGATTTGTCTCTTTACATTTCAGGGCGATACAATCTGTTCCTTCCACAAATAAACTGCACCTGTGGAGAGACTTGGTCGATAGACATGGGTGATCTGGTTGAAAGCGGCTATTGGCCAGCCACTGTCAATTTTGAGACCTTGTACGCAGTGGATTTGTTCACTACTGTTAACTGTGATGGTTATTCTCGCGTCCAGGAAAGAGAAGCTTAAAAAGGAGACTAAATGGAGTCTCTGAGATGTTTTCAAATTGGTACTTTAATTAATAAAAAGCGTGGTACAGTCACAAACAGGATATTGTCCGACAGAAAAGCAGCTGTCTCTGGCCCTCGCTAGCAGAGAAAAGAGGCCGAACCGCTCAGGTGCTGCTCTTATATAGCTTCTGTAGGCTCCTCCCTGCGGGCCGGCCCTCCACATCTTAATGTCCGTTGTTACGTTTAAACAGAGGATTCAGGCATTGTACATTCAATACATACTTAAACACGCCTCTTCTCCTCATATTGTCTTTCATCACTTTTCCTTTAACACATTCTAAACGTTGTAGTTAATATTCTAAAAAATACAGAAAATACTTCACGGCTGGTTTGGTTTCTGGTCATTCCGGAAGTTGTCACATCTTACCCACGTCTGTAAACAATAACTTTATTCAAAGAAACTATACCTTCATTTAATATTCAGCAATAATAATACTTCTATAGTTGCAGTGTTAAAATCAGTAGGTTTCGGTGTGCATCACTCCATGTCATTTCGCTACTAAATTAACCTCTATAAGAAATGGTAAACTAGCCACATGCTAACCGGAGATGAAGGATTTTCAGAATAAAAGCTTAACTGGTTGTGCACAATAATTTTCTGGTTTTTCAGTATAAAACAGCATTTAAACTGAAGGTACATTTAAGGTACATTATGCCATCAAAACATTGATTTTAATTTCTAACAGTCCCTCCTTACACACCTAAAAGGTGTGTATAATACTGAAATCAATGAGTTCTTCATCTGAACTCTGCATAGTACATAATTCATATCAAAAACATACAATCAAAATGGAATAGTGCGAATATCCTCAATTTTACAAAAATACAGAAATACTTTGACTGTGTTCAAACATAAAAGTTTTCCCTTGTGCATAACTTCTAGTGTTAACATTCAATATGGCTCTTCAAAATAGCAGCAATGGCTTGGTATCAGAACATTTCTTCCTCCCTCCTTTCACAGAAACCGTTCTCATACCACGCTCAGTGTTAAGTCACTTGTTTTTACAAAGTGAAAAGAAACTACCCATTTTAGAATTGTAATGATTCGAAAATACATGAAATCTACCATATAGAACAGTGAAAAATAATAAAAATGAAATAAACTATCTTGGAATAGTATAGAGTAAATTGAAATAAAAATACTCTATCTTGTAATAGTATAAGTAAATTGAAATGGATTCACTCCATTTTAGCATTTTATTTTGCTCACTTCTTCACATGATTTCATCATTTAAAGAATCACATCGGCTGGACATTCATTGAACAACCTCATCTCTGAACATCCATATCGAACAACATCATTCAAACTAACTCATAATTTTCATCAACATCTGTATTGGGGTGGGCCGTCTTGTTCTACTAGCATTTGTAACTGTCTCCTCATGAGAAATGTACCCTCCCTCCTTTCATACCATTTAAGGTATGAAAGTAATATGTTCTCTAGAAGAGGCCGTCGTTATCAATCGGTATTTTAGGACATGGAATGAGTGCTACATTTAGGCCTCCCCTGGGCGCCCCTATGCTATCCTTTTACCCTGGAGCCTAAACTCCCCCTGGGACTGGTCTCTTAGCCCTACTGGCTTTGGGGTGGTCTGTTCTAATACAGTGATAAAGTCCCTGAAATGGTGTGAAAACCGGTGGAATATCAATAACACATTATACTAATTTATTTTCATTTCTGGTCTACTTAAATAACTATGCTAACCCCCTTTAACAGTGTGTGGAACCTTGGGTGCTCTAACAAGGACTTCAAAAACAGAAGTCATTTCATTAATTGTTTGTAGTTCAATTCAGGAATGTTCACTCATGGCAGATATGTTTCTCCTTTTAAATAACATCTCTAAATGTCAGGTCATCACTGATTAAATGGAGGAGCATTAGGAGGTGGTGGCACTTGTCTTTTAAAACTCATACTCTGGTGCCGTGCGCTCCCTCTGAAGCTGCAAGTAAGATTTAAAACATCTGCAGGGTGGGTTGAGCAACCCCTTCTCCCTGAACGATATTTATTGTTGAAAATATGCACCATTAAAATGAGTGATCCAAGGCCCCGCATGTATTACTCCCAATTGTACTAGTTTTTTCAAAATTAAAATCTTCAATCGCTCTTTGCCTAGTGTCTTTTTAAAACTCTACATCTTGGACGACAAACAAATGTTGTTTCCACCTTAACAGTTCTCCTGTGGTAATAACCATGCTACAATGGAGAAACCAATACTCTAGATTGGAATACTTTCTTTGGCTTGGTTCCAGCTCTACCTTTAACATTTTCCCTTCAAATAAAGATTTGCCTGCTATCTATATTGTAACAAATTAAATCTTCCCCAAATTCTCACATGAATAAGAATCTCTATAAGAATAATTTGTTTATATTATGAAAAGATTGAATAATATGTTCTACCCTCAGTGTGTTTTTAGGATTATTTTCTAATAAGTGTGTTTATGTGTAAACTCACTCACTCCTGTGTTCCTTCTCTCCCCCTCTGGTCGTCAAGCCACGACCCCCTCACGTTCTGCTGGCCCATGCCAACTCCTCTGGTTCTGTCTTCTCCTCCATCCTGTCTTCTCCTCTGTCCATCCGCACTTGGATCTTCCCGCTGTAATTCTTTTCAGTGGCCCAACTGCTTTGCATTTCATCTCCTCCTTTTCAGTCTCTTGGCTGTTGCATGGAGTGGTGTATTCTGCTCTCATGTCCCACTCTGCTCTTGTGCCAAATCTCGCGGCTCAGTTTGGAACTTCATGTCCTGTTTGAGGGACCGATGAGAGTTTGCCTCTTTGTCAGCATGCTGGTTTGGTTCTGGATGCCTCAGGTGGAGATGGTTCTGGATGCTTCAGGTGGAGATGGTTCTGGATGCCTCAGGTGGTTGTTGGTTCAGCTCGGGTTGTCTGTCTTTAAACCGGAGGAGGAGTCTCCTGTGGTGAGGTCATTTGTCTGAAGATGGGGTCGTAGCATTCTGACAGGCAGAGAGAGAGAGAGAGATCTCGGGAGGCATTACCTATAGCTAATTCTAACACACTGAGGTAAAATATATCCAATCCTTTCCACTCTATTTTCCTAATCTTACTATCTGTCTTAGATGTTAAATGTCATCTAAACCCAATTAATGTCTACTAATGGTTGTGCCATATCCCTAAACATTGTTTCCACCCACTGTAACATGGCTACTCCAAATAACTCTTTCAGGAAACCATTTTCTTCTATAAATTAAAAATACCCACATGTTTCAAGCACCACATATTTCACACACTATAAAAGAACGTCCCCATATTTTCTCCATTACTTTAAATCTCACTGTTATTTAGAACATAAGTAACTTTTGTGACTGGACATATCTGCAATGTCGCCACAATCTGCTGGGGAATTTTGTTCATAGAGTTTGTACGTACAAAGCTGTACTTGTGGGTTAGTAGCCTGTTTCTACTGTAATCATTTTTCAATAATTGTGCTCAGGTCACCGGTCGGTTGTCCATAAACTTAACAGGGGTGTTTCTGGCACAGACTAAAACATGGATCCAGTGTATTTTTAGATTCCCCTAATCTGTAAATTCCCATCACCTACATATCCCAATCACTTAAACCCATCTCATCATTTGATACAAGAACTGCATATATGGGGGGTGAATCATCTTGATTGTAATCGCCTCACCTTTGGGACCGAGTATTTCTAACTCCTCCTCTTGTTGCTCAGCTGATCTTTTGGCTCTGGGGATAAGTGAAACTCTCTGAAACACAGCTGGAGTTTTGTTAGTGATGTGGGCATTCTCTATGAGTGGACTAATGGATCCATGTCTTACTTGATATTGTACTCCCCATCCAACCAGAAAGGTGCCAAGTGTAATGAGCACAATCAACAATGCTATTCTGACTCTTATCCCTAGGGGACCCCACAATAGCTTTGGCTTTGTTCTTGACATCATCTCTATTTTCTCCATGGTTGTGTCAGTTACAGAATTTAAATAATGAGTACTATAATAACGTATACAAAATTGGACTCTTTTTCAGATGTAAAACAAAAATAGGTTTTCACTTTAGTGTACTATCTATAACAATCTATAGACAATTCGTCTTTTGAGCTGTTTCTATCTTTATCTTATTTCTATTTATTGTTTTGTTCCAGCTCTGCCAAATCAGTCCTAACTCCCAATAATGTTCTGGAAGTTGCCAGTGAAGGGTGACAATGTGTGAGGTGGTGTCAATTTGCTCCTTTTTCTTTACCTTTAAACCGGAGCGCGTGTGAAGTTCGTTACAACTTCTCACTGTTCCGTCCACCGGGGATCAGCTCACTGTCTTTTGTGAACTTTCACCCTCACCCAATCACCTGGCCGAACAGGAGTCTCTTCTGGTGTCTCGTCTTGTATCTCTGTAGCTTTCTTAGCCTGTGTAGACAAAACTTGGATTATATTACTCAGAGTTCTGACATATTCATCACTTCTATTCGTCTAATATCTAAAACTGGACCACTCCCTCCTTGGAGGAGGCCCAAGCTTTGGCATACCTTTTGTCGTTATGAGACCTATTATTAACTACATGTTATTATTTACTAACTACAACGTCACTGAAATCAACATATCTGTATAATCATGACACTCCCTCCTTTGAGCAGAACATGCTCAATTAATATTGCAATGATTACCCTATTCGGAACAGGACATGTAAAACCCATAACGTTGCATTAAATAAATATAACTTCTCCGTGTACCCATAAGGCGTACAAAATATCGTATGATGTGTGGCTTTCTGATGGTATAAAAACATATTCACTCAAATCTGCCATTAGCACAAAAATGGTTTACATGTTGCAATAATGGCTTTTGTCCTGGTATTATGCATCATTGTTGCTGCGAAAAACAATACCCCTGGTGTCACTAATGCGTCTCAATAATTCTAGGATTAGAGGATTGTTTGATACTGCTGAACAAAGATATGATAAAATAATATTTATCTAAACTAGAGGGAAACATACGAACCATTCTCACAGAGGGTGACATGCATGAAGGGCTGGTGCCCCTCACTCAAAATGAGATAGTGCCTTACGCACTACACTATAAATCAGTAAAATTACTCAAGAATAAATAAATAAAAACTGATTCTTTAAACTGTTGTTAAAACCCTACAACTTCTTCATCCAAGCTCTCAATCAGTGTTATGTTATTTAATCTGCAGCTCATTGCCTTAAAACAGATACTTCAGACCGATTATAAAATTGTGTTTGAGAAAAATGTAATCTGACTCCATAAATCACATAATTGTTTGACTAAAAAACTACACTTCCACTAACAATAAATGAAGTTCCCCTTTAAACACAGCCCCGGTCTTCTGACGGGGTCTATCTATGTACTGGCTGGAAAATGTTGTGCCAGTCTCTGTCGCTCTGTCACTGTTCTCCCGCTAACAGTCACTCTCTAGTTCTGCTGGGTTCTTGTTGACTTCTTCACTGGTTTGAGACAAGCGACCCTATCGGACACCTCCCTTTGTAGCCAGACTTCACCACAGCAGAAGCGAGTTTCTGTTTTTAGGTCTCAACAGCTCCACGTCAGGTGTATCGCCGCCCCTTGAACTGCAGTCGGTGTAAACAGGAGGATTTGGTATGGATCCTCCGTCTTGGGCGAGTACTAGGTTTCCGTCTTCATATTTTTGGGTGGAAACCCCATCGTCTTGACCTCACTAGCTGTGTGGACACAATAGTTTTCTGTGTGGGGGAACAACATCACTCGTAATCTCTTTCCTTCTCATAATTACAAAAATAGTCTGCTAAATGTTCTATTCTGTGGATGCTTTATGTGTAAATGCAAATGCTACTCTCGATTCTGTTTTTACATTAAACATTAAACCTCTCCCTTCTGTGGTGACATATATGGCTCAATGTAGCTGGATTTCAAAATACCCTTGTGCTGAAGATGCATCACCTGGTGGTCTGGCCCTCTGAGCTTCCTCATTGTTGTGGTTGATACCAGGGTGTCAGTGGCATTTGGGTCATGTTTGGCAATGCTGTTCGTCTTTGACATCCCTGAGACCCCCTGCTTCTGTCGTAGTCATGGAAACCTCCCCCAGGGTAACTACATGGAGGGCCATTGTTTGGTGCATGTTGCCTTAGTAGTTGCGGGCAATCTCTGGTCCAATGGCCCATTTGGTTGCAATGGTAACATCCCTCAAACCGTAAACGTCTTCTGCCTGTGCCTCCTTGGAAACCTCCTGGTTGTTGGTTCTGCATCTGATTCTCTGGCACTATCTGAGATTTAACTGTTTGAGGTGTCTGCTCTGCATTCTCTGGTTCTTCCTGAGCTTGAATTGTTGGAGGTGTCTGCCCTGCCTTCTCTGGAAGTTTCCCCTCCCTTCTCCTTGTCTTGTTCCTACAAGCTACGGTGTCTTGTTTTTTCTGCTATGTCTTCCCTCACTGGCAGGTCTGCTACTCGGACCACATTTATGCTGTGTGCCAATAGGCTGGCATATTCCAGATGGAGTATCAGACTTGTAACTCTTATAAATCTTTCTTCATCTTCACTCCAGATAGTTCTTTTAATTGGAAAGGTTAAAGCATCTGATCAGATTATTACCCTTTCCTTGATATCTGCGGTTGAGCCTGGCTCTGCGTCTAGTCTCAATTTAGTTTCTTTTGGTGACATGTTCTCTAACTATTCGAATGAATATTATTAAGTTATCAAAGATTGAAACACTAATCCTCCGACTAGCACCTTCGTTCCTGATAAATAATATCCTATGTCATCCGAACTTAACTTTAAATCTGGGTAGGTTTTTTTTTTTTTTTTTTTTTTTTATGATTTAAGTTTGTTTTTGTTTTTTTGTAAAATAATAAATTAAAAGATAACATTTTTTTGAAATGTTAAAATAAAAATTGTACAGTGTATCGTTTTTGACTTTGAGATAAGAAAATCGAAGTCTTGTGAAAATCTAAATCTACTGTGTACAGTGCATACTGAAATGTATGGAACTATGTAAATGTCATAATTTGTGTTAGATTTAATCAATTGGTGTTTGAATATTCTACAGTCTAGTTTGAAAGTCTATGATGTAAAGTTTCTCATATGTTAATTAGAAACCACTTTGTAATTCTGTCCTGGCGAATGTGTTCATTAATAACACTCAAAATTAAACTTCAAAATCTTATAGTATCTTTGTAATAATTCTGTATTACCAGCAGAGTGCGCTGCTGTAATTTCCAGGTCAATCCACTAGGGATAGCTGTTGCAAAACTGACCTCTTTTTAACAAGAAGAAGCTTATTTCCTTAAAAATGGGAAGAACATTTGAATATGGTTAAACAACACAGCACATAACCGCCAAAACACACTTGCAAACAAGAATATCTCAAATAAACCGCCAATACACACTTGCCAACAAGAATGTCTCAAATAAACCGCCAATACACACTTGCCAACAAGAATATCTCAAATCCAGACTCCTACAAATACCAAACTTCCCACGGTAAGATAACCTGTCTATTTTATAGTTCCAACTCTGCCAAGAAATATGATTTGTCCTTCTCAATATGGAGTGCCTAGCCTCATGTGAGTGGGACTGTGTGTCAAAACAAACAGAGTACTTTCAATTAGCATTTCACGAAATGGCGACTGCCGGTGGCTTCAGCATGAGGACAAGACAAGATGGCAACTGATTTTCCAACCTTTGACCTGAAGAACAAAGGGATTTGAAAACACCTCGTGGCTCTCAGAGGGGAGTTTAAATAATGGCGGGGTGTAATCTTGTCAAGAAAATTGAACACAAAACAACACTGCAGTTTAAAATAACATTTCTATCTAGTTTACTATGAAAAAAATGGGCTTTATCTTATTGATATCATCACTTAAAGTTAGGAACCCTTACGCATAAGCTATAAACCTATCTACGTATTATTTGACTTTATAGTCCACTATTGGTCAACTGCTGCCATTTCGACACGCTAGGTGGGAGTATTATGGTAACTTATCAGCGACCATTAAATGACCGTCGTCAATTTAACGTAATGCTGTTGTAACTCCACATCTCGTATTCCACCCGCAATATCTTGGTTGAAACTAGAACAGTTATGACCACTGATAAAGCTTACACCTTAATCAAGCCTTTCCTCAAAAGGACTTTTTTAAAACAGTTCTCAACTGTTTTCGACTAGCACTGTCTTCAGTTACTCAACCCTAAGTTGATTCGCTATGCCTTGTTGGTTTTCAATTACTTGATCCTTAATCAATTCGCTATGTCCCATAGATCTTAACAATAATCGTTAAATGGACTTATATATCCTTACGTCATAGGCTAATTTAACTACTGACGTAACAAGGGACACCTACATGAAAACACAACAAGACACCTACCCAAAGTACAATGGCCACACACATTTATATTTTAAAATACTACACACACACAAATTAATAGCATGCAGGGTTAGATATATGAAAAAAGAAATTTGAACTCACCCTGATTGTGAAAATGCAACGCCACGTGTTATGGAATTCTTATTGTTATAAATTTGGTTGTTTTAACATTAAATACACAGCTATTTTCAGGATCCGCTGGCCTCCGTCCAACACAAACCTATTTTGTACTGCATAAACTATGAAGAATTTGATTTAACAGGTTTCCTCTTACCAAGTATTCGAGCTCGTTGTGTCGAACGGAAGCCGCGTCTCCGGAAAACAGCTGGTTGTGTACTCTTCTGTCCAACGAGAATCACGTCGCGGAGCACCAATTGTTAACTGTGATGGTTATTCTCGCGTCCAGGAAAGAGAAGCTTAAAAAGGAGACTAAATGGAGTCTCTGAGATGTTTTCAAATTGGTACTTTAATTAATAAAAAGCGTGGTACAGTCACAAACAGGATATTGTCCGACAGAAAAGCAGCTGTCTCTGGCCCTCGCTAGCAGAGAAAAGAGGCCGAACCGCTCAGGTGCTGCTCTTATATAGCTTCTGCAGGCTCCTCCCTGCGGGCCGGCCCTCCACATCTTAATGTCCGTTGTTACGTTTAAACAGAGGATTCAGGCATTGTACATTCAATACATACTTAAACACGCCTCTTCTCCTCATATTGTCTTTCATCACTTTTCCTTTAACACATTCTAAACGTTGTAGTTAATATTCTAAAAAATACAGAAAATACTTCACGGCTGGTTTGGTTTCTGGTCATTCCGGAAGTTGTCACATCTTACCCACGTCTGTAAACAATAACTTTATTCAAATAAACTATACCTTCATTTAATATTCAGCAATAATAATACTTCTATAGTTGCAGTGTTAAAATCAGTAGGTTTCGGTGTGCATCACTCCATGTCATTTCGCTACTAAATTAACCTCTATAAGAAATGGTAAACTAGCCACATGCTAACCGGAGATGAAGGATTTTCAGAATAAAAGCTTAACTGGTTGTGCACAATAATTTTCTGGTTTTTCAGTATAAAACAGCATTTAAACTGAAGGTACATTTAAGGTACATTATGCCATCAAAACATTGATTTTAATTTCTAACACTACCTACGAAGATCTCAAGATCACTGCCCCTGGAATGTCACGGCAAGCTTTTGTCAGCATGCTCGAACATCGGACAAAGCTCTTCGGTCGGGTGAGTACAAGATGGAAGTAACTGTACAATTTAAATTGTAGTTTAAGTTCATTTGTATGATTTAAAACATTTTTTTAAATCCTATTTGCTTTTAGAGTGGTAAGATATGTGGCGACACACTGCAGAAGTCCTTTCTGGAATGGACCTATGCCAAATTTGAGGTCGAAAGGCTGTCTCAGGTGCAGCATTTTCAGTGCCCTTCATGCACACCCTCTATGTTGGCTGTCGCAGTCGATGGGAACCGTAAACTCTACCGCTTTAAGAGCCAACCAGGGTGTGTAGAATTTTCTCAATTTGAAATTTTAGAGTGCCTTTTTATGGTACTTTTGTACAATAATCAATTTTTTCTTCTTTAAGACCTTGTGGATTTTTCTACGGAGTTTTTTTAGCCAAGGATCCTTTGTCGATTACATCCATGGGACAACAAGACACGTAAAGTTATTTTACATTCTCCATATTTTAAGACATGCATTTGTAAGTGTAATGAACACTTGTAGCATGCTTCTCGCCTTTGTTGTGTATTAATATGATGTCCCCATTGTGTAGGCAATAGGGGTGTAACGGTTCACAAACATTTCGGTTCGGTACGTACCTCGGTTTTTTGGTCACGGTTCGGTTCGGTACAGCAGAATTTTTTTTCACATACAAAACATATATATATATATATTTTTTATTATTATTAAACTGTGAATAATGTATTCACTCAAATAAATACAAAATATAATAAAATAAACATTAAGGTGCAGCATTTCGATGAACTGAAATAGTCTGTATTTGAACTTTACTGTACTAGTACTCACAAAACATAAACTATTAGTTTTGGGTTTTTAATTATTATTAAACTGTGAATATTCACTCAAATAAATACAAAATATAATAAAATAAACATTAACCAGTTAAGCCCGAAGGTCCCCCCAGTGGACCCCTCCCACAGTTTTTTTTTTCTCACATGTCTCAGGGCTTCTTAACATTTATGAAACTATTAATGTTTCATACCCTTTTAAAGGTAAGAAACTCCGCTAACTGACAATAAGAACAATTGTTAGCTAAGAAAAACACAAAAGTAATACCAAGCCTTTGAATTAGCATTGAGCGAAAAAATGCTAACTAATGCTAACGCTTTTTTACACACAACACACGGTAGAAATGCCCTTATTAGTATCTTAACTGCACAAACAAGATATACGATTTAAAGCTGAGACTCCACAGATTCCACAGATGTAATGTCATCACTGTCCGACCTCGAATTCCTGGATCTATCAGCCAGAAAAGAGAAAGTAAACAACATCCGGTTCCAAAAATATTACAATAATTACGTCTTACCTTTTTTGATTTGTGATCAAAAGTTGTGTTCAACGGAATAAAAACGCATCTCAAGGTTAATCCAATGTCTTTGTGTCACGTAGAATTTTTTACTGATAATCAATCATCATATTTATGGCAATATACTCGGTATAAAGTATTGCCGTCCAGGCTTGCACTTTCAGATATGCTTCGTTTGCTTCTCTATTACGTCCGCTATGGTAATGTTTACGTAGATTTGGGAACTGCCCATCGATTCTATTGGTTCTGATGGTTAAGAAAAAGGTGTAAATCACACGAATCGACCAATGGGTTCCAGAGATATGGTCCTGCGCAAATTATAAAGAATGCCAGCCAGCGTGCCAACATGACGCAGCCCACTTCATTTATTGTTTACAGCGTAAAGAAGCAGGTATTGCAGCAGGACCCAGAGCGCACGGAGCACAGAGCGGACAGCAGAGACCAGAGCAGATTACTATATTTGCGTTTAGGACTTTTTCTGTACTTTGACTTTTGTCAAATAATGGCTCACAGGAAAGAGATGCTTACTACTTTACAGGCATTGGAAATTGTGACTAATGTTGACAGCGATGCAGATATGTTACCTGTTGATTCTGAGTCAGACGACGAGGATCTCCTGCAGCCAGAACGGAACCCGGACCGTTGTGACTCTGATGATGAAATTCCACCACGGCAAAGGTATGAAATCTCTCTGTTTTTATCTATTACTTATTTATTTGGTGTACGATTATTCATATAGTAAATAAAAGCGTCTGCTAAATGAAATGCAATGTAGGCTAATGTAAATTCACACGCAAAATGGCATGTTTGTTAGGAATTACAGGGGTTATTTACAAAAATACCAAATAGTGTTTATTGTCCGTTACATTTACTAAAAGTAGCCTATAGGCCAGTGTTCGTCTATAGTCACTAAATGTATTGCATTCACACACTTAAAATGCCATGTTTACTGCCCAGGAAACAGGAATTACAGGAATTCATCTAATCTCTTTGTTATTCCACATTTGTTTTCATAGTGATGGAGATGAGGATGAAATGACTTCTGGACCCCCACCATTGTCTACTTTCACCCAGCCCAAATTACCCAGAGGTGAGTCCGCTTGGACTTTATTTTTCTAGATCTCTCTAAAAAGGTCAAATTTCACTTGTTTTGCATCAATCTTGATACAGGGTACTTATTATATGTTATAGTTTGGATTCCTAAAGCTTTTAGTCTACTAACCCATCATGCAAGGGTGGTTTTCACTATAAGTAAAGGTTTTTTTTTAGGTGGACATTAGAATTTACATGTTTTTACTATGTTCCATCTGAATTTACTTTAAAATAAAAACATTTATATTGATTCTGACACTTCTACATCCAACTCACAGATGTAACCTTGCTTTGAGAAAAAATAATTATTAATTTACCCCTTTTAGAAGTGAAGATATATCATTTGTTGTGTTAGTGGCATTTTCGAGCCTGAAACCTGAAAAACAGGCTCAGGGCTTAACTGGTTAAGGTGCAGCATTTCGATGAACTGAAATAATCTGTATTTGAACTGTACTAGTACCTAAGCAGCCAGTTTGACATTAGGACTGGCTTGTCATTGTATTTTCATGTTGTTTTAAAGAAAAATGAACTTGTCCACATTGCTTGCCGAAAGGGCAGATCTGCTGGCACTAACAATGTCTCCTGCTGTGGAGAACACCCTCTCTCTAGGGACAGAGGTAGCAGACACAGCCAGGTAGCGCTTTGCTAACATGGCAACATAAGGATATTTGGCGTTTGTAATAGCTTTGGCTCGGTCTGAACTCTCTGCGAGTGGTGGAGGCTTGAATGCTAGTGGGAGTTGGGTTTGCACTTCAGTCTTTTTTCTTTTGGTACCGGTGATATTCACGTTCGGGTGATGCCTTTTCAAGAGTGTGCAAGTTTAATGTATTGCCAGCCGCGTAACCAATTTTAGTTGAACAATGCCGACAAACAGCTTTGGTTCAGTCCACCTGTCTTTGTCCGTCATCCTTGTACGTAACTGCGAAACCAAAATGTTCCCAAACCGGAGACTTCAATGATGCTGGAGGATTTTCGAGCTCAACTTTATCTGCGTTCGTCATTAATTTTCGACAGTTCCTCAAATTACTGACTACATTTTAACTCATCCCTGTGACCAGCTCTCATAGTATGCCTCTCATCCAATGAAATGACTTGCTCGCTCTATGACACGTTGAACCCAATGTGAGCAAATTACTCTGAATGCTGCGACGCAGCACCTGAGATTACTTCCAATAAGTTGTTCACGTTCTCAATTGTTTACGTTTAACGTTATATTCGTTCGGTACACTTCGTTACACACCTGTACCGAACCGAAGGGCCCGTACCGAATAATTTCGGTACGGGTACGTGTACCGTTACACCCCTAGTAGGCAATGTCTTCAGCATACTTCCAGTCTCCTGTCTATATGTCTCTATATTCTTTCATCTGTTTTAGAATCCTGCAAAAGGAAGATGTGGTTCCGGTCAGTGGTCGGCTGCCCGAGAGACTGCCAACAAGTCTGCCAGCAAACTAGATGAGGAAGGCGTGGAGGTTGCTGTCTGCCGTCATGGGTTCTTGCTTAAGGGATTGAATATGTTCCGTGGAGAAATTTGTGCATATCCTTTATATCTGCAGAAACAGCTTTCTTCACGGAATGTACAGTTTTTTTGCTCTGATGTGGTCTGCAAATACTGGCCATATCTGCAGAGGGTTGCGAGCCACTGTCCAGAGCTGCAAAACCTTTTGAACATGCGTCCATTTCTGTCCATCATGCATGCCAAAGCACATTCATGGTTGTGTGAGGTAAATACAATAATTGGCACAAGACAACATTACTCATTTTCTTAATTTTTCTGTTATCCAAATGGTAACAGTCATCTAAATGTGTTTACAGTTGCGATGGGGAGGACGGAATCAAAAAGGAGCTGGGAATACAATAGGGGAGGAGGTTGAATAGGTGAACAGCTTCCTCTCTCGAGCAGCCATATGTTCGAAGTACATGTCAAAAGCTGGTAAGTATTTTTCATGCAAACTCAATTATTGTATTTTTGGTTTCCTGGCCTAACATAAATTCTGTCTTCAGTTCGCACTGATATGCTTACAATTCAAGCAAGTGGCTGGAACAAGCGAAAGGCAGCAAACCTTGAGCAAACATTGGCTAAAAGATACATGAAGGTACTGACTACACAAATATGTTAATTTAAAACTATTTTTTTTTTAATGTTGGTCAACATTTTGTTACTTTGATATTTGTTTTGACAGACGGGGCAAAGGATTACAGAAGCAACAGAGGATCTGGAGAAACTCACCGCTGAATTGTCACTACAGGACGACCAAGTACAGCAGTGATCTGATGTTCAGCAGTGGACTACAGGTACTGTGAAAAAATAATTTCTTGCACAATAAAAAAAAGCATATTTTTCTCTATTCTGTTGTAGGCTATATGGCCGTGAAAGGGTTTAATTAGAGTTTTATGTGAAATAATTGTTATACTTCTCTTCACAAGGAACACCCATTCAAAATGACCTGCAGAAGACCATTGAAGGACTGTATCTGAGCATCAAGCAGCGAAAATATCAGCTGTATCGCCAGTCTGGTGAGAATTGATTGACTTATGCCTCCTAAGGCAAACCAGCCCCTCCTCTTCTATCAGGGGTACCTCTATGCTAGTAAAATCCATCATTGGAAGGAGGTCTCCAGAGAATAGGATGAATGACTGATCTACAGCAATGGGAATATTGTTTATTTTATTGTCATATAAAAAAGAAATGTCCAGTGACTATAGTGAATTTGTATAGTCCCATTGATGTTATAAACAACTAAGGTATAGATTAATTGGGGTCATCCGTTACCACTTCTATGCAAAAGCATTGAGGAGCGAATCTCCAGTCATTTCTCAGCCGGCTGGACCATTTGCTGGCAACCCTTGCCCTATTTTACCCTCCCATATATCCTTTCTCTTACTGTCAGATAAAGGCGTAAAATGCCATCAAAATCAATAAATAAATGATAAATTCTGTCCCTGCCTGTTCTAAGTATACGCATGCCTAGATATGGAAACAAATGTATTCACTAATATTTCATAGATGGTAAACAATAGCTGATCTATTGAAACATGTTGGTGTGTAATTAAGATTAAAGTAAAACAAAATGTTGGTTCAAATTCTGGCAGGTGGCAATAAGCGGAGACACAAACTCCGAAAAAAGATTGTCGAAGAGAAGAAAGCCTTGGAAGATGCCATCACTGAACACAATGCTGTTGCCGGGGAAGCGGACAAACTCCCTCCTCCTAACGAGCTCTTGGCTGAGGACAACTACTCCTGGAAATGGGAATGTAAGCAAAACCATGTGTATAAACTTATTTGGTGTATTTTGTGCATTTGAAAACTCTGCAAGATAATTTAGGTAGTTTCATTTTTCAATGTTTTCAAGTTGTTCTTCAAACTTGCCTTAAGCTGCAGGAACCTAATGATTATGATAAATTAAAAACGTATGTTGTTGATTGAACCAGAATCAATCAATTAGTCAAATTATAATATTGGAAACTGGTGTGTAGGACGACAACAAAATAAAACAAAATTGCAAACAGTGGTTATGGTATAATTCATATTATCATTGTAACAACTAAATATTAGAAAATCATGATTAAATGTGCAGACTTTATATCTTTTAAAATGCTTTTGTCTGTGCATATATATTTAATGCCATAAACCTGCCAGGCTCAATCTGGCACATATGCATGATGTATTTCTGTGCTTATGTTAAATAATAATAATACATTTATTTTCTATAGCATTGAACCCAAAGACACTTTACATTTGGGAGGGAGGGGAGACAAACAAAACTAAAAAGAAACAAAACAAAACAGAAAAGCAGTCAGGAGGAAGTTGATTGAGAGGGGGGGGGGCTTATGGATACAGAGTTGAAGAGGTGGGTTTTGAGGCGGGACTGGAACAGGGTGAGGGACTCAGACTCACGGAGGTCTTGGGGGAGGGAGTTCCAGAGCTTCGGGGCTGCCACAGAGAAGGCTCTATCCCCGAAGCTCCGGAGTTTGGCCTTGGGGATGGAAAGCAAACTGGCTGAGGTGGATCTGAGGGTCCGGGGTGGTTGGTAGAGGATGAGGAGGTCAGTGAGGTAGGGGGGGGGGCAGATGGTGGAGGGCTTTGAAAGTGAGGACCAGGAGTTGTAATTGTAATATTTCCAATGTAAGATAATTGATAATGCTTTGATGCACTTTGCAGGTCATGGTGATATGGTACAGAAAAAAAAAGGTTTACGACAAGGTAATGCTGCTGAACAGACTGAAAGAAGAAGCTGTTATTGTGGTTCATGAAGTCAAACAGCACTGGGAGTACATGAGGAGCGTGGCAGGAAAGATTGATCACCTGTCCTCCCAGCTTTCTGAAGGCATCACTGGACAAAGTTAGTACAATAAATGATTATTGTTGTTGGTAGTGTTTTGGTCTGGCAATAACATTTAGCTTATTTGATGATTTATTTATTTGATGTCATACATTCTCAGGCAGTACCGAGGCGTTGACGGAGAGAGGACGTAAGGGGCTACTTTGTGTTCTAAAGAAACAACTCCACAAAGTGAAAGCGCAGCAGGCCATGGCACGTATTGCATACCAATGCATTTTGGGACAGCAAACGGTGTCTTTGGATGACTCCTCCGAAGAGCAACCCTCTGACAGTAGCTCCTCTACTGATGAAGAACTTTGACAGCAGTGAATGACTTCAAGCTATAAGGCTGCTTTAACACCTTGGAACAAAGGAAGATAAATGCATTTGTTAAAGTTCTGGTCCTGTTCACACTGACCTTTCACAAACTAACCAAGATAAATTACACCTCTACAGACTGACTAAATAAACTAATGATTGTCATCCTGCATCATCAGAAGCTCCAATGGGTAAATCTAATTCCAGTGACTGACAATTATCAGTTGATGTCCATATGTATTGTCATGGTTACCAAATTATATATGCATTGCCTTAGACCAATCAGGGTATGTGTTTCTGTACTGATTTCACATCAGAGGTTAAGCTTTTGCCATCATTGTAAAATTACATATCTGCTATCATAAAAATCCCTAAGAACCTGTCTCACAATGCCTTGGTGAAACTTGAATACAGTTGTCATTGCTGCAAGAATGTGCATACCTGTCATTGATTGCTTTTGTACAGATTTTTATTTGAATAAAAACGGAATAAGAATTGACTTTCTCTTTATACAAACACGTAATGAAATGACTGAGAACTGTTCCTTAAGTGCAATAACACAGATGCAGGCACCCACAGGGAGAGACAATGACAGCACAGCATACATACCAGTACATTCATGTCAGTGTAAATATATTGTGTAGTCCATCAGTTAATTGCACAGTATTTGGGAAGAGTTAGTTAGAATCAGTGCATTTCAGAGTGGTGATTATCTACAAAAACGCCTCTGAAATTGTATTGAAATATGAGTTGTTATTTCAGATTATGTGTGCAGTGGATGCACATGATCTTTAGTTTGCTAGTTATTACGACGATTACTTCAGGAAATTGTGTCTATACAACGTTGTCATTGTTACCACGGTGGTTGCTAGGAACGCTGCTATCGATATTATTTCTGTTATGTTGTGTAAAATGGTGTTATCTTTATTGCTACCCCCTTCCCCGTCAATGTATAGTGTTGGTCCACAGCGCAAACGTATTAGTTTAACAAAATCCGCATCTAAAATTGTGGCATAGATAGCCTACGTTATTTCCCCCTGTGCAATTCTCCATTTACTCAACACATAATTATCCTTGTGTTTATTTGTTTGATTAATAAACACAAGTTGGAGTCCGTCAGGACCGAGGGTCGGAGCAGCTCATTTGCTTTAGAGAATATTACACCGGGAAGTAAGTATTCTCTCCGCTTCGCTTGACAAACCCCGTGATAGTCCTCAAGCTCTGTGATTGGAGAGTGTGCTCCGAGGGTTACGCCGATTCTCGAACAGCACTTGAAATGGGATGGAACCACGACAGACTGTCCAAAACTGGATTTGAACGGGTCCACCGCGTCCCCGTCCCCCCCACCCCGTCTCCAGAACTACACATGCTGGCTATTCTGTTTCGCAACATGTTCTCTATCTATGGCACGTCTCTACTGGGAGTTGTAGTTTTAAAAGACGTTTTCGTATTTCCCATAATAAGAAGTTGCCAGTATTAAACTGTGTACATCCCTGGAGGTTTAGGGGATAGGAAACACTCAAATTTAAAACATATAATTAATAAATGGGTGAAAATTGCTTGTGCCCTGGTCTTATGTCTGTGACCCCTGTTGTTAATTGATTACATTACATTACATTAATTGATAAGCCTGAAACATGCACTTGGCAAATATGGCAGTAGCCATCGATCAGCTTAAGATAAGATATACTTTATTGATCCCAAGTTGGAACATTTGCGTTACATCAGCATGTGTAACAGTTGTAAATATGCAGTGGTGTTTATTTGTAAATCATTTAGTATAATCACACAAATTCTGTGTTTTATATTTAACAATTCTGTGTTCTTTATTTATTGATTGTTCAATACCTGACAAGGCCGGAGATGAAATATCTACATACATCTTATAAGAGTATAATACATTATGTATAATATCAGTTAAAATAAGTGCTTCAACATAGTTAACATTGCTGGAGGTATGCACAAATATTGATAGATGTCTTGTAATGCACTATTGAGGAACCTGCGTCCCAAGTTTTTCATTCAATGCAGAACTACACCATTGTGTAGGCCTATATGATATGTCAATAAACCTTAGAAAATCTTGAAATCTTGAAAGGGATGTGTAAAATAGTCATTATATACAGTCTTTAATTAACTATTAGTAGAGAATAACGAGTAATGAATATACTTTATAGGGATCCTATTAATATCTAATAATAAAAATAATGAAATTCAATAACATGCTTTAGCCACTAGGTGTCCCTTTATATCAGCTGTGCACCTTTATGGTGTAAATACAGCCTATCTACCAATTGGATCAAATATAAAAGTCAGCCGAATTAGTGTTGATACTGCAAGGAGACGTATTGTGTGAAAAGAAATGTAAGATGTTGTTTAATGGCTGATATATTTATGATCCACGTCACGTTTTCAGTTCCTCATGTTTGTCTATAAGTCTTCTCATCAGGGCTCTATAAATACAGAACTACGGCAGATATGTAATATTTAATGCAGCCGAACCGTGTATTACAATGCCGTTATGTGATGACTTCCAAAGAGAAAAGCAAGCACACTCGGAATAAAGTATTATTTTTAAAAAATGTTTTCGGTCTGTTTCCGGTATTTGTTTATGACGATGTCATGTGAGATGTGAGACTGGAATTGCACAGAGGAAAATAACGTATATATGCCACCATTTTAGATGCGGATTTGCGTTTGCGCTGTGGACCAACACAAATGGACCATTGATGGGGAAGGGGGTAGCAATAAAGATCACACCATTAAACAGTTACACAACATATACAATTCTGTCTGTCTGTCAATTGCCCGGGTCACACAGAGTTCAGCCGCTGGACCTCTGAGAGGGGGGAGGTGTCAACATCGATGCTGCGCGGGCGAAAGTAGCGTGCTTTGACTTCCGAGGTACCAATTATTAAGCTGGACAGTTTGAACGGTAGGTAATGAGCACACATTTCTATGCATTAAAAAGCTAAATATACACCAACTTTTTAGTTTGCCTATAACGGGTAACGTTATGTTAAACAACGCAAAGATGTTTATGTAAAACAGCCACTTATCTATTAACATGCATCTTAAACTGTAAGCTATAGGGTGCGGACGTGCAGTAATAGGCCTACCTTAAACTTGTTTACGGAGCTATTTTGTATTTTATAGCTCAAAATGAAAGTGGCAGCCTCCATTGTACCTTATTTTACTGCGGTCAACTCAGCCGTCTCTCGCATTTGCTTGGTCAAATGAGCAGCGCTTCATTTTTGAGTGCGCGATTAATAGCGTCTTTACGGTAATCGCCGAGAAGTGTCGCTGACGATAGTAAAAGTGCTTATGCTATATTTGATCAATCAATCAATGATATTTGATGAGGGATCAAATTATTTTTAGCCATAAGTTCTTCATAAAATTGGTACTGTTGGACTCAGTACATGTTAGACTACTACCACAAATACAATCAAGTACTTTTACTGTGTACTTTTTGAGTAATACTCTGTCAAACTCCCCTCCAGAGTACAATAATGCATGTTTTCTGCCCTCTTTGATGAGAGATAAAAGGATTTTGTGCAATAAGTTCTTAATGAAATTGGTACTGTTGGATTTAGTACTACTTGGACTACTACTAAAAGTACAATCATGCTTTGCCTGTCCAGATACGATGCTGTAGTACATGGAGAGAAGTTCCTGGAGGCTGACTCCACAGAAATTATAGGCCATGGACTCCATGAGGACTGTAGAGCCATCACAGATCAGCATGACAGGTCTTTTTTTGGCTCCCCTTCCATGGAGTCTTATTACATCAGTCAGAAATGACCCAAGGAAAAAGGATATGGAGGCTATTGTGTGGTCGTTTGTGATGTAGGTGGCCACAGGGACAGGGGAGGATCCTTTGAACGGATTTCGGACCACCATCTCATACACATAAAAAGGTGAGGTTTTCCCTTTTGCCTTTTTAACAATGCTCCCTGTCGCATCCACATATACAATGTCTTCCCTGCACCTGTCATGGAAGAGGTCAATTGTTTTGTTGGACCATAGCATGACTCCTTTGGGGTGTGCTATAATTTTTTTAATGACTGCTTCCTCAGTCTCAAGCTCTTCCTCCATAATTTTTCTGAGGCTGATCATTTCATTGCTGTGTTTTCTCAGCTTCTTTCTTGCCTGCCAGGACAATGTTTTCATCACACCAGTTGATGGTACCTGGTCTCTGTTTCCAGAAGCCAACACAGTGTCATCCAGTTTATTGAGCTTATCAAGGTACACACTTCTGGGAAGTTTGCTGGTGAGGGCATTAGCAAGTGCATCCCTTTCATCTGCACGCACAGGCCGATGTTTGAGTTCTTCACAGTTGTGCCATGCTTTTTCACCTCTGAAGGTCACAACTGCCTTAAGGGATGACTCATCCTCAATGTCAACTTCGACCTCCACAGGACAGTCATCAAATCGACAGTAGCCAACACATGAAAAAAGTGACCCTTTCCTTTTTGACCCAACTGTTCGCACACTGTGAGATTTGAAGACAAAGCAACAGTGTGGGTGGACACTCCGGATGCCAGTGGCCATGACTGAAGTCCAGTTTAAAGATTTGAATCGACGCTTATGTTGTCTCATCCTCCGTTTCTTCCAGTCACTTTTAGTGACAAAAAAAAATGAAGGATTTGAAGGCAATTTAAATGAGTGTAAGAGTTGCCCATCTTTTGAGTGTGATGAGGAGTCATATGTCCCTGATGAATTACACTGTAAAACACAATGAAAACATATTAGCGAAAGTGACCAAAGTTGGAATGACTCTTTACTGATGTGAATCAATATATCTGAAATTGTTTATTTGGGACTAACTATAATTTCACTCCACACAGTAGTGTGCATGTTTCATAACACACTAACACTAACTACGTGCTAATATGCGATATTTACCTCTGAAACGTCTTCTGGTTCACTCGTCTCTGTGAATGCCTGTCTAACCGACGATGGGGTAGCAGGCACTGTGCGGTCAATGTCAGTGGAACTGTGGTCACTGTCGATGGGGCAGGCCGTGTGGTCACTGTCTGTCGATGGGCTGGCAGGTGCTGCGGTCACCATCTGTGTCTTGTGTCTCATCTGCACATGACAAGGAGCAAATGAAATCCAAAGATGTAATTATTAATCAAATAATATAAAATATTATAGCACATCCAAATTAAAGTTGTTCACACAGGCAGACTGATGATGAAGATAAAAGCAAAGCAGAAATAAGAATCAATATTAGTGCAATATTTATAAAAAATGTACCTTTTTATGATGATTATAGGCATGATGAAGCCGTGTCCTATTGGTCTTGGAATCGGATATTCCAAGCTCCTGACACACCTCGCCCCAGAAAGTGTCTTTCTCGTCACCTTCATCGTTGTCTTTTGTTTTGGTTGTGGCTCGAAGCTTGTCAGTGACAGCCAAAAGGACTTATTTTGTTATTGTTATTTTTCTTGTCTGAAATTGAAATGTCAAAGTTCCGTCATTTCTTTGTAAAAAAATATGACATTTGAGAAATCATTGAATTTTTTAATGGAATTACAATTGTGTGACAAATAAGAAACACTTGCCTTCCCAAACGTTGAGAAAACCAAGACTCTGAAAAGACATAAGTTAAAATCTATTATTTATAGTTAGACTTTTCACTCAGTTTAGACTTTTTTAATTAATTAGCTTGATTCCCTGACTTCTGATTTGTTGCCTATGCTATGTCGATTTGCACTGAAAGGACAGAGGGATATATTCATAGGTGTCATTTAAGCGGGGGATGCTGGGTACATGTCCCCAGCACTTTTTAAAATGTTGTCCATACATTTTATAAAAGTATAACTTTATAACCTGTAATAAACAAGAACACTGTTTTTTTCTTATTTAAAAATAATAATAATACATGTACATCTTGAGAAAACAGTTTGTCCGTTGACAATTTCTATGGGGATTCTTAAATTTGGACATGTTCATACAATTTTAAAAGATAATGTATCACCCAGTCCCCCAGCAGGGTTTTTGTTTACAAACGTGTCATCTGTTAAACAACATGTGAGTTCAGTGTGTCGGGTGCCGCAGGGAAGTAGGGGTGCTGGAGGAGCTGAATGGTGTACATTTGAAAAACTGAGCGACCACCTAAATAAAAATGATTAAACTACATATAATAGTTATGATTTGACTTAAAATAAAGTCAAATCAGAACTATAAACAATTCATATAAACATTTGTGTTTTATTTTTGAACACAATTATGTATATAACTACTTTTCTGTTGAAATACAAATATACGTACCCTCGACGAGCTTCCATTACAGATGAGGTCCATGGAAGCACTAATTGACAGGTATAGAGAACCGCAGTGACGCGTGGTAAAACCCGGAAGTAAACTTCTTCCGGTTCCTTCGTGAAAAACCAATGCAAATTCTCCATAGGATTTTGGAAAATAGCTCGAAATAAGGACTGACTGTGGTTGACACACATTTAAGAGAGGGATCACGTTTTGTTCAGCCGGATAATCTCCACATGTCTACCCTACTTTTATAATTTGAATCATAAATCTAGTCGCCAAAAGCGAAATGCTAACGTTATGCTATAAACGAACTACAAGCCAGTACAGCAGCAGGGTCGCACGACTTCAACGTCACGCCAACTTAAGATCGTTTCAACTGACTTGCACTGAAACTGCACTTTGAACACTTTAAATATATTAACATTTTAAACGGTATACCCCGGTTATCTAGGCCCTTTTTGTTTTGTTTAATTTATACCACGTTTATCTAGGCCCTTTTTGTTTTATGTATACATGTCACACTGTGGGAAACGATATTTCGATATTTCTGGATGTATAACACATGTATAATTTTTGCAACCATGTCTCCTAAAAATTACGTTCCCACAGAACTAAACTGCATTCTCAATTATGTTTAGCTAGAAACTGATTTACTCCCACGTTACGTTCGTTATGAACCTATTTAAAATACGTTTATTTTCTACATATCTTCTAGAAACGTATTTTCTCCCACGTTACGTTCCTTATGAACGTATCTTAAATACGTTTATTTTCTACATATATTTGCCATTTATTGTCTTGCTTATAACAATGATAATAGTCATTTATAAATATCATTTTAGAGCACACCTTTGAAATCGACAATCGGGCTCGATATATGGTTACATTAAAATCAGTAGGCGAGGCTGTAATTTTGCCAGCTGTTACTCTCATGAGCGAGGCAGAAAATAATAGTTTTAACATGACAAAAAGCTGCTGTGTCATTTATTGCACCTCAAACATTAAAACAAATCCAGAGTTACGTGTTTCTGTACTTCCTCTAAGAAGAAAGGACAGTAAAAGAAGAGCTCTGTGGCTTCAGGCTTGATCGCCGTTCAAATGACAGCGTTGGTTTCCCCAAAAGTGGGCGGGGCTGTAAAGTGACGTAGATTTTACTATAATCTATTATTCAAAACCATTCTATTTATTCTAACGTAAATTGCATGCCAGTCTTTTATCTTTTTATTTATTTGTTTTTATTTTAAATCGTATAATGTCGGACTTTTTTTGTCGTCTGTGAGGAAAATAAATGGGGCTTAGAGCCTCAAAATACTGAAATCTGTATTTTTTTAATCTTTTCCTTCTAATTTGTTATTCTTTTCTAAATAACACACTGTTATTTACTCAACAATAACACACAATTATCCTTGTTTTTATTTATTCGTTTAATTCTATAATCTTGGGCATTTTAGCCGTAAATAAAGTCACCAGAAACAGACGGGACATTTCGAGATTTAGGATGGCCAAAGATACTACACTACCCATAATCCCCAGCTATCGTTTGGGACTACAGTCCCGTTGACAAACCCTGTGATGTTGGAGTGGCAGTGCGCCAAGGTTACGCCGAGCGTCAAGCTCTTTGAAATGGAACGAAACCACGGCAGACTATTCAAAACTGGACTCGAACGCCCCCCGAGAAATACACATGCTGGCTATTGTGTTTCGCAACATGTTCTCTATGGCACGTATCTACTGGGAATTGTAGTTTTAAAAGACGTTTTTCCAAAAATTAGAAGTTGCCAGTATTAAACTGTGTACAGCCCTGGAGGTTTAGGCGATAGGAAACACATTGGTGTGTACAAATTTACTAAATTACTAAATGGGTGAAAATCGCTTGTATCCATAATGTGCAGCATTAATATATACCCACATGACAGCTCATTGTTACTTTGTAATTCTACTCCACTACAAATCAGAGGTTAACCTGGTATTTTTACTTCACTACATTTAGTTTAGTTACTTTGCAGATTCTGATTAATGATGTGAAATATAAACAACCCTTAAAGCAGACTTTAGTTACACCTGAGTAAAATTCAGGGAAGGTGATTGTCAAGTGCCAACAATCAGGAGAGATATTTGATAGTTGGTGCTTGAGAAGACTAAACATTTATCTGCAGATCTCTATAAAGTATATTCATTACTCGTTATTCTGTACTAATAGTTAATTAAAAACTGTATAATGGTTCTTTTGCACATCCCTTTCAAGATTTCAAGATTTTCTAAGGTGTATTGATCATATACACAACTTGGGTCGCAGGTTCCTCAACAGCGCATTACAAGACTCAAAAAGTACACAGTAAAAGTACTTGATTGTACTTTTGGTAGTAGTCCAAGTAGTACTGAATCCAACTGTACCAATTTTATTAAGAACTTATTGCAAAAAATCCTTTTATCTCTCATCAAAGATGGCAGAAAACATGCATTATTGTACTCAGGGGTGGAGTTTGACAAAGGATTACTCAAAAAGTACACAGTAAAAGTACTTGATTGTACTTGTGCTACTAGTCCAAGTAGTACTGATCCAACAGTATCAATTTCATTAAGAACTTATTGCACAAAATCATTTTATCTCTCATCAAAGATGGCAGAAAACATGCATTATTGTACTCAGGGGTGGAGTTTGACAAAGGATTACTCAAAAAGTACACAGTAAAAATACTTGATTGTAGTTTTGGTAGTAGTCCAAGTAGTACTGAATCCAACAGTACCAATTACATTAAGAACTTATTGCACAAAATCATTTTATCTCTCATCAAAGATGGCAGAAAACATGCATTATTGTACTCTGGAGGGGAGTTTGACAGGGGATTACTCAAAAAGTACACAGTAAAAGTACTTGATTGTACTTGTGCTACTAGTCCAAGTAGTACTGAGTTCAACAGTATCAATTTCACTAAGAACTTATTTTAAAAAATCCTTTTTATCTCTCATCAAAGAGGGCAGAAAACATGCATTATTGTACTCTGGAGGGGAGTTTGACAGAGTATTACTCAAATAGTACACAGTAAAAGTACTTGATTGTATTTGTGGTAGTAGTCTAACATGTACTGAGTCCAACAGTACCAATTTTATTAAGAACTTATGGCTAAAAATAATTTGATCCCTCATCAAATATGGCAGAAAACATGCATTATTGTACTCAGGCGTGGAGTTTGACAAAGGATTACTCAAAAAAGTACACAGTAAAAGTACTTGATTGTACTTTTGGTAGTAGTCCAAGTAGTACTGAATCCAACAGTACCAATTACATTAAGAACTTATTGCACAAAATCATTTTATCTCTCATCAAAGATGGCAGAAAACATGCATTATTGTACTCAGGGGTGGAGTTTGACAAAGGATTACTCAAAAGTACACAGTAAAAGTACTTGATTGTAGTTTTGGTAGTAGTCCAAGTAGTACTGAATCCAACAGTACCAATTACATTAAGAACTTATTGCACAAAATCATTTTATCTCTCATCAAAGAGGGCAGAAAACATGCATTATTGTACTCTGGAGGGGAGTTTGACAGGGGATTACTCAAAAGTACACAGTAAAAGTACTTGATTGTACTTGTGCTACTAGTCCAAGTAGTACTGAGTTCAACAGTATCACTTTTATTAAGGATGCATCGATAAAAATCATTGTATCTCATCAAATATAGCAGAAGTTGCATGATTTTGTTCTCAGGAGGGGAATTTGAGAGTATTACCCAGAAAAAAGACAGTAAAAGTACTTCATTTTATTGTTGGTAGCAGTCAAACTAGGACTGAGTCAAACAGTGTTAGTTTTTTTAAGAACTCATGGTAAAAATAATTTGTATCGCATGAAGCAGAAAAAACATGCATTCTTTTACTCTTGCGTTGGTGCCGCTTCTCAGCGATTACCGTAAAGGCGCTATAAATCGCGCACTCAGAAATGAAGAACTGCTCATTTGACCAAGCAAATTTGAGAGACGGCTGAGTTGACCGTAGTCTAATTTTGGCAGTTGCAGCTAGCAGTCACTCTCAAACATACCCTCAGCTAATCGAACTATTTTTTTATGGGTTTTATTTTATTTTTAGTTAGCGGCATTTAACAACTGCATTAAATATGGGTGACAGGGCCAGAGATTTTTTAGATAAATTGTTGTTTTACTAATGATAAGGTTAAATCCCCAAAGACAATGATGTCAGTATTGATACTATATATTGATGTATTGCTGAAATATATTATTACTTGAAAACAGTTGAGCAATATGTGAAAACCTGTTGATTAGTAGGCCTATATTAACAATAAAAATAGAACAGAGTATAAGCAATGTCTTTAATTTAGTCTGCATCTCATGCACAAGATGTATGCACTGACACTAATGTGGTACCGATTGATGTCTGTCCAAGAACACTGTCCATACTTAATTCCTCTTTTGTCAGTCATAAGAACATCTACAGTGAACATTTGAAATAGTAAAATACATACTATATATATATGTCATAGGTATTTTAACAAAATAAGTGTAAACTTTCACTACAAAACAAAACAACCACCCCCTGTCTGTACATAGTTCAGAATGGATCTTCTAGACCTGCCTGTACAGACTTGGTGCAAGATGGTTCTCTCCGATACTACTACTTTGCATGGTTAACCAGGTTCATACTGGTATTGTGTACTATAGAGGTGGGTAACAGAAGGCATGAAAGAGTCACCTGTAATCCACCACCAGTATTCTGGCAGAAATGTCACTGAAACATTGAAGTAGGGTAGGCCTACATGACAAATTGATAATTTGATCATATTAAAGTTATTTAGTTCCTTTGTCAATTTGGTGTTTATATTTTTGCTTGTTTTTATTGCAGGTTCAAGATGCGAAGAGCGTCAACAAACACAACCTGCGTCAGCTGCAAAGCAGTCATTGCTATGGCCACCAAGACCTGCAAGTTCTGCAAAACACTGCAGCCGAGAAAGCAACGACTGGCCAATAAACTGCAAACATTTGAGGCCAAAAAAGATGATTGGTTAAAAAAACAAAAAAAGAACAAAACCAACTCACATGTTCTTGATGAGGCATCTGGTGTGTGTTTATGTCTGTAATTGTAGTTTACAAAATTAAGTCTGATAATGTTTCTGTATTACATTTAAATCTTTTTTTTTAGGTTGAGAAACTGAACACCCTTGGGTATAGGGCCATGGTGTTTCTCTCAAAACCAGGGAAAAAGCCTTCCACCTGGAAGACAAATGTTGCACATCCGAGATGGCATCTGTCGGACCAGGCTGCAAAATGCCTTCACCGGATGAAGGCTTTATATGAGGTGTTAGTAGATGGTAAGCAATTATATTTGTGGTCATTTCAAATGTTACCATATAGCTCAGTCTATTCTAAAATGCTCATGAACAATTTATGGAAAAAATACTTAATGATTCAACAATTCATTTAATTTTACACATACAGTCTAGGTAAAAATAAATGTGTAGTTAAGAAGAAGCTGACATCAGAAACAATTGTGTTACTATGTTGTATAAATATATATTCAAAGTAGAAATTGAGCTGCTGAATGCAAAACAAATCAACATTACTCTGATAGTTTTGTCTTTTTGTGTCATTGAGGTTGGACTAACCCACAACCCTCACCCAGTCTGGACGCTGAACCCTCCACAAGTGCTCCTACCACCATCCCCTCACCCAGTCCTAAAGCCCTTAACTAGTGCTCCTACCACCATTCCCTCATCCAGTCCAGAAGACCGACCCTCCAGCAGTACTTATGCAGTCCTGCTCCCTACTAGTCCTGCCATACAACCCTCTACAGGTCCTGCAACTCCCGCAGCACAAACAAAAAGGACTGCAGCAGCAAAAAAGAAACAGGGTAGGTTTTAGTGGCAATTTTAAATAGCTTATACATCCAGAGGACACAATTACAAAGCAAATTCACATACTTTAGGTATTTTTGCATTACCTTACTTCACTAACCTTAATAGCCGCAATCAAGCTAAATTGTCACATAACCCAGGGTTTTTCCACCATGAGCAGGTTCACATAAAGGGGAAGTGTTTGCCCCATATGACCAATGGTAAACATGGACAGGTATACTAGGTCAACTGTAAGCAGAGAGGCATATTTTACAACCGAAAATCAGACTGTAATATTATTAATATGAAGAATTTAAACTCATAATCCAGACTAAAAGCAGCACAGTTGCTGCTGACAAAAAAACCGTACTGTGTGAATGTTTAAATTAATAGGACTGCTCCATGAAGGGCACAAGTAGATATAACCTAATAACATTTGTGTATTTGGATAATTTAATGTGTTGGTAACATGTAAGTTGATATATGATATGTTAATATATTTAAATAAATAAATATAAAATCATTTATATATCCCCATTTGAGAAAGCATGGCTTTTATGGCAGTTCTAGTCTTAGTCTTTCAGCTGCAACCCTGCGGGGTTAAAAACATAACTAGGCCTGTACAGAATAGTGGAAAGCTTTGAAACCCCATTCTTAATGTTGATACTTCAATACTAAATTATATGAATACTATGCAGCTTTTATATATTTTTTTGTTTATTTTGCATACTATTAGATAAGAATGATGCTTCACTAATATTATTAGTATTATACTTTTAAAACAATAAAATTCCACTGTTGGCTGCGTAGTATCGTTTTTTGACTCGTTTCAACCATTCATTTTTAATTCCAGTGTTGTAAAGCCCAGAAGTCAAGAAAAAATGTCACAACATGTTTTATCCAAGCAAATATTCAGCTTCAATCTCTATTATATTATTATTATATTTTGGGCGAAACAAGATTTTCTCTGCGCTCAAAACATGTTGATGTTAGATGATGACCAGTGTTGGACACTTTTAAAAGGTAACAGGTTACAAATGACTAGTTCCTATATATATATATATATATATATATCTATCTATCTCTAGTAACTTCCTAACCCTGATGATAACAGTGAAGCTACTTCTAAGGAGTTGTACAACTAAGTGAACATTACTAAAGGTTAAAAAGAAACCCTTAAGGGCCATCTACACCAACAACAATAAGCAAAACGATGAGCGGTATCTCTTTAAATCGGGGTGCCAAGCATGCGTAGCACACTCTAGCTGTTTTGGAGCCAGGTGAAATGAATTATTGATGACTTTTTATTGCTGTTATGATATGAATATTAAAAATAAGAAACATTTCTGGTAAGTCTTGACAATTAGCCAAATGAACAGTGCTGTTTTAAACTAAATGATATATTTTAAACAGTAACATCAAGTGTACAGTATAATAACAGCTCTTCACAAAAGCTTTTCTTTCATCTCAACAGACGTGTCTCCAAGGAAGAAGCTCAAGAAGAAGAACCCCCAACACTTTGAAGGTTATTTAGCTTCAATTATAATTGGGATTAGACAGTAAAGACACTAGCTCTAGTATATTTTCTCTGTATAGAGAAGTTTTAAAAATGTCAACTGTTGTCTTTTCTAAACAAATACTTTCGAGGGCATTTTTGTTTTACAACTATTTATCAATAAAGAAACACTTTTTTAAAAAAAAAATCATAATTTGTTTCACGGTGGTGGAAGAACGACTCACCACAGTCAAATATATATATTTTAAACAATATATGTTATGATTGTCCTTTTGTGTAAAGTTTTTGCAGTTTTATATAAACAGTTGACATGTTCAAATAATTGTGGAAATATAATTTATGAGAATAAAAGCAAACTGAAAGTGATTTTATAAATTACAGATCAAATTGTGCAACATCTATAAGGTCAAAAAACGAGTGTACATTATTTTGCTCTTTCAGAATGCAGCCATAAGATCGTGGGAGGAGAGCAGTATTATCCAGTGAAGACTGAAGTAAAAACAAAAAGGCAAAAGGTTTGTTCATCATAAATAGAGGTCACTGTGTCAGTTAATATAATGTACATCTAAAGCATGCTACAGACACACTTTTTGGATTTGAATGCAACATAACTTAAATCTTTTTGCTTGAAATGGTACAAATATTTTCGATCATTTTTTAGGGGAAGCAAATGCAATTGGTGGAGTGGGAACCTTGTTCCACGTGGTATGTAGTATTTTAAATTGCACTGCAAATGTACCAATAACTAATTAGTCTAAGCATTTGATTACCATTTTTATCTGACAGAGGTGTAACATATATTGCCATATTTTGAATTATGTTCATGGCTGATATCTTTACAATGTATTACAGTGGGAAGAAGTGGCCCCTACAATGGGTGGAGAGGGACAACACCACAACAGAGGAACAGCAGGACTGATAATTGCACGTGTTGTCAAAACCGTTGTGCTGCTTGACCCTATTTTATCTGTTTTGATTGTTTTTTGTTGGTTATATGCCTTCCTTTGCTGCTGTTATTGTATATACTTGCTGAATGTTACTTTGTAATAAAAAATAATGTTATTCAACTGAAAAACCTCAAAGCAAAGCCTTTTGTTTTTATTGTAGAATTGTTTTTTCCTTTTCATACTTGTATAATTTCTTCTTCAAATACAAATGAAATAATAATTTAAAACCACTTGATGGACATCAACAATATAAATAAATAAACAACTTCAAATGGGTAAATAGTATTTTTTTAATTACAGGAACATCATCAAACAGTTGCAGAAAAAAGAAGAAGCAAAGACCATGTTTAAACTGCATGGGATGGGCTAACGTGCCCTTTATTATTTAATTAATGGGAGAAAATGTACTTGTACCACATTTTACGATGCGTTTTTTGCAGAAATACTACGTCCTGTGTTTTGACCCAACATCAGTACAAATAGATGAGTTCAAAGACTTTCGAGCTGTGTGCTAACAGAACTCGATAGCAGCATCCATGGCAACCATCTTAGCAACCATGAAAACGTTGCATGTACACCATTTCCTGAAGTAATCTTCGTAATAACTAGCAAACTAAATATCATGCACATCTACTGCACAACGAATCGAAAGTACAACTCGTATGTCTCGCTAAAAATGACATAAAAAAGCATTTTAATGGCCAAACTAACCTTAAAATAGGCATTTTCCACTGAGAATAAAACTAATTCCCGCCATCTTTTTTGTTTTCACTGAGAGAAAGATACCCTAAAAAACAGGCTGAAACCGGTATTGTAGCATGCCCGTCTGCGTCTATCGTTATTCCAACCCAGTTTCAACCCAGTTTAGATTTTGCTTCCGCATTACGCAAGAACGTAGCTCTACGCGATAGCGTCATACACTTCTTCTTCGGCAGTTATAGAGAGGCGAAGTCCCCCCCCTTCCGGGAGCCTCCATGGGACCCCGGAAGCGGAAAATTATACATTGAAGTCAATGGAGAGAGAAAGGTTATCTTTTGATCCCGTTTGAATTGTGCCACGAATGACACATATGATGTTTGTCAATTTAAAAGAACATTTTACAAGTCAACATTTTTCAAATGTGTCGTAAAACTGTGAAGTTACACATTTTTTTGTGTGAAACCGCTCAGTGAACTACAGGTCTCTGGTCTCGCACAAAACGCGTCACCATCACAAAGACGGCCGTCACGTTAGCAAATTTCACCTGTTTCTTTAAGAATGAGGCGAAAAGTATAAAACGAGGTGAACATCACTACAAGTCTGGGCATGTTGAGAGCTGTACATACACGAAAGGGGAGTTAGTCGGTTCTGTAAGAGCAGCGGGACCGGCTTTACAAGGTTTCGGTGAGTAATATGAGTGCAATGTGTAACGTTAATGTCAGCTAGCTAACATTAGCTAACAAGGTACACTAACGTGTTTTGTTTTAGTAACTAGTTTTCTCCTTAAGAAATGCGTGGTCTCTGTGTATGCTGTGGATAACATTAGTGTTCACAAGAACAAGGTACACTCCCGTGTTTTGTTTTAGTTGCTCTTCAGATTGAAGCGGACAGTTTTATATCGACTATACTGTATGTGTGATCTCCTTTTTCTCGTTGTGTCATTCAAGTTTATTTGCTGTGTGTAGATTCAAGGATTTTGGTTATCTAGGCACAGCTGTGTGTGACTTCCTCTGGTACACTGGTATGTGTTTTCCTAATGTAGAGAGCATTGATTAATTAATCAACTACACACTGAGTCTAGATCCTGACCAAATCCTTTTTTATTGTTGATCAAATGTTTTTCAAAAATGTATTCATACACATCTCACGCTCCATTGAGATGGGCCGGAGAATCGGAGCAGCGGGAGCGGTACTGCAGTCGCTTTACCGCACCGTTGTGACGAAAAGGGAGCTGAGCCAGAAGGCAAAGCTCTCTGTCTACCGGGCCATTTTCGTTCCTACCCTCACCTATGGTCATGAAGGATGGGTCATGACCGAAATAACGAGATCGCGGATACAAGCGGCCGAGATGGGTTTTCTCCGCAGGGTGGCTGGTGTCTCCCTTAGGGATAAGGTGAGAAGTTCGGTCATCAGGGAGGGACTCGGAGTTGAGCCGCTCCTCCTTCGCGTCGAAAGGAGCCAGTTGAGGTGGTTCGGGCACCTAGTTAGGATGCCACCTGGGCGCCTCCCTAGGGAGGTGTTCCAGGCACGTCCAGCTGGGAAGAGACCAAGGGGTAGACCTAGGACCAGGTGGAGGGATTATATCTCTTCGCTGGCCTGGGAGCGCCTTGGGATCCCCCAGTCAGAGCTGGTTGATGTCGCCAGGGAAAAGAAAGTTTGGGGCTCTCTGCTGGAACTGCTACCCCCGCGACCCGACCACGGATAAGCGGGAGAAGATGGATGGATGGATGGGTATTCATACACATTTAGAAAAATACAATGTACAATCACAACCAATACAGCACAAATTACAAAAAATACAGAAAAAACAAACAATAACAACAATCAGACAAGAGGACAAAACTATGGAAAAATAAACCCTCCCACCCCCAGATCCGGACCATCCTTGTATTATTGCTCATTCAATCTATTATAGCATGCTAACAAATGGTACTTACTTTATTTGTACAGATCTGCATGGGAGACGATGGCGCGATGCAGAGCGCTGTCTGTGATTGTGCACAGGGGATGTACAAATGCAGCCACGCTGCAGCATTGGCAATATTTGCCATGTGGGAGATCAGCTCCACAGATGTTGAGTGCCAGTGGAGGAAGCCTGGCACTTAAAAAGTAGTCCAGCCGGTGTCTCAACTTTACCAACAGCGAGAGGAGACATACAACCCACTGGCCAGAGACATCGCCAACTGTCAACTGGGGGGTTGTAAACGAGGCCGAAGGAGGGGTGAAGGCTTTTGTGGAGGCCTATCAAGTGACAGTGTTCGAATCGAGTCTGGTCTCTTTGTGAGTGAGTCGGGTGTTTTGGGAGCATCACCCGATGGACTTGTGCAGCCATCTGCCCTGCTGGAGGTGAAGTGTCCACACAGCCAGAGGAACATGACCATCATGGAGGCAGTCCAGTTACCATCCTTCTGTCTTCGTGAGGAGGGTGGGTCATATATTCTCAAGGAGAATCACCCATACTGGCACCAGGTCCAAGGGCAGCTGCACATCACAGACCGGAGTCTCTGCTACTTTGTTGTGTGGACCAAGAAGGAGGCGATCATCATCCCCATCCCCAAAGACCCTGCATGGCATGGAAATCTCCTCCTCCTGGAAAAATTCTACACCCAGCATATGTTGCTGTGTTGGCCAGTAGAGAGGAGGACATTTAAATAAACATACTCTTAACACCCTCGGACTCTGCGTTGTGTTGTGTTTCGTATGTGTGATGGGGTGTTATGCAGAGGGGAGGAAAACAGGACACAGCAGATTGGGATTGTGGTGGAGATGCTGAGCAGTTATTTAATTGTTGCATGTAATTATTATTATACTGCGTGCTTCTTAGTTATTCCATCTTTTGCTGTAACATGGATCTGTATGTAACTCTATATTTAGGCCCATTCCCAAACCGCCCCCTACACCCTACCCCTCCGTTTGCGCGTTCACGCGGAGGGTCCGCCATATTAAGGGCTGTTCCAAACCAACGAGTGTGGAGCGGTGTGTAGGGGGAGTGGGCTATCAAGCCCTCAAACAACGAGTCTGCAGCGGTGCTGACTTGAGACCGGTCTCTACCTGACCGGTCTCAACGCTGTGTGTGTCCGTCAGGAAACAAGCTGTTTACAAGTAGTTCCAGCAAACATCCACTGATAAACTGCGATGTTAACAACCTCATGATAGCCTCATATGTTTTAACTTAGGATCGTACCTGTGTTTATTCTAGAAAAAGGTAAATGTGTGCATTTTATTATAAAGTTGTGTACATTTACAGACTGTTGCAAAAACTAAGAAGCTTATAAACATCAGGTTTAAAACTAAAAGAGCTTTACAAAAAAGTAACACAATGAAAGATGTTTGGAGTTTTATTTGAGTTATTAATTTACATTTTTTGTCAAAGAGATGCTGATTTGAAACCGTTGTTACATACAGTTACGGCATTTCCTGTTTCTGCCGGAGAGAGGGGAGGCCGTCCCAAAGCTTGCTGCTGTATTTACTCCCTCCATCTGACAGGAGGGAGCCTCGTTGAGCTGCGAGTGTGGCTACAGACGGAGTTCACTCCGTCACGGAGGGGTAGGGTCGAGGGAGTGGTTTGGGATTGGGCCTTACTTGTTATCTACCACACTTCCTTCTACATCATACACCATCATTATACATGATGGTGTATATAGGATATATATATTTGTATACATATCTGTAAATTGTATAATTTTATTTAAACGTCTTTTTGATCTCTGTCTATAAACACAAACTGAGTAAGATTGACAATAAAGTTGACTTTGAAAAATATATATATTCTTTATGAAAATAGTTGACTGTTGTCAAATGAATCCAAATGAAATGTTGGACTGAACTACAACTACGCCTTTAAATCTCTACGGACTGTTTTTCAGTGGGATGGCAAGTTCCTATCTTTAAACATTTATTAGTTTTTTCTCAGAACAGATTTGATTTTCTGAAGTTCATTTAACTTTGCCGACCATGTAAGGTCATTATTAAATGACGGTGCAGTCCACAATCATTGTACAATCAATTTGTTTAGGATTGACTAAAATAATGAAAAACATTTCATTTGGATAATTTACTGACAGAATAAGAAACTCAATGATGCTCTACTCACCTGTTCCCTTTTTATAAAGTGAAACAGTTGAAACGATAGATTTTTAGTAAACTTAAAAACAACCTTCTCCAAAAGCTATCAAGGAATATACCGAATACTTGTTTTAGAACTTTATTACATATTTTTATATAAATAGTTTGAATGATCCATAATTGACAGAAGCTTGTGTTTACACTGACCTGTTACTCATATATTAATGTCTTTGTAACTTCAGTAAACCACTACCTCACTAATTTATTTCATTCATCACGGTTCAGTAAACTAAGTGATACATGAACCAGTTTAATCATTATAATAACGTAGGATTGCAACTCTTTGAAACTGGGTGGCTCTTAAAAGAGCCGTTGTGTTTGGGTGTGCTGGTCTCAGGTCAGTCTAAGCCCTCTCTCCGCGGATGCGGCGGGCCAGCTGGATGTCCTTGGGCATGATGGGGACCCTCTTTGCTTGGTTCATTTTACTGGGGGGCAGCTACATGGATGTCGGTGCAGTCCACAATCATTGCGCAGTTGAAGGCAGAATTAATTTATTATTGACTCCGAATGAAGCACAACTTCATGTCATACAATACAATGACTTTATTTGTAATTGTGTAAAGAATATGAGCATTGATTAGCAAGCAGGACCTGCAGGAACAGAGAATGGTGATGGAGCTGGGAAGAGAGAAGAATAAAGAAAACAGATCAACTTTATTATCGGATATTAAAAATTCTATTTCAAAACAAGTTGCCGCTCCTACAGTTTTCTAGTATGTAAAGATGATTTCACATGACCTATGCAAAATATCACACTCAATACATGTGTGTCTCTGGGGGGTGCATTGTGCCTTTGATGTATATGAATAATATACCATAACCAAATACTATTACGTACAGTGGAAATCAGGTTGCCAGAGCAGGTCAGTGTGCATGTTCCTCAACATCTCAGTAGTATGCAAAGCTCCATGCCTGCCTTCGACTCTCCCTGAACTGCTTCCTTAGCATTGATTGATTGATTGATTGAAAAGTTTATTAACAGCTTGTATATTGGGTACAGTACAGTACAGCTCAAAACATACAATTGTTAAGGGGATGCAGACCAGAGAAAGACTTTCGTCTTATTTACATCAGGGTCCCCCATTTCCAATTTATCATGTCATTTAAGACATATAAGACATATTTGACATACAGATGGCTTATTTACAATTTACATACAGGTGGTTTTTTTACATACAGATTGCTTGTTTACAATTTTCATTTTAGATTTCGTTCTAATACATCCTAATCGGACATTTAAGACATACCAAGTCTACAGATATACAGTTAGTAACAGAGTCTAAAATGCGAGTATATACATAGATGGAGGGGGGGAAGCTGTCCATTGTACAACAGGTTGAGATTTGTAAATCTGCACCCGGTGGAGGGCGCAGTAGGCTACTCTTCAAAAGTTTCACGAAATACTTACCATCATGTTTGGTTACTGTTTAACATTTTGGTTTACTTCATGTAATAAAATAATAACTTCATGGTAAGGCTACTAAAAATGACAAGGCTAAGTAATGTAATGCTAACTAACGTGCTCGCTACTCGTCGCTACTAGCTAGGTAGCTAACTTGACTATGTTCCATGCACAACATGTATATTAACTATGATATTACCTGATATGTCTGATCCAGCGACTCCTGGTCCTTTCATCAGACGGGAAGCGATAGAACGAGCAAGTGGTATGATCACTTTTATGACTACAACCTGGTACAAAGCACACAGGCATCTTGTAAAAGTGAACCAACCACTTGGAGCATTATCGCCTGTGACATCACTTACGCGACCCAGAATGGGATTTGGGATTTGTAGTCTTTCTCGTTGCGTATTTTTCATAGTCTTATATTTCAACAGTTTTACGACAAAATGTGACTTTTTTGACATGGAAATGATTGTTTAAGATTGACAAACATCATATGTGTAGTTCGTGGCACAATTCAAACAGGATCAAAAGATACGTGTTCTCTCTCCATTGAATTCAATGTATAATTTTTCGCTTCCGGGGTCCCATGGACCGGAAGTAGATGGGCGTGACTTCTTCTCTCTATAGCGGTCGCGGTAAAGCAGGATATTGCTCTCCAAAGGATTTGTTGACTGAAAGTAAACGATCCTGTAATCAAAGCCATATCGAAGAGTCCTGAGATTGTATTACTGGTGTTTTATCATCTGTAAATAGCCTGTGTGTATTCTCAAATGTCGTTTTCAGGACAAACAAAAGACGTTTTAAATATCTTATCAGCTGGTGTAAGTGCCGAATATTGAATATAACCTTGACTATTACTGTGTACTTCATTTATCTGACAGCATTATTTAATGATACTATTTTATATATATATATTTATTTAATGATACTATTTTATATAGCGTCCCAGAAGCTCCTCGCCGCAAGGAATTTCTAAAATATAGGATGAATCCTATTTTTGACGCGGCGCAGGCAGGAAGTGGAATGTTCATCCAACAACTGCGAGGCTGCACACAAGACGCTCCGCTTCCGCAACGTTTTGAAACACGCCTGGTGGGTTAGGACGCAGGAGGAGGTCGCGGCGCAGCCGCAGCACTGACGCTCCTGGTGCGATTAGGGGGTAAATTGAATGACATAAACACAGTGTTGCTGTAACTGCCGAAGAAGTGTATGACGCTATCGCGTAGAGCTACGTTCTTGCGTAATGCGGAAGCAAAATCTAAACTGGGTTGGAATAACGATAGACGCTGCCCGCCTCTCTGCCAATCACAGAGCTGCACAGTAATGCTGGCCGGTGTGCGCATAGATGTGCGGGCCTGTGGTTGGGGGGAGCAGAGGGGTAGGGCTGGAGAGTGTGTGACGTTAAACCTGCGACCTGTAACCTGTGACCTATGAACCTGTATGCTACCAAAGGAGCTATTAAACCTAAGAACTTGAGGCCTGTTTTCAACTCCTATTGTGGAACATTACACTATTATGACTTCCGGGTTCACAGGAAATGCCAGGCCTGTAGCGTTGCCATTAAGTACACAACAAATACCTGCGCATTACGAACATGGATGTATAATAAGAACACGAACAGTAAACGAGTGTCCGCCATCTTTATTATTTACATGCAGAGAAAATTAAACATCACGTGACGCTAGTGTTAGAAATTAAAATCAATGTTTTGATGGCATAATGTACCTTAAATGTACCTTTAGTTTAAATGCTGTTTTATACTGAAAAACCAGTTAAGCTTTTATTCTGAAAATCCTTCACCTCCGGTTAGCATTTAGCATGAGGCTAATATACCATTTCCTATAGAGGTGAATTTAGCAGCGATATGATATGATGTTGCACACCGAAACCTACTGATTTCAACACTACAACTATAGACGTCGAGATATTATTATTGTTGGATATTAAATGAAGGTACAGTTTATTTGAGTACGTTATCGTTTACAGATGTGGGTAGCATGTCACAACATTCGGAACGACCGGAAATCAAATTGCTGTGAAGGATTTCCTGTATTTTTTGGAGTATTGATTACAGCGTTTAGAATGTGTTAAATGAAAAGTCATGAAAGAGTTAAGGAGGAGAAAAGGCGTGTTTAGATATATATTGAATGTACAATGTCTGTATCTTGTGATATGCGTAACAACGGACATTAAATACGCGGAGAGCCGGCCCCCAGGGAGGAGCCAGGAGAGGCTATATAAACAACGAAACCTGAGGGGTTCGGCCTCTTTTCTCTGCTAGCGGGGAGCCAGAGGCAGCTGCTTTTCTGTCAGAAATATCCTGTTTGTGACTTTACCGCACCTTTTTTTATTAATTAAAGTACCAATTTGAAAACATCTCAGAGACTCCATTTAGTCTCCTTTTTAAGCTTCTCTTTCCTGGACGCGAGAATAACCATCACAGTTAACACTAGCCATGAGAATTGCAAATGGGAAAATAACGTATTTTTAGATGCGGATTTTGTTAAACTAATACTTTTGCGCTGTGGACCAACACTATAAATGGACGGGGAAGGGGGTAGCAATAAAGATAACACCATTAAACAGTTACACAACATAACAGAAATAATATAACATCAGAGAGAATGTTTAAACAACATGCTTGTTAGCATGTTAGCATATCAAGGCATATGCTCGAACGGGAGCTGCCTGGACGCTGCAATCATGTTACGTGTGCTGACTGTTCGTACAATGTCCCACTGTCTGGCTTCCTGCATAAAGTCAAGTGCTCGGCGCAGTTGTCGGTGAAATGTCGCTCCTCTGTTTTCATTTAAACAGCTCCTTATCCGTTATCCGTTAGCGCAGCTAGCTAGCACCAGATGCTAACAACAACAATACACGTAAGGTCTCGCTCGGGCCACACTTAAAATACGTTGAATGTACACAATTTCCTGAGGCATTTTTGTTAAACTGCTACGTTCGAGTTGTGCGCTAACAGCAATAGAAATAAATGAGGGCAAAGACGTTATAATATTACAATTTCAGAGCATACACTGATAGCATCGTCCCTAGCAACCACCTTCGTAACAATGAAAACGTTGAATGGACACAATTTCCTGAAGTAATCTTCGTAATAACTAGCAAACTAAAGATCATGTACATCCACTGCACACATAATCTTAAATAACAACTCATATTTCTCGCATGAAATGACATCAAAACGCATTTTAATGGCCAAACTAACCTTAAAATAGGCATTTTACACCGAGAATAAAACGAAGGTCGGCCATGTTTTTTTTCTGCAGGGAGAAATTTGAAGATCACGTGACATAGAAGCCAGCCATTGGAATGAATGGTGAAAAAAACGTAGGCATCTTACAATTTCAGAGGCGTTTTTGTAGATATACTACGTCCTACGTTGTGGACCAACGTAGTTATTACACGTTTTTTTGTGAGACTGGGTTGATCAGACCCACGCGCTGCCACTGAGAAAAACTCTGAGAGCGGGCGCACGTGCTCGAGATGTGGTTTTTTTTGGTCGTCATTGTGACGAGCCACGCCAGCCCCTTCCGCCGCTGCCCGTGAGGCAACCCAAGGTGTGCTTGGACCGAAAGGGCTGCGCGGGGGCCTCCACACGCTGCGTCTCACTCCGACTCTCATCATGAGGCGCCTACACGCTCAGGGGATGGATGGAGGTGCGTGCCGTTCTGCCCACATGAGCAGTGGCGGCGCCAGGGTATGGCTGGGGTAGGGTACAGCCATACCAAGAAATGGCTTAGCCCCACCATGAAAAATTATGTTAAAGTAAGCAAAATAAAGTCTGCCAACTCGCGCAGACTAAATTGCACAGACAGCAGTTAGTAAGATTGATTTCAGTATAGCATCTTGTCTGGAAATACCGAAGACTAGAAAAGGTCTTGACATTTTTTGTCACGTAGTGATCGTCTACTCAATAGAACATCTTTGATGATGTCTTCTGGCCAATCAGAATCAAGATAACGGCGTAGTGTTGTTGCAGGAAGTCCCGACGGAGAATACTTTTGCTGTAGTACATCTCTATATACATCGATACAACATTACGTGTTGATAGAAATCAACACGTAATGAATTAAGACCCCACGGTTTGATGATTGATAGGTGCTCTCTTTCATTTTGACACACAGAATTTTTTTACAATAAACATGTTAAATGGATATATCCGCCTTCTTTCATTTATCTTTCCATTCCCACAACAATATACATAAAGAAATGACATATTTTGGACATAGTTCGAATGGTGATTAATCATGATTAATTAATTTGTAAACTGTGATTAATCTGATTACAATTTTTAATCGTTTGACAGCCCTAATTTATTTATTTTTGGATTAGATCATAGATACGTCCATGAGTTAAGAGATGGAATGATATGATGATTTACACTCATTTACAGTAGGTGGCGTTATACACCTTAAAGTTGTTTGAAATACGAGTCTCTTGAAATAAATAAATGTGTCATTAGGAAATACGAGTCTCTTGAAATAAATAAATGTGTCATTATGAAATACAAGTCTCTTGAAATAAATAAATGTGTCATTATGAAATACGAGTCTCTTGAAATAAATAAATGTGTCATTATGAAATACGAGTCTCTTGAAATAAATAAATGTGTCATTATGAAATAAAAGTCCCATGAAATAAATAAATGTGTATTTAAATGTACATGTATACATATTTATTGCCTCATTTCTTTATTTCCGAATTTATTTCATAGGCATATTTATATATATATGTATATATGTATTTATTTAATTATTTATGTATGTATTTATTTATTTATTTAATTTTGGCTTAAATGGCATTCCATAAAAAACCAGTCTTGCGCAGAATATCCTAGCAAAATGAAAAAATGATATTAAACTAATACAAAATTAAATATTAGGACAAAGCCCTACAAATAACAACAATAAACATAATAATAAAACAATAAACATGTTGTATTCGGCCCTGATTAAAACAGCCCATGACGCCGGGTCTGGTAGGACCGGAAACCCAGAGTTTTCCCTGAAGTTAGCCGGCTAAGCGAAAATCCTGCTTCGTAGTATACCCCCCAGAACCTTCAAGATAAGGTTTTTTGGATGTTTGTCATGTGGTCAAATGCAGGATGTTTGTTTTTAAATGTAGAGAAATATTGTGTTCGGATTGGTTGGAGTTATGCTTTCTGTCAAAAAGTGCAGCTGGCAGAAGCGCTCCTCTTTTGGGAGCCATTATTTTTTGTATAGGCTAGGCTGTGCTCACTGAGTCTGTACTGGGTCAGGGTGGTTCTATGTTTACCAACAGTCACCGAGTCTGTACCGGGTCAGGGTTCTGTGTTTACTGACAGTCACTGAGTCTGTACCGGGTCAGGGTGGTTCTGTGTTTACCGACAGTCACTGAGTCTGTACCGGGTCAGGGTGGTTCTATGTTTACTGACAGTCACTGAGTCTGTACCGGGTCAGGGTGGTTCTATGTTTACTGACAGTCACTGAGTCTGTACCGGGTCAGGGTGGTTCTATGTTTACTGACAGTCACTGAGTCTGTACCGGGTCAGGGTGGTTCTGTGATTACCGACAGTCACCGAGTCTGTACCGAGTCAGGGTGGTTCTGTGTTTACCGACAGTCACAGAGTCTGTACCGGGTCAGGGTGGTTCTATGTTTACTGACAGTCACTGAGTCTGTACCGGGTCAGGGTGGTTCTATGTTTACTGACAGTCACTGAGTCTGTACCGGGTCAGGGTGGTTCTGTGATTACCGACAGTCACCGAGTCTGTACCGAGTCAGGGTGGTTCTGTGTTTACCGACAGTCACAGAGTCTGTACCGGGTCAGGGTGGTTCTGTGTTTACTGACAGTCACTGAGTCTGTACCGGGTCAGGGTGGTTCTGTGTTTACCGACAGTCACCGAGTCTGTACCGGGTCAGGGTGGTTCTGTGTTTACTGACAGTCACTGAGTCTGTACCGGGTCAGGATGGTTCTGTGTTTACTGACAGTCACCGAGTCTGTAATGGGTCAGGGTGGTTCTGTGTTTACCGACAGTCACCGAGTCTGTACCGGGTCAGGGTGGTTCTGTGTTTACTGACAGTCACTGAGTCTGTACCGGGTCAGGGTGGTTCTGTGTTTACCGACAGTCACCGAGTCTGTACCGGGTCAGGGTGGTTCTGTGTTTACTGACAGTCACTGAGTCTGTACCGGGTCAGGGTGGTTCTGTGTTTACTGACAGTCACCGAGTCTGTAATGGGTCAGGGTGGTTCTGTGTTTACCGACAGTCACCGAGTCTGTACCGGGTCAGGGTGGTTCTGTGTTTACCGACAGTCACAGAGTCTGTACCGGGTCAGGGTGGTTCTGTGTTTACTGACAGTCACCGAGTCTGTACTGGGTCAGGGTGGTTCTGTGTTTACTGACAGTCACCGAGTGTGTACTGGGTCAGGGTGGTTCTGTGTTTACCGACAGTCACCGAGTCTGTACCGAGTCAGGGTGGTTCTGTGTTTACTGACAGTCACTGAGTCTGTACTGGGTCAGGGTGGTTCTGTGTTTACTGACAGTCACTGAGTCTGTACTGGGTCAGGGTGGTTCTGTGTTTACTGACAGCCAGGGTGGTTCTGTGTTTACCGACAGTCACTGAGTCTGTACCGGGTCAGGGTAATTCTGTGTTTACCAACAGTCACTGAGTCTGTACCGGGTCAGGGTGGTTCTGTATGGGCTCAGAACAGTCTCATAATACACACATGCACACAGAAGGATTCACACTTGTATTTCATGATCCGCAAAAGGATCCACACTTGTGTTTTTCAATGCACACACAAATGTGTTCCGTTTCATATCGGCTACATATACATAAAATCCAAATACAGAAAAAAGTTGTATTTTTGATCCTCACATATTTGTTTTCCGTTTAAAACCGCTGAACCTGCTAACACAAACCACTTTCTGTGCACGGATCGCTGTGCATTGGTGTGTGGGTTTTTTGAGACTCCCCTGACGGTCAGCCGATTCGTACTTGTAATTTTTTCTATCTATAGCCAATCAGATGTCTCCTCAATTCTAAGCCAATCACATGAGCGCGCCCCCATGAGGGTAGATTTCTTGCGTTCATGACGTAGCGCTTCATGTACGCATTTTGCGCTGTCCGGAGCTGACAGGTCCATGGAGCCTGCCTGCAGGCGCTAATCTCAGGACACCTCCACTCTCAGTACAGCGCCACTTTCCGAACAGGAAATGCACGCAAATACAAGCCTTTATATTATTAGGGTACAGCGCCACTTTCCGAACCATTGATGAATGCTTGTGTACACAAAAACGGAAGGGAAACCCGTTTTAAATGTGTTTTTCCTGTATGGCGAATACAGCTGCATTATTGATGTCTGTATGAAGTTGTTGTGAGTGTGGAGGGAGCAGCTACAGGTTAGCTTAGCCTAATCGATCAGTGCACTACGAAGCCAGTGCTAGACAGTGAACTGTCAACGGGGGGGAGCCCCGCCGGTCATTATCGGCCGATATTCACTCTTAATAGTTTGATCGGTGCTCTCTATAAAGGCCGATCAGGAGAGCTGGATCTGATCGATATGGACATAAACGCGAGTGAAGTAACCGGACGCGAGAGAGAGATCAGATCAGCTGCTGAGTCTGACGGAGACACGCAGCTCTGAATGATTACCTGAAGCTCCGCCCTCTGTTTAGCGAGCTGACCGGACAGCGCAAAATGCGTACATGAAGTGTCATGAACGTAAGAAATCATACCCTCGTGGGGGCGCGCTCATGTGATTGGCTTAAAATGAAGGAGACATCTGATTGGCTATAGATAGAAACAATTACAAGTACGAATCGGCTGACCGTCAGGGGAGTCTCAAAAAACCCACACACGAATGCACAGCGATCCGTGCACAGAAAGCGGTTTGTGTTTGCAGGTTCAGGGGATTTAAACGGAAAACAAATATGTGAGGATCAAAAATACATATGTAAAACTTTTTTCTGTATTTGGAATTTTATTTACATATGAAACGGAACACATTTGTGTGTGCATTGAAAAACACAAGTGTGGATCCTTCTGTGTGCATGTGTGTATTATGAGACTGAACTGAGCTCATAGTTCTGTGTTTACCAACAGTCACTGTGCTCAGGTACACACAGTTCTGTCTCTTTAGGGTCAGATAGCACTGTTTTTGCTTTGTGCTTTTGTTTGTGTGTTCCAATTGGTGATACATGTATCTGTGTCCTGCCATCAATATGAAAAAACACAAACACCCTGTGTCTCCTTGAGGTGTAACAAACATGTTGATTGAATTTTCTTCCAAACATTTTAAATCCAACATTATTTACATACATGTAAACTAGCTGACAGTGTTCTTGCCTGTCTTTGCTACATTGTTGCATAATTTAGTTGTTACTATGGAGTCAGATTTGGGTCAATATTCTAGCGCAAAACAAGCTACTCACGAGCGGAAAATGTGCTTTTACACGCGCATAAAATGACTCTCGCGCGCAGATTAAACCCCCGCGAGCGGCTATGCGCTCGCTCGCGGGAGTGTCAGCCTCACTCGCTCACGGAGTCTGTCTACTCGCGCGTGAAAAGTTTCTGACACTTTGGGGCGGAGCCACTGGACTTTGATTGACAGCTGCCAGGAAGCCCGGAGTTGCCAGGTTTGATAAATGCCTGAACTACCAAGAGCCGAGGAGTGACAGCTGCAAGATCAGTTGGACGAGATTGAATGGTAAAGTTGTCCATAAAAAACTATTATATTCGTAAAGTGTACAGCTAATATATATATATCAATTAATTTGCTCGCGGGGGTTTAATCTGCGCGTGAGGGTCATTTTATGCACGTGTAAAAGCACATTTTCCGCTGGTGAGTAGCTTGTTTTACGCGCTAGAATATTGACCCAAATCTGACTCCATACAAGGACTACTGTTTCCATACCCACACTCAGCTGTAGTGCTGCAAATAATGGCCAATGTCTACACCACCAGTTCTTATCTTAATAAGGAATTGTAAAATAAATGTAAGTGTTTAGTCGTCCCCTTTGCTGGACTTACAGTGGAGCATTCCACCTTCCATTTACCTAAAGTTTCATGTGCATATTTTAGGTTTGAAATTATACTGGTTTACTTTATATTGGTGCAGTCTCACTTTTGTCAGTTGAAGTGCTACATTATTACAGCATATTTGCCAGGTTGATAGCTTAATGTAACAGATGGAAAATAGAAGCAAGTTCAGTCATGACATTTTAGACCAGAAAAAACAAGAGGCACACATTGATTTTACCATCCTGCCTCAAGGCCTGAGTATTTTAACTCGTTCGGGTCTGGCTACATCTATGTACCCACATCAGTAGAACAGAGTTTAAAATAATTGAATATCTGATTTGCAGTGTCCAACTGCAAATCGATTACTTAAAAAAGGCACCCCTTTTTTAAGTAATCGTTTTGAAAATACTATCATTCCATTTCTAATGTTTCAATTCACAGGCTTAGAGACTTTGCTTTCCATTATTGCAGAAAACATTTAGCAGGTGCTCTAAAATTAAGGTTATTGGTGGTGTTAGAGCAAGGTCAATTACACAAATTATCAAATGAATTACTGTTTGCAAATTCATAGTTTATACTATCTGCAAGCATGTGCAGCACTTTGGCTCGACCGAAAATCGTTTTTAAATGTGCTATAGAAATCAAATTTGATTTGATTTGATACTGTCTTGGCAAATAGCTTTAAAATCTTTACTTATTTATAACAAGATATGCATATGATTATAAAGGCTCTTACTCAGTTAAATTGTTAAAGGAAAGAGAGGGCAGAAAGAAAGATGGAGGTAAGCAGAGAGACAAGGAATGAACTGACATGTTTGAATGGAATTACCCACTGCTGCAAAGAAACAATGTAGTGTGATGTAATAGAAGAGTGACATCCACATCCGCCATTATTGTAAGTGTGTGTGTCTCTCTGTGTGTCTGTAATCTATATGAGACAGACATGATTTTATCATCTAAAAAGGCTGTGTGTTGAGAGTAGGCTATGGGAGTTGATAAAATGAAATTCCTTATCAGGGATCAACAAAACCATATCAGCCAAGATGTAGCCAAACGCAGTCAAAAGGAAATGGCGTATCCGCCATTGCTGCTCATTGCTTGTTCTTCCACCTAGGACACACACACACACACGCGCACACACAGGCACACAGGCACACGCATAGTGACGTAGGGCTCATGCTGCAAAACACCGTCAGGTTGTTATGGGCGTTAAACAGAATATATTTCCAGTTCAGTAAAAGTTGTTTTAACTGTGTTTCCTACGACAACATGTCCTTCACGGCACTACTTTGGTATTTGTCTAGCAATGCATAGTCATCCGCTTCTTCATGAGTGTCAAGAGCACATCAGTACCCGGATGGACTGTCATGGCCGCCGTCGCTGTGGATCCATAGAGAGGAGAGAAGGAAGGCAAATGTTTTTCCTGTGTGTTTTGTACACATTAACCTCCTTCTCATAATGTCGGTCGTTGACGGGACACCACCTGAACTTCCATCGAGTTCCTAGTAAGAAACAACACATTTTCCGTAACTTTAAATGTCTTCGCGTGGGTGGGGGCTTTTTTATTTTGGTGTAAAATAACTGCTTATTAAACTCAACAGACACGAACATTTTCGCAAAGTGTCTCACATGTTATCCACGTATCGAGGTATAAAATGCCACAGTGAAATAAAATACGGCAGCGTACATTGTACAGTCCTTTGTTGCTGTCTGTCTTCAGCCTTTTATTCTCCCACTGATGCAGCGTTCCCTCGCGTTTCCTAAACTTAGCGACTATGGAGCAAGTCACTCGAAGAAGTGAACACCCATTAATTTAGAAGAAAGATATCAAATAGTGAAGTGGAGGCTGAGATTCGCGTGTTTGTAACATGTTGCAGTTGTCCCTGTGTGATGTTAATGTTAAGGCTGAGTGGGGTTACAGTTATGAGACGAAGCAACTTTACTTTTCATCTCCAAGCTTCATTTATATCTGATGCATGCAGATGGTGTAGCATACCTGTCTGCACTCCAGGTGTTCCCTACAGTCCTGCTCACTTTCATTAAACACATAATTTCATATATACAGTTTATTACAAAGAATAATAGTTGAGTTTTATTTGTAAGCTGTTTATAGTGTTTTCAAGTAGATTACGTTATTAATATACATTGTTTAAGTTAGCCAAAGTGTTTGTGAAGACATTGTTAGCAGATAGTGTACGTTCTTATGTTGAATGAGCTGCTGCTGATAAGTCATTAAATCATGGCAGCCATTTTTTCCTCCAACATGGCTTCCACAGTGGTGACAGCTGACTGATACATATGGAGTCTAGGCTATTGCAGAGCCCCTGCTGACCAACATGTGTCATGATCTATTCAATGGAAAGGTGTACAAGTTACTTTGTTGAAAAACAACACTGCACATTTAATTGATCAACAAATTGTTTGTTTTTATATTGTCATTTAAGTTCTCGGATCATTTTATGAATTACTCAATATAATGTTTTGTTGTTATGCCTTTTCCAATTGCTGGGGTAGTTGTGTATGCTTCAGGTAGTTTAAAGCAATACTTGTCTCCAGAGGGAGCAGTGAGAAGTCTGATGAGAGGTCCAAATGATCTGACTTAAGTCTGGACAGTTGGAATGAAAGACTACAAGTTTGAAAGTAAAGGACACTCTGCAGTGAGGAGGATGTGAGCGTACTGTACCGTTGTAGCGCCTCACCTTTTCTGCAGGTAGAAGGTTACCTGCTATCCTCAATACATGGCCGGCTCTGACCTCACTGTTTTGTTGTCTGTTGCATTGTGGGTAATGTAGATTTTTACAAGGTAAACTACTGTAATGTTTGCCGTTAACAATAATCCTTGCCACTGGTTCTGCTTCCATTGTTTGTTAGACAGTGTCTGAGTTTTCTTTTTTTATTGATTGTTTAAGGCTTATATCCCTGAATGCACATCAATGCAGCTTTTTAAAAAAAATGTATTTGAACTCACGCAGCTTGTCTCACTTGTAAGTATAAGGGTGATCTTATACAGGGTGTTTTCCTGTTCTTGCTTTGAAATTACTATGATTAAATAGGTGAAAGCTGGTCAATACAACTTTTTGGAATGAATATCTGTATGTACCTTTATGACAATACACACGTAAATACTTAAGGTAGACAAAAAAACCTGAACACTTTCAAAAGCCAAGGGCTTCATATAAGATGACTTAACAATTAATGTTGCTGATAATCTTTTATTTTAGATGCTTTTATTCAAAGGCAGTTATTTCTCAAATTGTAGGCATGTCATTCAGCAGTTTGTCTTTTTTAAAGTATACTGTGGGCGATCCCCACAGGAGCAATTTGGGGTGAAGTGTCTCAGGGACACAACGACATGCTGACTGCAGTGGGGTTTGAACCTGTGCCCCCCTGACCCCAACACCCACTGCGCCACACGCCTCCCCTCAATTTACTTGTGAACAAACAAAAGTGTATTTAGTGTTACTCACCACAATTCATTGAGTATCTTTGATCCCTACCAAAAGTGCTACATGTATCTCCTCCCTCATTAAACGTTTTGGAAAGCAATTACAAGTCATTCAAATCCTCGATTGTACACATTCATGTTATCTAGTTTTCTTTCTCCAGTCAAATGCCACTGCCACTTTCAGATCAAGGGAAAAGTTCTAAACTAATATAATAATGTGTATTACCTCACCAACATGCACATGTCTGCTCAACAAAACAGATCCCTGTCCCTGTCATAAAGACTGCTCTATAAATCCAGAGGTCAACAACTCAACAGGATACCTTTGAGTCCTGACTGCCAACATGTAGTCTTGTTAAGATGTTAAGGGAAATGTTGTAGTGGCATGTCCTCTTCAGATAAATGTGAAACACTCATTGGAAGGCATTATATAAAGGTTATACAACATCTTAAGCATTAGCTACAGTTAGTAATGTGTGAGTGGACTATGTCACTCAGCAGCATATACCGCCTTTCATGTGGCTTAAGGGCTGTATAGAATGTATTTTTTTACATTCAAAGATTATCTATTGAATCGTTGAACGTGAGTTATTATATTTTTATGATGTTTCCAACCTAAATCGAGAAAAAAAGTGTTGTGCAGTAACGCAGCGTCCACACGGCAGCGTGCGTTGTGCGTGTCTGAAACTCGACCAACAACCAATCACATGAATCTCCCGCCCCGGACTCACAAGCACGCGGTTTGATTGGCTAGAGCTTGTACTGGCATATGATTTGATTGGCTGACGCTTCCGTCGAAGCTTCAAAAGTTGAACTTTTCTCAACTTTTGAAGCGAGCAACACGAGCAAAGCGAAGCGACGGAAGCACAATGCAGTTCGGCAAAGCGTGACGTCACCCCATTCAAAGTGAATGAGATGAAGCGTTGTGGACGTAAGATTGTTGCTAGACTGCTGTGTTAATACATGTGCTTTTCTCGCTTTATGTGCAGAAAGCCAGAAAAAAAGCGCAGTGAAAATGTTGTTTTTGAATTGCTAAATGCTTAAAACTGGATTGAGGAAAAATGTTTGGTTAGAAGCAGAACATTTGGTTGGATAGAAACAAAAGATAGCATCTTTATATTTCAATGAATGTTGACTAAGACGCTCTGGAGTTGGATAACACTAGTTTCAGACAAAGTCTTTGCTGCCAACACTCAAATCTAGTTCTGAAAAAATAATAGTTTTATTTCCACACATCTTGTTTAACAACGACATGTTTATTTAAATACCACACATTGTTCATTGTGTTTTAACAGAAATGTTAAATGTAGAGTTTGAGAATTTAAAGTAAGGTTGTGATTTATGCTTCTGTCTTACAGGCGCTGTGACCACGCTGCAGACTGCTTTTCCTCGACACGACATGCATTCATGTGTGAGTTTGTCCTAAAGGAGTACAGGTAATAACATTAATTAATACATTCATTGTTACCATGTTATTACCTCAGCAATGCAGACATCTTCAGTGTGGGTCTAATAATCTGTAATAAATATGTTTATTAAGTTGAGTGACCTGATGTTTTGGCACTTGTTTAGACATCATTTAGATTTACTACCCCTTTAAATGTCCTTCAACAAATACGACTTTACACAACTTTTGAAGCCTCGGCAGAAGCGTCAGCCAATCGAATCATATGCCAGTACAAGCTCTAGCCCAGGGGTGGCCAACCAGTCAGAGGTTAAGAGCCACATTTGTTCTATGTTACTGCAAAGAGCCACATCAAACACACAGTCACTGATACCGCTTGTTTCAGTTTTTTTTTTCTGGAGACAAGATTTCAACCACGTCACTGATGCATTTTTGTGGCATTGGGATATATATTTTTTAAATCCTCTGGAGCAGAGAGAGGAGCTGTGGATTATTGTTATTGATTAATGCATCAGTGTTTCTTAGGGTCAAAAACACTAAACTCACAACTTAAAATGAAAGCGTTTAGTTTATTTAATAAAAGAGCACATGTTCAATGTGAAAAGTGACAGTAGTTATAGATTATTTTCAATTTGGTGCTATGTATATATTTAAACATTTTTTTTATATATAACACCTGGAATTTCAGGGGGGGGGGTTGCGGCGCGGGGCTCTGTTGGCGGGGCGCAGCGCCCCTCCAAGACAATGGTAGGGGAAACACTGGATAGTATTTAATCAACGATTAAAGGTGATTGGTTCACTGCATTGCAGGTATTATTGTGATTGGCTCTTGGGCCACATCAAAATTAGACGCGCTCTCATCCTCTCATACTGACACCTGACACCACACATACACACGTAGGGAGAGCCGGTGTTGCAGTATAACTTGAGTCATGACAACTGGCGACATTCTATTATTTTCGTCATAGGAATCCGGGGCGTGTACATTGAGGACCCATTGTTGACTTACCAGGAAATAAACATGTCGATCGCCTCGTTTGTCGTTTACGTTCATCTTTTGCTATATCTGCCTTCCTACGATCACTTAGAAAAAAGTATTCAATGTTTACTTCAGATTAGCTCCACGTCAGAAATGATCATGCTTGTCATATGTCTATCTCCATAGAGGCTGAATCATCATGTTAATCACATAGCTATCATATGCCTCAAACAGTCCTGATGCTCTTTTGGTAAAGTAACTCAAAAGTAGGCTAATATAAAAGTAGTGTAACTCATTACATTTCAGAGACAGTAATATTGTAATGTAATGTAGCCTATTACTTCAAAAAGACAGTAATAAGTAATTGTATTACATTTTGGAAGTAACTTGCCCAACACTGCAGATGATCCAGTCATCTCGTTGCTGCTTTCGGGCTGCGAATAAACAACTTGTGTCTGAAGGTATGGACAGCTATCAAAGCTACTATACAGATCACATTAAGAACAATGTACAAATGTTATATATGTATTCAACGTGTGCCCCGCTGGACTTAGGCTACGTTTCTGTGGTTGACCGTTACTGTGACATATCAGTATAGCCACGGAAGATAGTTTGTGTGTTTCATTCCGATGCATCAAGGTTATTTTCATGTATGTAATTGTTTTTCCTGCACAGTGTAGAGTCTTGTTGTGATGAGAGGGATACAGGTATTTCATTAAAAAAAACGTGCTCCCTTGAGAATAGCTACAGAATTTATATCACAATTTAATCGAAGCTGATCACAACCTGTCATGAGTGATCCAGTCATCTCGATGAGTGTTCGGGCTGTGAATAAACGACTTGTGTTTTACTTTTAGGCTGTCTGAAGGTATGGACAGCTATCAAAGCTACTATACATCACATTAAGAACGATGTACAAATGAAAGTCGGACACAAATATATAATTTAAATGATTTATTCAAGTTTGCTATGTTTTGAACAGGCATCCACACAGTCACCTACTTTGTAATGTTTGATACCTCCCTGTAAGCATCACGATATCCACCTCTCACCCACAACCTCACATACGAGTACTGAATGTGCATCAAAGTGATCGTAGGAAGGCAGATATAGCAAAAGATGAACGTAAACGACAAACGAGGCGATCGACATGTTTATTTCCTGGTAAGTCAACAATGGGTCCTCATTGTACACGCCCCGGATTCCTATGACGAAAATAATAGAATGTCGCCAGTTGTCATGTCTCAAGTTATACTGCAACACCGGGACGAAAGTAACACGGGATGAAAGTAACGGAGCGGTTTTATCCGAGCCCAAACAACTTTGACCGGCCAAATTACGTCCGAATTATCAGCATTCAATACTTAACAGACCTACTAAATATCAGGTTTAACTGTCAGGAGTAGCTAGTGTTGTCACGATACCAACATTTTGGTTTCGATACCAAGTCAAGAATTGCGATTCCGATTATTTTTCGATACTTTTCTTAAAAAAAGGGAAACAGTCTTAAATGTAATTATTGTGCTTTATTTCACACCAGAAACATAACACAAACTTTTAAACAATGAGAACAATAAATAAAATAAATGACAAGAATTCGTATTAAATACAATTAATACATTTCTTACCGACAGGCCTCGTGGTGTCCGTAGGCTTGCCCTCACTGTCAGAGATATCGCTCAAATACTTCCAAATTTAGCTTCTGGCGTCTTTTTTGTCAACAAGCCGAGGCGCAGCGGCACTTGCACTCCCACTTGCAGCCATGCTTCTCGTTTTCTCACATGCTCTGGCAGCTAGCGAGTGCACGAGAGAGGGGAGGCACTTGAGCGTGCTTGAGAGGGGCGGGACTGCAGGCACGGCTGCAGTGCAGGGAGTGGAAGCAGAGCGCTGAACACACACGACTCTTATTAAAACGGCGCTTTCTCACCGGAGTACTTTTCCCCGTTATTCTTAAAGTACCGATACTAATGAAACGGAGGAATCGTAACGTTTTTAACGGCAGGGTATCGCGGTACCTTTCAAGTATCGGTACACCGTGCAACACTAGTCAGGAGTCAGTGTCTCTCCCCCAAACTCACACATATACAATTCGATATGAACTGAAGAGCCGCATGAAACTAGGCAAAGAGCCGGGTTGGCCACCCCTGCTCTTGCCAATCAAACCGCTGCTTGTGTGTCAGGGGCGGGAGATTCATGTGATTGGTTGTTGGTCGAGTTTCAGACACACCCGCCGCTGTGTGGACGGGCCGTAAGGAAGGAGTATCTCAAAGACTGTCTGGTTACATAACACGTGATGTTTTTTCTTACATTTCTTGTAATATTGGATATTGATGTTCGAGGATAGGGTTTGGCAGGTTTAGATTATTTCAAATTCTACTTTCTGCATGATGTCTACATGGTGAAACAGCATACTCAAAAATAAAGTGTAGGGGAGGCTGAATGGCAGAAACGCATCTCTGTTTAATGCACTACAGCTCAACACTAATACAAATATCATCCTCCAAAATGATCATCAAGTTTCCATTTTATCCACTTTTTATTGACTTGTCCATGCATGTACATTGTTCAAGATACAAACACATTTTTTTTCAACAATTGATACGGAAATTCACAAGAGAATTAATCATATTCCAAATAAAAGGCTTTAATGTTGCTATAATTTAAGTAATAACAGATTAAAGAGTTGTTGAATGCTGACGTCCACAGATAAATGACCACACATTCAATTTAATTACATGACATTTTGAAATACCAAGCATACCAAGTTGAAGGCAAAATTCTGAAAAGGTGTTACTCATTTTTCTAGGTACTGTTAATTATTGCGTGTCATTGGGGCCAGATACGAATGGTGTCCCATTGTCGAGGGGACCATAGCAAATGAAGCAAGCTTTAATGCACATTACTCTGGACCAGTCCTGAGAAGCCACAGTCACAAAGATACGTTGTGCTGAATGGTAGGATATGTTCAATAGTGAGGGAGGAACACTCATCACAATGCACCAGGACAGAGGCGCTCACCTCGCTGGGTTTCCCTTCAGCCTGCTGTCACATAAAACGCTCCAACAGCTGAGGCTGTGACGCTGTCCACATCGACTATATTGGATTTTATCTACTCATCGTCCATGCGTCTCGCTGTGACCGTAATGATTTACTCGAGCTGCAGTTTAGCATGATGTGCCATAATGGCTTTTGTCTGAGCATCTCTGCCTGATGTGTCATGTGTTGCCTTTTGTGGGAAAAGGTTGAGAAACATGTCAAATCTTCCTCTGGAAAACATGACGTGCCCTCAGTGCAATCTTCTTTTTAAAAGCCTCACATTTTTACAGATATTACAGAGAAACACTCAACATTTTCTACTTTTCAAATACATCAGCAAAATATTCAACTTTTGTGAACCACAGGGCGGGGCTCAGTTGTATGTAATTACATTTGAAGGTTTATCTGCTGTAGAGCAAGCTAGCTAGCTTTCTCTGCCAAGTAGCGACCCATAAGCATAACAATCTATCAGTGGCGAACCGTCAGTGCCTTCAAGGTATTCAGAGAATACCCTGGAACACTCAGATAAAACAAACAAAAAATCGATTTAATTATATAAATAAAATGTAATAAAATGTATATAAAATGAATAAATGAGAATGGTATCTGTGTTGGTGATCTGTAATATTACAGTGTTACGTTGATTTGTTTGTCTTTCTCGGACCATGCACTACGCATTTCAGTGGTTTTGTGTAAGAAAAGAAAGCAACCAATCAGATCTTGTTATCCTTCAACCAAGGTATTCTACATCCTTGATCGAAGGCCCTGGCCGTTGCACTGAATGAGAGCGTACGTTTGGACTGACAGTTTGATCAACCAATCATATATTGATTTGTAGCCAATGGGCGTATTCTTTCAGAGTTCCCCTCGGTTCCAGGGTGCTCTAGAAGGCTCACTAGTTAACTGGCTCGAGACAGAGGATCTAGAGATGAATGTGACGAAGCAATTCATGCCGTTTTATTGTTTTTAACGTTGAAATGGCAAGTGCAACAGGTGGAGATGAAGTTGTTGCGGAATTGTTGTGAGTACCCTTTTCAAGACGACAATTCAGTGAAAAGACGGACATTATAATGCCGCGGAGGGGAGGTGGGCGGCTCTACAGAAGGTCCAGTTGTGATAGACATGGTTCGCCACTGCAATCTATACAGCAGGAAAGGGTGCTTCAAAATAAAAATTCTGCACATAGCATTCTCAACCCTCTAACGCTATCTGTGCTTTTTCTGCATGCTTTTAGCGCCACCCAGTACAGTCATAATTGGTTTAAAGAAATACAAACAAGTCGGAGCAATGTTTCCCTATAGCAGAAGGATAATGTGTGGAGCCAGTCCCCCCGATACAGTAGACATTATTTAAAAAACTTTTGTTCACTCTTTGCAGTTTAGCTTTAGCTGCATGATGCTCTTGTATTTTTCAGTGCAAAAAAACCTGTCACAGTGGTCGGTTCATTGAATGAACAACATGCTGGGCCATGTAGGACATTATCAGCTCTGTTTTAATGTCTTACTTTCAACAGCAACTGTGCAAGTTTCCAGCAAAGCCACAAGCCCAAAGGAGATAGATATGAGGTGTGTGAAGGTCAATAAGCTGTCAATGTAATGTCATGGTAAGCTTGAGGCTTTACAAAGGCAAATGTGGTCTCAAATGGTTTATTTTTTCAGTGAGATTTGCACTGTAATTGAGAGCTTAGCATGGGAGCAAAAACAGGTCTGTGAGAAGATAATTTGCATGCAAGCAGGGAGGAGAGACTTAGTCTTCAGATTGGCGTCATTTGTTTCTCTGAGCTTTCAGTGAGCAGGCAGCAGTCTGAGCCAAGCAGCGTGTGTCACTTCCGCCTACATTGACAACGCTGGTATGCAGACCAGAGATTCAGTTTTGACTATATGTCTTTCAATATCTGTATTTTGCTTTTACGGTGAGCTGAAGATAATTGTTTCCTCTAAATTTGAGGGGTCATTAATGGGGGAAGTGTGTCAATATTAGGGGTGTAACGGTTCTCAGAATTCACGGTTCGGTATGTACCTCGGTTTTGGGGTTACGGTTCGGTACGGGTTCGGTACAACAAGAAAAAGCAAAAAAAAAGTCCCAAATGCATAATTCCAGGTTTGTTTATTATTTATTTTGAACAGTAGTGCAAGTTTCAGTTTAAAAATAAGGAACTTTAACATTTTGAATAATTAACTTTATTACACAGTTAAAAACAAACCACAAACAGTACCACACACACTCAGATGGCCAGATTATCTATAATGGCTGATGTCAATAAGCTGTAAAACTAAAAAGAATGTCTTCAAAATATTCCAAAAATAAATAACAAGATAGTGTTTCAATCACTTTCAATCACAATCAATAAAAGCCGGGGTCCTCTATTATTGCATAAGCCGTTATTGCATAGCCGTTGAAAAACATATGCCAATAGCTTCCGTTATTTATTTTGGTCTCACAGCTTTCATGTCTATTGGTTTATTAAAAACAGCGGGGATAAGCTGTTTGAACTGCAACTGCTGTTGTCTTTTGCCGGGCTCCGGTGATTGGCAAATCTGGGTGATGCCTTCTGATATAATAATAATAATAATACATTTAATTTATATAGCACTTCTCATCTGCCAAGACAAATCTCGAAGTGCTTCACAACAAAGGATACTAATACACTTTGATAGATTAAACAAATAATTGTAATAATAATAAGAAATCAAAAAATAAAATATAAAATATAAAGTACAAAAATAAAAGTCGGTGATAGCGATAAAAATGGCAGTACTCCAGGTGTACCATGCTCAAAGTTTATTGGAAGGCCTGCCAAAAGAAGAGGGTCTTAAGGCCGGTTTTGAATACCTCGGTGGAAGGGGCAGATCTCAGCTGATCTGGGAGGGAGTTCCAGAGGCGCGGGGCGAGTGAGCAGAAGGCTCGGTCTCCCATTGTTCGGAGACGTGTGCGGAGGATGTAAAGAAGAGGAGCGTGGCTGGAGCGGAGAGAGCGGGTAGATGTCTGGGTATGGATGAGGTCACAGAGGTATTTTGGGCTTTGTCCATTCAGGGCTTTGTACGTGAGGAGCAGAACCTTAAACTGGATCCTGTAGTGGACCGGGAGCCAGTGTAGTTTTGCAAGTATGGGGGTTATGTGTGCGGACCTTTTTGTACCGGTGAGAACTCTGGCTGTGCTGTTCTGGAGAAGTTGCAAGCGGTTGATGGATTTGGCTGGGAGACCGGAGAGGAGTGCATTGCAATAGTCTAGTCTTGAGAAGACGAGTGCATGAACCAGTTTTTTAATGATTTAGCATGTTAGGCGTGTGTTACTATTAGCATACCGCACCGCTGTCGAACAACGCCGACACACCGTCCTCGTCCGATCCACCACTCGCATCGTTATTGTAGTCCACAGGGAACCCGAAATGTTCCCACACAGCTGATTTAAAAGAAACAGGTGGGTCTTCTAGCTCCTGTGTGTTATCTGAACTCGCCATACTAACTTTTCTTCTTCTTGTATTTTGTTCGTTTTGTTGTGTTTTCTTCTTGTTCTTCATTTGTTGTTTAAGGGCGGCTGGCAAACAGCTTTTAGGCACAATACCGCCCCCTGGATTATAAATAGTGTAATGGATACTGCCCTGAATGACAGACTTTTTTCCCACTTGTAAAAAAAGGCGTATTCGTCGTGTGACTGCATGCACCGAACCGTGACGTCCGAACCGTGACGGTACAGGACGAATACGGATACCGTTACACCCCTAGTCAATATACAACATTATAACAAAATGCATATTATTATTGGCAATAACTAAATTGATTGATGGAGTGTTAGATAGTTTTACTTCAACTTTGGCCTATACAGGCTACGTGAGCCATCTTTGTGCCACTCACTGTGGGTTGTATTGCTGTGTGCTCAGTGGTGTACAGTACGGAGCCCCATAGGGGGACAAGGAGAACAATTATTTGATTAAAAAAAATGTTTTGCGAGATCTCACAAAACCCCTTTGCGAGATCTCGCAATACTTTTGCTAGATCTCGCAAAACTTTCCATTTAGCTCAATGTACTTCCTGGTCAGTTCGGCAACACAGAAACCACAACAATGGAGCGGTTCATCGATTTTACTTTGAGCTTGGCCTTAAATATAAAGATATAACATCAGTGCTTGGCAATAGGCACAGGTTTCACATAAGTGAAACCTCAAGAGAACACTCAGAGCGAGGGGACATGCACATTGCAAAGCATACTCTGAGCTGAGTTATTGACAGATTCGAATTTTGCGGATCAATTACTCATGAACATAACGTTGTCAAAATACAAACAACGTGACTTTACAATCATAGCAAGGTAGACAACGAGCTACAGAGTCGTTTTTATCAGAACAGTTCGATACGCGCCGTCATCCGAGCTAAACTTCAAGAATTGGTCACAATCTGCAGCTGGAGGAGGGAGAGGAATGCTTAGGGACCGTCTACAAACTGCAACGGGGTTTTGCGAGATCTCGCAAAACTTATTTTTTTTTTTCAAATAATTTTTTTTCTCTTCTCCATGTCCCTAGGGGGCTCCGTAGTAAAGCAACAAAGTGCACATATTCAAGTACTGTAATTAACTACAATTTTTAGGTACTTGTACTTTACCTTAGTATTTCCATTTTATGCCATTTTATACTTTTACTCCACTACATTTTGGAAGCAAATATTGTACTTTTTCGTAAGCAAATACATTTATTTGAAAGCTTACGTTACTAGTTACATTTGGGATTTAGATTATATATCTAAATACAAAATATGAATCATTAAATAAATCCAGACATATGTTAAATATCTAGCAGGAATATATAAAGCAACTCAAATTAGCTGCACTGTGTAGCTGTGATGAACACGTTAATGCTTCAATAATCACAATCCTTTTATTTAATATATGATTTTGAAATGGTCCATTACGCATAACAAGTACTTTTACTTTTGCTACTTTAAGTATATTTTGATGCCGGCTACTTACATTAATAGCTGCACTGATCAAATATTATTTTTTCACCAATTTAATTTTCTTTTGTTTTGAGATTTGCCAGTACGGGCTTCAAATTACTTTTTGATAACAATTTATGACACTACTGATTTAAAAAAGTTCTTAGGCCATTTAATTAATTTGTCACTTTTGTTCCACACCTTCTAAAATGTAAATGCTATTTAGTTTGTCATTGTTGACTGAGAATGCATGCACTGTACTACATACATAAAACCTTTTGTTGATAAATGCATTTAGAGTAAGTGGGACTCGTCTGACTGCTAATGAAAACTCTTTTGTTTACTTTCCAGATATCTGTAGATTTACAACTATGGAAGAAGACCTCACAATACTGACTGATTCTCTGAAAAACTGCAACACGGGAGATGAAAAAGAAAAGGTCAAAGACTTTGTGTACAAGCATTTCAGAGAAGTGGCAGACGGGTCGCTCTTCAATAATGCAGAAGAATCTTCCAATAAGGACCATGGAAGTTCTTCCAAGAAAGAGAAACAAAGTCTTAAAAAGGCCCATTGTAAAACTCAGCAAGGTGCTGTCTTCTCTGGAAAGATTCTGAGCTTTGGATGCTCTGTGTGTAAAGATGATTCCACATATAGCCCCAATGATCTCCTTAAGCATTTCCGAGCGGCCCATAAAGGAACCCTTCCTACGTACCCTTGTGACTTGTGCGCTTTTTCCACACACGAGTTCCCTGCTCTTCAACGCCATCGGATTGAGCACAGGAATACTCTGGTTACATGTGAGCTCTGCAACAACGATGTTCAGTACTCTTTGCTATTGCTTACCAGACACTACATCATGTGTCACAGTCTAAATGGACAGTTTAACTGTGACTGGTGCGAGTTTACAACTGTGGATGCAGGTACATTCGTCCAGCACATCCATCATCACAATGAGAGTCCTTGGAAGTGTTTAAAATGCAGACATATCAGCCTGAATGAAGAGGCTCACCAGAAGCATAAGAAAGCTCACTCGTGTACATTCCCCTTCACTTGTCAGATCTGTGGATATGGTGCATCAAGAAGCGACTATCTTAAAAAACACACTGTAGCTGTTCACAAAGAGCATGCTGAGAGACGGAATGTATGGACAGCTTTAGAAGACAGCGGCACTTCAGCAAATTCATCTGCAAGCTTAAAACATTTGTTGAAAAAGGGTGGTGAATCACAGGAAGCTCAGAGGATATCAAAACTAAACTGTCTTTCTGGAAGTCAAAACCAAAATGGCAGGCTAATCAAACCAGAGATATCCTTTGAGGAGACCAACCACTTGGTGGATGCAAAAAAGGAAAGAAAATGTATTCATAATAAAGAGCAGTCAATGTCAGAGATGTTACAGGAATGTGACACCTCTCCAAGCTCTGATGCTGCCAATCTCGCCAATCCAAATGGACTGACTGTTCTGATGGTGAAGAATAAAATCTCTCTTCCCCCCAACTGCACTACCAAAGTGATGGGATTCAAGATGGTTGATGGCAAAAAACATTTAGTACTCAAAGTAATACCAACAGCAAAGCAAGATTCATCCATCCAGAACCACTCCCTAGTTGAAGATGTTGGCTCAGCACCAAATCCTGAGTCAGATAAAAGTAAAGTCTCTAATGAGAATGGGGAATTCTCTAACAGCAATAACTTAACATCACATTGTTTAGCTCTTTCACCAAGAAGTGGGTCTTCCGTACCGATGGATCAGGACGATATTCTGGCAGTTAAAGTAAAGATTGAGGAGGAAGAAACTTCTGTTTGCAACATTGATTCCACACCACCTAGAGCTGACGTAGAGGAGCAAACTAACCCTTTACCTAGAAGGTCTTCGACTTGTGCAGATACGTTATACCCAATGACTGATGAGTTTGATCATGCAGGCAAAAAAAATCACGCAAGTCAGATAACCTGCTCAGAGAGAAGCAAGTTCGATAATAATTCAGTCTCTGCAACATTGAAACCTGATTCAACCTACCATAGTGGTCCTCAAATCAGTAATACATCACCAATATGTGCTAGGAAGATCACTACTTTATCTTCACCTTTAAAAGTTGCTCAGGAAATATTGTCTTTAGAACACGTTTCCAAAGAAACTATTGAGAATTGTGGGGCTGCAGATGAGTTATTAATGACTGATACAGAAGCAGATAAACTCAATGATGACCAATATTGTCAGAGTACTCCAGAAAAAACTGATAGAGGTAAAAGTCAGATTAAACATAACAACAGCAAGCTAAATGTTAAGCATTTGACTAATCCATCACTTCAATCAGAGTTAGCCCAACCCAGTACAGGAAGCTGCAGAGAAAGTGCTATAGGCTCAGAAAACTCAAACACACAAAACTCCCCAAACCAAGAAGTATTTACATTTCACAATTATTCCAAGGAAACATTTGGCACTCCACCCAAATCTACCCAACACTTTGACAATATGTCGGAACATTCAGCAGACAAAGAAAATATGTGTGAATCATCACAGTTTAGGTTGACATTGGCAGAGTCTCCAGATCCAGGAGAGGACTCGGATCAAGAAGATGTGCCAGATGGTGACATTGATGAGGGCACAGGTAGTGTTGAGGATCCTTCCACTGAGGATGAAAATCCTGATTCAGTGTTCCAAGACTTTAATATTATCAAAATAGAGGAGGATAGCATTCCTATATCTGACAATCAATCAGAAACAAAGGGTAATTCAACTGGCCTGGGCAATTTTGTGGAGGAACATTCAGATGCAATAATTTCGCAACAACTAAATAAGGAAAGAGTTGAACTCTCTAGTAATGATTCTCTAAAACAAACTAAAACAGCTCTTCGATTTCTTCAGTTGCCAGAGGGTAAGCAGTCAGTGTTCCTGAGAACTACTGAGAATAAATGTGCCATGCCCAAGGCAACTCCAGGTTTCAAACTGATAACAAATTCTGCAAGTCCCCAGATCAACGTATCTTATATGAAGCCAGGGTTTGAAAATGGCAGGAGGGTAGGTGCATCAGCACCAAAGGCAGGAGCTTCTGAAAAAGGGACAACACTTCTCTCTGCTGTTCAACCAGGTGTTGGCACCACCTCAAATCACTACCTTATCAACAGCCAAGGGTTAAAGGGCCCTGTACTCTTTTCAAGCACACCACATAATACACCTACAGACAAAACAGCAAAGACACAGCCAACTTGCTACTTGGTACAGAGGTCGGTTCCATTTGGTCAGACCCCCAGTGCTCCTGGCCTCAGACTGGCAAGTACACAACTCCCACTGAACTCAAAGCCCGTTCTGGCCATGCCTGTGAACACTACAGATAAAGCCAACACTTTGCAGACGGGGCGCCAGGCATTCTTGCTTCGCTACATTTCTCCACCCAAATCAGGATTACGGTTGAATAACCAAGAGACAAAGACTGGAACACAGTGTAGCCAAACCAGTGAAAGTACTGGAAACAAAGTCATGTTTAAAATTGTCAGTCCTACAGGAAGCCTTCTCACAAGTGGTGCTCCCACCTCAAGCAATCAACCTTTGTTTTTGGCCACCAGACCTCAGACCCAGTGTTTTCTGGTGTCATCAAACAAAACCAATGCAAATTCATCCAATGGAGTAACAAAATTCATCCCAATACACAATACTGCACAAATAGATGTCAATGAATCTTGTATTTCACCCTCTCGGATGAATGTAAAGCTTCAACTGTGTGAAGCAGAGAAACCTATCCTAGCCCCAAGGCCAATTCGTCCCCCAAGCCAAAGGAAAAGGCGCAGGAAAACATTGTTCGACGAGCTTCCAGCTACAGTGCATAAAGCTAGAAGACTCTCGAATAAAGGACTGCCTGAGAAAGAGACTACTCTGTTATGGAAGCCTATAGCCAAAGAAGTAGAAAGGACACTGAGGCTTGCCCCGTTCAGTTCTCTCCAGCAGATCAAATGCCCTCATAGATTCCAACCTGTTGTGGTGCTCAATCATCCAGATGCTGACATTCCCGAGGTGGCCAATATTATGAAGGTAGTAAACAGGAACAAAGGTGCAGTTACTAAAGTCTCTCTATCTCAGAAAACAATCCAAGCTCTCTCTGAGCAAGGAGCTCTTTGGAAGAATTCCTTGACCAAAGGTGCATCGTTTCATAGCGACGATACAAGACCCCGGCCAGTTCTGAGTTCTGTCAGAGAGCGGTTCCTCCTGAAAATGAAGTTGAGGAAAAAGAGCAAAAAGAAGTATGAGGTAGTTGACCCTCGACCACGTTGTGCACAAGAGGCTGTGGTGTTTGACTGCTGGTTTTGTGGTCGGCTCTTTAACAACCAAGAAGATTGGATTGGCCACGGCCAGCGACACCTCATGGAGGCAACTAGAGACTGGAATAAACTGTTCTGAACATTTCAAATCACCTCCGAGTGGAATAACTTCTCTTTTTCGGTGTGAAACAAATGGTTCGAGTTGTATATTTTTAATGACCTTCCACACTATTTTTGTTTAATGTTGTGTTCCTGTAAATACATATTCTGAAGCAAATCATAGTTTATCTTTTCATAGGTGCATTTTCTGGTAAACTGTACTGTAAGCATGATCTCTATCATGCATGCACAGGTCACATTGAACTGCGAAAATGGTGCACTGTAATTAGGAGAGTTGCAAGATCACTAGTTCGATTAAAGGGACAGGAGTATTCTGAGCTGGATTGAATTGCTCAGGTGATTTCATATTAATCTTGTTTGTCATTTTTGCTCATACATTTTAAGTAAGCTGATGCCTAGTTTAAGGGACTTTAGTATCTTATTTGCTTAACTTTAAAGCTTGCATAACAACTCCTTTGTTAAATGCTTGTCATGGAAGAATGTTCTGGTCCAAATTGTTACATTTTGTATGATGTTTTATTAATGACGATTTCATTTTACTCTATTCTATCATCAGGGGTAGATAACAGTTTCCTTGTCAGGGTTTTGCCAACCTGTAGCATATATTTGTAATAACTAGAGCTGAGAGTTTCCCCAAGTTATCTTTTAAGTCTGCCGTCAGTGTTGGTTTAATAAAATACCTTTGCAGAACAATGGTTAAACTAGGGCTGCAACTTAGTCTTTGTTTTCAGTCCAAATCCCACAGATACTACGTTTATTATCACATCAAACGAGTTAAAGGAGCAAATCATCTCCATTTAAAAGCCAGAATCGTGCAGTATATAGCATCTTTGTCTGAAAAACGGACTATTGAAAAGTTGAAAAAACATTTTCCTGTTGATTGAGCAATGGCTTTACCTGTAGGTCAAACATATTACCTTTCTTATATTAAAGCAGGTTTTAAAATAATGGCTTGGTAATAATAATATAACAAATCCAATTGCTTTTATTTTTGTAATTTAAGATACCGTTAATCAACCGCAACATTTGAAATGATTTCACATTGAAAGCCTGTTAGGAAGGTAATCAAACCTGTATAAACCAGAATAATGTCAAACATATTTCTGAGGGTCAGAAGGACGATGGTGGTTTTTATGATGGGATGGGTTGGCTGGATTCCCCAGAAATCACAACAATGTTTACTTTACAGGAATAGATTAGGGTGTGTAAAAAAATCTGAAATGGCTTGTTTGCTATAGAACAAAAAAACATACTTTTAGTAATGAATTTAAAGTTACTGTCACATTTGTTTTAAAACTGTAATCATTTATACCGTAGTAGGAGCCCTGGACTCTGTATCAACTCTTCTTGCATTCTGTTATTTAATCTGTTCCCTACCATCAAGTCCAATATTTGGACATTTGTTTCAATGTTACGTTTGACACTTTTTTCATGGCGACAGGACAGGGACTTTGTTTCTTTAGGATGTTAATGATTGTATTACATGATGATGGATCTGTGGAATTCATGTTTTATTCTATTTAATATGCAAGTGATTGAACAATGTAAGCCATACTGATGTTTTTATACTTTCACAATGCTTGTTTGGAGCACGTCTAAATTACTGAAGTTCTGACCTCAGCAGGTCCTGAATTTTACCAGCATTTACTAAATGTTCATCTTTATCTTTGCTACAATCATCAACAACAAACATTTATTCCACATTAGGTCAAGTCCCTGAAATCATTTTCTGTAACACTCCTACAAATGTATCATGTGTAGTATCTACATTCCACTCATATTTGTAACTTACAAATGGAACCAAACAAGCATAAACCTTCACTAGCATTATGGGGACTTCTCTTTTGTAAGACATTGTTAAACATTATGGAAAATATGCTTACTTAGAGTGAGCTGAGAAGATTGAAATGTCTGTGTCCTTACTACAAAGCTGGAGTTAGCTTAGTTAGCCTAGCTTAGCATAAAGAGGGGAAGCAGGGTAAAGTCAAAAACACTCTACCTACACCTGAAAGCTCCCTCCGCTGTTCATTAAATCTGTGTTGTGGTTTAAGGGGGAGTTGGCACTATTTCTTGAAGAACACCGGCGTATCCCTCCACCCAATACTTCTGCAAAGTGCCCCGGCTACAGAGTGTTTTTAGATATGCCAAGTCAGCATAGGCCTAGCTCTCTGTACAGACTGCTTGAAGACAGTGACTGAGGTTCAGCTTGTACATTCTTAAGACACAAGGCTCATTAAAGTTATATAAGTTAGATAAATGTTCCTTAATTCCAAATTTAGACTAGCATTGTATTTATACGTTTTCTTATTTTGGAGCTCACCCCCTAATGCAGTTAAAAACGATCACAGCCAAATGGATGCCAACACCAAATGACTTCTGGCTTTTATTTCAGTTTGTTTCAGAGTTTCATGTTTCTGATGGGAATGCACAGAGTCTTCTTCTCTGCTCTCAGGCCAAAGAACTGTTTGGTGGTATAACATGTAAACAGTTGATGGGATTTCTAACACGAGTTCTGAACTGTGATAACTACAAACCACTCATGTGATACACTACTACATCAGCTAATTGTGTCCGTTGTATGAGCCGAAATTGAAACGTGAATAATATTTGATATCTGTTTTGAGTTTGTACATAAACACAACTCCATGTACAGTACACTGCTCCTGTCCACATCTTTCCCCAGTCTTTCCTCATGCAAAGTGCCTCGAATGTCCTTTAGCAGGTTGACAATGAGTACTGTATTATTTTGTTCAACTTAGTGGTTCACTCCCCTTTAATAAATGTACATACCCTATGGATTTATTGTGGTGGCTTGTTATTGTTATCAGGAATAATGAAGTAGCCTGTCCTTCTGATGGATGTTTAAAAGTGATGATGCTGAGAAGATCCACACGAGGGCAGCACCAGACAACATATTACAGGATGTCCCATCTGACTGAGTTAGCTCAATAATCCCATGTGGGCATAACCACAGAAAACATTTTTGGCATCAAACTATATTTGAACTAGATATTCTTATTAATAGAGGACTTCAAAGAACTGTATGGAGCGCACAGATGCTGTGGATTTGTTTTATTTGGAAACCATTGATAACAACAAACTTAACTGAATATCTCATAACAATAATAAACACAAGTCCTCTGATGTAATGAATTCCCTGCACAGAAACACGAGTGTTCATTTATCATTTCTGACCGTGGTCCTGTCCAAAAGCTTAAAACACACTTATCATAGTATATGATATATATATATAAACCTTTTATACTAAGAGAATGATGAAATATGTTTGACCTTGGAGGTCATTTAAACTGTGACTGGAAAGCAACTTCTAATTACACTTCACAATGTTTCCCTTGAGATATAATCCATTCTGCATTGTTCTGTTTAGAATATTTATTTTGTTACTTGTTCAGTTTGTTGAACACAAAATGACTCGCTAAAACTCCTGCTCAATCGCTCTCTGAATGAAGACAAATAGAAAGTGTAAATAGAATACAATAAAACTGGAAAACACTCAACTAAAAGGCTAAAGTGAGCGACTTGTATAAGCAGAATACAGTATTCTTTAAGGTGAGAGCATATCATATTGGCCTGATATATTGCGTAATCCTTTCATTTTGTACGAACTGTTTTTTTGGTTAAAGATGAAATATATCAGAATTGGATTGGCTCTGATGTAGACTCCTTTATTAAAGAACTTGTTTAAGATATATGTATTGGTGCTACACCTGTACTTCAGCAAAATAAAGCACAACAACAGATGTATTTTATTGATTAAGTACATTTAACACAATACCCTTCTAAACTTCATATATGATATAGAAACTACTTTGTGTTATAAAGCAAACAAATAACCAATTTGGCATGTGAGGTGATGTACATACTGTAAGAAATCACAATGTTTTGTCATTATTTTAAATGTAATGTTGAATCTATTTCATGACAGTAATGCATACAAAATACACAGAATACTCACTGTGTTGTTGAGCAGTGATGTAATGATTGAATATCCTATAAATACTCACTCTCAAGTTATCATGCATTATATATCTGTATATATATATATTTGTAACTATTTTAATTATAATGCTGGTGACGACAAGTGGATATGAATATATAATATACATTTATATAAAATGAGATAATAGAATCAAACATATATAACATAATTCAATATACCCACAATATGTTGTGTTATAAATATATAATGAATGAAATATTGTGTGCATGAAGACAGATCATGTGCAGAAGTGTGCCCAGAGGGAGGGGTGTGCAGCAGAGACATTTGTGCAGAACATTTACAATAATCAGGTATGAGTCATGGTATGTAGAGCGAGATGCAGAGTGTTTATCTGTGTGTGTAGCATATAGCATGTCCTGTCGGCAGGTGCAGGCAGTAGGCCAGGTCTGCAGGCTGCTGTACGGCTTCAAAATAGGTCATGTTCACATCAGGGACGTCTGCATCATCTTTCTTACTCCTCTGCTGCTGGAGTGGTTCAGGCCAGTGGCCCGTGGCTGTGGAGGAGAGCAGGGGGAGGGGATGGATGGATGAGACTGAGACACTCTTCTCTATCAGTCACATTGTTGAAAGTAAAGTTCCTTCCTTTGTTTCCTTTAGCCACTGAGAACCCTTCCAAACAAACATTTCTAACGCGTTATCTTTTCCTTTATTAGTTTTACTTACAGATGTGATGACCTGCCTGGCTTCTCGTAATGTCTTGATGTTATGCGACTCATAGTTAATCAAAACAAAAAATAGTCAAACAAATTAAAACAATCAAAAGTCAAACTGAATAATCAAGAAACTTGGATAATCTTTCTTTCTCTTATGTTGCACGACGCACGTAATATCATTTAAATAAAATAAAGTGAAATACTGTCTCGGCAGCATCTCCGACAGCAGCTCTGATAAAAATGATAATAGGCCATTGATTGTAAATATACAACGTTGAATCTTTAGTCACATAATGTCATTGAGTGATTGTGAGTGGGTCAACATGAAGAACATATAAAGGCTGATGGAGCCTGGTGATCTGTGAGAAAATATTTTCCTAGGCCTTTACCCAGTTATCTCTCTACTCCTAAAGTCAGCGTTCAAGCTGTGAATAGTTTTGTTTAGAACTTAATAAATACTTGGGTTTTGGAGGAGATCTTCAGAATCGTTAAGGCAGGAGCTGTGGCACCTTGTGGCTGCAGCAAATGTCTTTGTCAATTCACCGGCCGTAACTCCCAATAATTCATACAGTGTCTGACAACAAGTTGAGCTCTCCCTTGTTCTCATTGTGTTATGAGGCCTTGCTCTAGAAGTTTCCTTTTCAGTCTAGATAACAGGGGGGGTCATCGACACAAGCTAGTGAGGAAGGCTAGCTCTGTAAGAGGTGGCAGAGCGGAGGACGAGGAGAAAGCTAGACCCTATCCTGGAGAACCCCTCCCACCCCCCATGTAGAACTTGTTCGGACAAAGACTCTTCCCTACTCAGCACCACAAAGTGCCAGGGCCAGTCCTGCACAACCTTAGCTCGACCCACATGGAAATAAAACGTCAGCAACCTGCACAATGGCACATATGGCGCATTTCCACTGCAGCGGGTAGCCCCGTTTAAGCGTCCTTAATCGTCCTCAAGCGGCCAGGCCAGTTTTTGGTGGCCTTTCCATATAGCGTAGCACCGGCTAGCGGGTACTTTTTCCCTCTTTTTCCGGCCCCATAAAATCGTGGTTCCCTCAGACCAGGGCCAGGGCTGAACTAGTGACGTCAACACTCTCGACTGCTGATTGGTCAGAGAGAATCGTCACAAGCTCGCGCGCGAGATCATCCCTAGCGTCGCATATATTTCAATCAGGAGAGACGTGATGTATGAAATACATGTTTATTACCGGGACACATAATATGAAGGAATAGTGATTGACAGATAATAACAAGTGAATGAAATGATGTTTGGCGATTAGGCCCCGGTTTGCAGGATGATCATTCAGGAGAGGAAAAACCGCTCCGATGAACCCCCAAAATAAGTGAAGTATGAAGTACTGAGATGTGATGCATTTCTTACCTTACGGGCTGACTGCGGAGATCTATGGATGAAATGAGAGATTAACACGGGAACATGATGAGAATGCCGGAATCACTGCCGGGCTTAAGTACTATTACATCGTAGGATGCAGACCCTGCGGTCGACTGCCGAATCAATGCCGACCATGGGTCAACGCCTGGCATTGCGGAGTTAAACATGATGCAGACCCACTGGCCGCAACCTGCACACGCAGGGTTAAACAAAACGCAGACCCACTGGCCGCAACCTGCACTGCAGGGTTAAACCTAACACGACCCACTGGCCGCAACCTGACGTGCAGGGTTAAACATGAACACGGACCCGGAGGTCACAACCTGACGTGCGGGGTTAAACATGAACACGGACCCGGAGGTCACAACCTGACGTGCGGGGTTAAACATGAACACGGACCCGGAGGTCACAACCTGACGTGCAGGGTTAAACATGAACACGGACCCGGAGGTCACAACCTGACGTGCGGGGTTAAACATGAACACGGACCCGGAGGTCACAACCTGACGTGCGGGGTTAAACATGAACACGGACCCGGAGGTCACAACCTGACGTGCGGGGTTAAACATGAACACAGTGACACGTATACATGCTGACGTGCTATGAAACCACCACCAGTTATAGGCATAATTACCATGTTTTAGTGTTTGAGAGACCTTGGATAGCCAGCACGCGCTGATGTCCGGGCGAATGTGGGATATGAAGGCGGAGGAGGACCACCGTCCGAGTTGCAGGGATGAGGAAGAAATGCCTTGATTGGCAGCAGAGGTGGCTGCGCCTATCTGAACGAAAGCCCTGATATGCTATTAGACGCCACCACCAGTTATATGCATATTTACCATAGGTAAACTGAAGAGATCTTGGATTGGCAGCACGAGCCGAGGTCCGGGCGAAGAGGGAGATGTAGACAAGTAATGCACGAGAGCTGTTAGCTAGAGTAGCCTACAGTGATGCATGAATATCATAACCTGGATTAACGCGAGCCAAGTGAGCATAAACCAGAGAATATGAATGAAGTGTAGGATGCACGCAGAAAAACATACACTTAGTTAAATACTGAGACATGACCCGTGATATAGTCTAGCTTAATTAGCAGTTAAGTACGCCAGGATGAGTCATAGATGCTGATAAACTGATTGAGTGATTAAGACTGTCTTCTATCATCTGAAATGAGGATGATGGAGGGACGCTAGTGTTAGATCCAGCGAGTGTGATAATAAATGTGTAGCAATAGTGGAAATCTGAGCGTGCCGCTATGGCGGATGATCTCATGCAGATATTCCCCCCAAAACGGAGGATGTGCAGTGCACGTCCTTAAGAGACGGGGAAAACGCGGTCGTCGTGAGGCCGGCGAATGCCACGTCCAGAACGGGAGATGATGGCGTGCCGAAGATTATCCACATGAGAAGTACGGTTGCCCGGTGAGGAAGAGCAACTGTCGTTGGAGATGTTTGCTGTATACGCATTGACGTTTATGTGGATGCACACGGTTTGGTTAGGGGAACATTAATACCATGAGCTTGATGGTACTCCAGGTGTGTGATTAGGCCTATAGTTCCTCATGATTAGGCACGCTGTGCTCCTGGAGGAGTCTCTTCTTCTTTCTTCTTCTCTCTTCTTTCTTCTTCTCTTTCCCAGTTGAGCGGAGTTATAGGTTAGTAATGTTGTATTTGAACACTAGATGGCGGAAAGGCAACACATGAGGGGATCTCCCTGAGCAGTGGGTGATGCACTGGGGAGAGACACTATTAATATTATTTACCCGAATAGCCGGTGCACGCGTAGTTTCTCCTTACTTGACTCCTGCTTGAGGCTGAAAGAGCTCCGCTGAACGGATGGGAACTTTAAAGCGCGTCGTTAATATCTGCTTTGAAGAGCCACCTTGCCCTGCACACTATTAAGATTACATTTTCTCCGTGCGTAGAAAGGGGGAACATTGACCTTGTCATCGAGATTGCCCTGAGCAATACCAGTCATGCTAGTAGCCTACGCTAAAGCGAATAGAGTTGTAACGAGCAGTAGGGCTTGAACAAAGTGACTAGAACGCGACCGCACCTTGAAACACTTATACGAGTCTAAGATTCTGTTATTGTGTAGGAAATGGTTTAACCTGTTAAACCCCGAGCCTGTTTTTCAGGTTTCAGGCTCGAAAATGACATTCCCAGAACAAATGACCATATCTTCCCTTCTAAAAGGGTTACATTAATAATCTTTTTTCTCAAAGTAATGATAAACCTGTGAGTTTGATGTAGAAAAGTCAGATTCAATATAGATGTTTTTTATTTTAAAGAAAATTCAGATTGAACATGGGGGGATGACTCTCTGTCATCTCCCAGGGAAGAAGCAACACGCTTCGGGTTCAATACCCCACTTTATCGGAATGACTGGAGAGAGGCGAGCTCTTCTTGGGAGGTCGTTGCATTTATTTAGCTCTTCTGTTCCGCAAGATAGATTTGCAAGATCACAGACCTATCCTTTTTCTGCTGCCTCGTTTTACTTCTAGAAAACGTATATCCCGCTCGCTCGCTCTACCATACCCTCGCACACATGCACACGCCACACCCCTCTCTTAAAGGGGTAGCGATCTCGCTCTGCATGACCCAAATGTCATGATAATAACGAACATCTCGTGAATTTGTTGCAACTGCCTCTTGCCAGCGCTACCCTGACGCCTGTTTTAGAGGTGAGGCGCACGAAAAGAGGCGAGAGCCTGGGCTGTGCAAGGAACCTGCTGCCGCCTAGACGCACTTAGTGTCCAGTAGTTACTACTGAGCCGGGAGGAGAAGTAGCTTCAATGGGATGTAGCTTAAGCCCTGCCTGCCTGGTTGAAGCCAGAAATGGGTAAAGCTTTGCATTCGATGAGGGCCCGTTCCGCGTGAAGCGCCGCATTTGAGCGGCCCTGATGCCAGTGATGCCCTCTCGAGAGACTGAAGGCGTGCGTCAATTGTTTGCGTGAAGTAGGCGATTTCCATTAAGCCGGAGGAACTTCCGTGGAGCCCGATTTCCTTGTCTTTGCCTCCCGCGTCCGGGTTTGCGGGGCGGCCGGCTGGAACCGCTAGCTGACTGGGGAACGCCGCCTGTAGCTTAATCCGCAAGACTGCGGAGCTGATGAATAATGCCTGGAGCTGGAACGAAGCCCTGCTGCTGCTTGCGCGTTGACACCTGAAATGACAACTGACAGAGAGGGAAGAGAGCTTGTGAGAGATGGTGGGAAATGATTGGCTAGCTTGGGAGTAATGCCCCCGATCACTTATTGAGAGAGGAGAGAGTATTTAAATGACGTGTCACAGCCAGAGGATATTGGTCTTCCTGATTGAACTTGCGCTGAGCTTCTTATCTAGAAGCAAGCTTGCAGCATTTTTGTAAACGGAGGAGCTACAAAAATGGCAACGTCAAAGAAAAGCACACCGTGGTCGACCGAGGAGGTGACGACGTTCCTACATCTCATTGGGGATGATCAAATCCAGCGGGAGCTCGACGGAACAACTCGAAATGTGAAAAAAAAAGCCGATCGCCCCGCCTACACTGCGTTGCTACCCCAGGTCCTAAACTGTAATGGAAATGCGCCACGGCCTGGGCCGGCCAGCGAGGCAGCCCGAGGCCTGAGCGAGGACGCTTAGGGACCCTTAAACGGGGCTACCCCGCTGCAGTGGAAATGTGCCAATAGAGAGGTGCGGGAATGAGCATGCGTTTTATTTTACGACATAAAACACATCAGTGAATACCCCACTCACAAATGTATGAAGCTTCTAAATGTCATGAAAAAAAACAACGGTCGAGAAGTGACTAAAATGCTTTTTACTTCCGGGGATGGCATTTGCACATTAACAACTATAAAAGTGGTGTTAATATGTGGATAATATCCTGCTGAAGTATCATAAACGGAAAAATCCCATAGGTTTTTGTGTACGCAGCCCTTGCTATGCTAACTTTACAATGCTAACTTTACACTACAAACATCTTTCATTAATGCACCACTTTATGGTATTTATATATATTGATCATATTCATAATTTAATTATATATCTAGTACCATTTTACCTAATTCTATTGTTGACATTTTAATTAATACTGTTACTTAAATGTTGTATTTCTTATTCTTATTATCCCTTTGTAATAATAATAATACAGGGGATTTGTAAAGCACTTTTCCTAATGCTCAAAGACGCTTCACATAAAATCAGAACAGAAACAAAACAAAATATTATATTATTATATTATATATATATTGTATATGAAAACAAATATTGTGTGTCATTGGAGGAATGCAGGCCTTATGTTGAACCTAGGGCAGTCTGACTTGTTTTCACAAACCACAAACCTTGAGCTGGGGGGTTGCAGCAGGGAGACTGGTGCCCTCAACTCAACATTGGTTTCAGTTCAATTCAGGAAACAAATAAACAGACAGAAATGTTATGTCATTTTTCATCAAGAAATCAGCAACACGGCAACCATCTTGGTTTCATTCCTCCTCATCTTTCGTGGTCTGCCTTTAGGCTTCAGTTTTAAATTGTTCACACAGATCTAAAACATCATGGTAGAAAACATACAATAATAGAGTCCCAATGCAGTGGAGGAAGAAGCCGAGGACTTCCCAACAGTTAAATCAAGTCTAATCAGAAACATCTTCATAAGCCTTTTGACAGACTCACTTAATAAGACGCTGGGCAACTGATCCACACGACCGTGACAACTACAGTATGTGACGGTGACAATTTGCGTTAAGCTGATAATCCGTGTGTGTGTGTGTGTGTGCTGTTTGAGACATGCATGGCCGGTGCTGATGACCTGGATGACTCAACTTCCTCATCTGCCCATCTGCCACATTATGTTAATATGCCACTCTTGTGTTGTGCCATAAAACCATAAAAACTTGAATCATACTTTAGTTTCTAGTTTATATTAGAATATTGTAAGATAGCTAATGAAACATGTTGTCAGTTAACATTATGCCGACATGTTTGTTAAAAAAAGAAAAACAACATAACTGAGGTGCTATAATATTCCTCCCATAATAATTGCTGTTGAAAGTCAGCAGAATTTCAATAGAACTAAAGGGAGAGAAGGCTGTCAATGTAGAACATATACATTAATGTGTCAAAAATAATGCAATTTTATGATTATATTAACTTATGAAATGTAACATTCTGGTAGAAGCTTTTCTGTATTTTAGTTATTCAATTGTACTGTTTACTATTCAATTATTAATACGTTTTGACGTTTTTGAAGCTGCAAAAGAAATATGACTGATGCTGGTAGCTCGGCCCTGTACAGAAAGAGAACAATAACTCACGCTGTGTAGCACAGTACATCTTTATTTCTAGTGCAGACAACACACAGTGCTCCAATTGTTACTCCCTTTGTCTTACAAGGTGTCACGTTGTTTTCTGTACACTGTTGAGAAAATCCACAATAGAAGTGAGGAATAAAAAATGGCACATTAAGATTCTGTGTCTGGACAGCATCCTTCAGTGTCAGGTACTCCTGCCTCGGGCCTGGAAGATGTTAAAGCTGTCGCAACACCGAGACATAACGACACGTCACATGTACACACTCATCAATGTCAGGCGGAGGTTAAGTGTCGTTTGATGATCACAGCTAAGCCTACATCAAACTGGGATATGCTGACACATTAGTGAACATCTGTGTTGAACCTACAACAGACTGAAATGACTCATCTCTCTAAATCAACACAAGCTCCAGGATGAAGGCCTGATTATGGCCTTAAAATAGAATAAAATGCAAAAATGAGTCAAATTCAACAGCCTGCACTTTCACTCCAAATGTGCGGTTAAATACCATGAACCAGAGAGGTGTTTCATGAAGACTTCGAAAAGGATGGCTTTCTTTGAAATGCCTGGTTTCAGTGATCCTAGCTCACTGAAACCAGGATTAACCTTGACAAATAATAAACCTATCTCTCACCGGCGTTGGGTTTGTGTCTCGTTTCCGAAGGCATGACAAGACATCTTAAGCACAGGAAAACATCTTTAAAAGCAGGGTTGCCAACTTTGGGTACCTGGCTGGAGTGAGATTTTGATATCATGGGTTTAATTACACATATGCGCACAAAATGACTGCTATTGTGTCAGCAGCGGGACCTTAGCATATAGGATATATATACAATATATACAAATACACAATATTGGACACAGACTATAAAGGGCACAAAGTTTCATTCACTAATGAAAGTCAAACACATGTTTGTTTCCACTGTTTTATTGTGTGCCTGTCGCGATAAGCAATTAATTGACTTATCGTACGATAATTAAAAATGACCTCGATAAATTGCCATTTACATGAGTGATGTGATGTAGCAGTTTGAAAGGATGTACTTGAATTATTATTATATATTATCATTATGTCAGTGGTCTGAAATGGTCATACAACGGTGCCGACAATATTATCGTTTATCGCAATAATTTCCAGGAAAATGAATCCAACTAAATTAATTATCGTGAGAGGCCTATACATGAAACACACGCACACATCTACAGACTTACTCCAAACTGCCAAATATATTGATTAACACACTCTCACTCTCATATACTCTTTGACTCTATTTTGGCCTAGTAGAACAATAAGCAGCAGACTTTTACTTTTTCTATCATTTCTACTGGATCTTAGATCTGCGCATGCGCAAAACGGGTCGGGGATTGACCAACCGGCTCCCACTGCTCTGCTGTCTGTTAACGTTGTTAAGAGTGGTGGGGGTGGGGAGGGAGCGGATCGACAGCTTGAGCAGCTGTCAACTCAACATTGTAAATAACCAACCAAAAACGATCGCCGGTTCATCTTGTTTTTGGCGTGAGAATAGTTTGGGCAGCGTGAGAGCGTGAGATTGAGAGTGAAAGCGTGTGTCACACGCCAGATGCGTGAGAGTTGGCAACCCTGTTAAAAGAGAAATTATATTTGCAGAAACAACATTATCACAGATATACATTTCACTGAGCATAAAAAGATAAATGTGTATCTCTGATAATAATTACTCTAAAAAATAAATTAATGAGCTCAGTTTAAAAAATGAATTTGTTAGTGAAGGTCATAATATGGGGTTAAAAACTATAGAAAAAGTTAATAATTAAGATTATATCATCATTATTAGTAATGACCTCACACTAACAGCATCAGGATTTATTCTTTTTTTTTATGAACATAACTTTATATCTGAAAACCAATAAGAAGAATATCGTAACTCATGTCTGTGCCTTTAAGTGTGGAGCCGGTGGGTGATTAGCTTAGCTTAGCAAAAAGCAGGAGAGCAGGCGCTAACAGTTAGCCTTGTTCTGTCCAAAGTCCAAAAACACACCTTCCAGCACCTCTAAGGTCAATACTTAACACACTTTATCTGGTTTGTCTAATTTGTATGTGTTTTAAGGGTAAGTCACATGCTACAAATGTATGCTAGGCTAAGCTAATGCTACCTAGCTCCATAAAGCTCTACACACAGCCATCATCTCACAGATTTTTCAGGCTGAGGTGGGCCTGAAAATTAGCCTTACCTGAACTAGGCTAGTCTGGAAGGCTAGATTTCCAAAGTAACTTAGGTCAGTCACTGTGTGAGAACAGAAACTGAGCCTAGCTACGCTGTTAATGACGGGTAAAGCGCTAAAACCTCTCTGGAGGAAGCATGGAAGTTTCTGGAATAACTTATGGCTGCTGATGATCTTCTGAAACCTGAGTTCAAGTTTGTATGATGCTACAAACTGTATGACCTCTCAACACTCATTGAAAATGAGTAATGTGTATTTTCTCATCACAGTGAAATCTGGCATATCATTTTGGCACTATAAAAAGTTTGTGCTTTGTAGCACATTGCAGTATTTTTGGAATTATTATCTCACCGGGTGAATTACTATTGTACATACTAGTGCAACATTTGTCAGATAAGAGTCTAGTTGACTCTGTTTGGCAGCATACGTAAAGTATCTCCATAGAAATCTTCATAGGCTTCATGTATTCATCTTTATCATTATTAATTAATTTAAAATTCTTCAAGGGTGGTTCCATAATAATAAATACATATAGCACAAAACCACACCACAGTTGTATGTATCTGTTCATGCACTGTTGCACACATAAAAACACACACATGCTCACACTGACTCAAAAGTATTTTCACATGTGTAACCACTCACATTTAAAATGTCTTCAAAACTATCAATACAAGTATTTAAAGGTGCAATCAGTGACATTTGACTGAATGTTTGCATAACACTGTATATTAGCGGGGGGTTGCAGATGTTTATGTTCATTATAGTTAATCCTCCTCAATGGCTGATGAAACTATTTCAAATCTGTCAGCATAGTAAGGTAGTTTCTCCAAAACCGCAGTGAACACAGCAGCTTTCCGTTCTGGTTGATGAGTTTGTGAGTGTTAAGTATGTCTAAAGAATATTACTGTATTTTTTAAATCATAATAGAAAATTACAAACAAAATATTATTTATCTCTGTCACGTTTAAATTCCTTTCCTGAAGTTACAAGGAAAGCCTTGTCAGTTGGGACAAGAAGATAGAAGCCTGAGAGTACTTTTTTATTTTTGTTCTGCCATTGTTCTGCCTACCGTGTTCTAGGAGAAAAGGCAACATTTATACTTTGTTACATGGATAAGTGCGATCAGGTGCAAGAAAGTGAGCAAATTGCACAGAGCTGCAAAACTGTATGGGTGTTTTTTTTGCGAATCTGACCTGGAGACAGCAATTGAAAATGATGTGCAATTCATGATGCTATCAGCAGCCTCAATTCATTCTAGGTGAATGTGTCCCTGTGTTAACAAACAAGCCGAGAGTTTACATCCAGCTATGATGTATTTTATCTCAACCCGTACTTAGTCCTTTTTAAGAGTTTAGCCAATATTTTGCTGCATTGTGGATGTATTTTTTGACAACCTTTTATCGCTCCTTACTTGTCACTTATTTTAAATCTCAATATAGTTGAACCAACAGCACTTGTTTGTTAATGACTGCCGGTCAACATAGCATTTATGAGCAAGATCAACTTTCATATTCGTTAGGTTTAAGAGGTCAACGCAACCTTTGGGTCTACTCTGCTTGGGTCTGACTGTCCTCGAGTTGGTTCTGGATCAAGTATCTTAGTTTAGAAAATTCATTTTTGAATCCAATTTGCATTTGTGGATGTATGAGGAATGTGGATCAACTGACACAAACATTAAAAACGCCAACCAAATGTGTATGGGGTTCAAACTCGGGGCCTTCTTGCTGTGAACTTGCTAACTACAGAGCCACTGGGTCCCAAAGCCCCAAAAAGTCCCAAAAGCTGATTGCAATTTTAAATGGAGCAGAATAATAATTAAACAATTATTCCAACCTTTTTTGTGTTTATCTTATCCCTTGTAAAATTAAAGATAACTTTGTCATAAAGGTTGGTAAAATATCAGGATACGAGGCCTCACTGAGAAAAGGGGTCAGCTGAAGGCATTGAGAACCAAACACTTAAGGAGTAATTCAATTACAGGGCAGCTGGAACAAGGTCTTGCAAGTGAGTACAGATACAAGTATAAGAAGACTATACAGTGGTTTCATTCTTCCAAGGGCCAGTCCGTATGGTGCCTGTTCCGTCCGACCCAAACAGTCCTTCTTCCTGCAGGCTCCTGTTCCTGCCGATGGTTCCTCGCCGGCCCATAGTGCCTTGCCGAGGCAGAGTGTTTCTTGGGAAACCCTGTTCCTCTACGCAGAGATTATCCTTTTCTTTATCTCTTGTCTTTGACACACTGCTGTATGTGTCGGGGTCTTGCTGATATTGTAAGGTGAAGGGATCAGGCTTCTCACAGCAGCTTGTAGTAGAAGAGTGATCCGCTGAGCTGTACATGTGCCACTGGCAGGTGTGCACCCCGTGAGAAGGCATGAGGAGGCTGTGACAGGAAGTAATGCTGTCATGCATGTTGTGTGCATGGCTGTGACAGGAAGCTATTGAGTCTTGTACGCTGTGGCAGGAGTTTTGGCGTAACAAGCTTTGGCAGGAAGCCAGCTGCTTATCCAAGAGAGGGCTGGGGCAGGGCAGCTGCAGGTCTGGGTGGGGGCTTTGGCAAATCAATGGCGATCCAGCGAGGTGGTGTGGTGCGTGAGGGCTGTCCAGGTGGGGGCTGTGCACACTCCCATCCATGCTGGTGGAAGTCAGGTGGGAGCGGTAGTCTTGAAGGCATAGACGTGGACGGTTGAAGGAGCGGGATTTTGTCCTGTCGTTAAGGCAGCTCTGAAGAGGCAGGGTGGGGCGGGGGAGCTCCCCAGAGAGCGTTTGTGGATGAGGGGAGGGCAACTGCTCAGGGAGAGGTGAGAGGGGGGCAGTAACAGGACTCATGACAGCCACGCAGCACGGACCCGTGTGATTGGTTGGGGGACTATGTGAAGGTGGTGTGTGGTAGGAACTGGGCACAATATAAGGAGAGAGTAGAGGCTGCTTGCCGGAGCATGGGGAGCTCAGGTGGCAGTGAGGCTGATGGAGCTCCTGCCTCTGGTTCTGTATGTCCCCATTCCTGTCCTCAGACTTGGACGGGCAACATGCCCACCAGCGGTGCCACACATCATCACGTTTAGCACAGTGCTGAATTAGAAGGAAGAGTCCCAGAGTGACACAAAAAGCCCCATACAGACAGCTGAATATCATATCCAGAAAATGTCCAAGTGATACTGCTAACGCTCCTAAAGCCCAGGTGGACAGGAACAGGAAGAGGGTGAAGGCTGTGGCCCGCAGCTGAGATTTAAACGAGTGCTCATTGGCCAACACCGACACGCCTGTTGCAAATGGTGGACAATCCCCCGCAGAGACCCCCCCAGTGTCGGTGTGGCAGTGGTGGTTTGACTCGCTGGAGGATAGCTGCTGCTGCTCCTCACTCAGCAGGCGCAGCTCATACTTCTTCTCTGGGTGCCGTTTGAGCTGGATGTATGAGCACAGTAAATACACACACACCACTAAGACCAGGAAACTCACAGGGGCATAGAAACCCCCCAAGCTTGGTTCCCATGCCATCCAGCAACTGAAAAGACACAGAGACATAAACATTTATCTTATTCTCTAAAGATTGAATGAAAACTGGATTGTTCAGAAATACTGAGCACTTACTACAAAGCGTCATCCCGACTGCCATAGTTGTCCATACCAAATGCTGCAGTAACTCCAACAATTATGAGAGGGATTCCATCACTTACAAGATAAAATCTGCAAATAAATGATACGTTTAATCCAACACATATGTATTTGTATTTCCATTGATATGTATGGACAGCACCTAGTAGCCAAGTATCAATGTTAACTTCTGCACGTCTGCATGACACTCAATAGTTGCATGAGGGCTGGTTGGCTTAACACACTGAATTGTCTTATAGAAATCTGCAACACATTTTGGATCCAATGACCTGTGCATCACTGCTATAATCCTTGCAACAGAGTTTAACATCTTAAAGCTGCCTCACATCACACTATCATAAGGGTTTGAAAGGAAGGATGTTGTGCTCATAAACCAGTGCGTACTAGCTTACAGCTTACCTCAGGATAGTTGGTTTGGTGCGAGTCTGGGCTGACCTGGTCCTTTTGTGGGCCCGGAGCGGGTCTTTGGACACATCTTTACAGATGTTCCTAGCAGTAAATGTCAGCCACAGCATGGTGGACAAAGAAGCATAGTGGAGTACAATGCCAACCTAAGACAGATCAAATTGACAAAGAATATTAAAAGCAATATGAGATCATTCTCCAAAATAACACCCATGGTGACTGTGCACACAGATGAAGCAGCCAGTGAACGTTTGTCTTTTTTTTGTGTTCCTTTTGCCTTTGTTACTTCTTATGGCAGATGATAAACAGTCATCAACATTTAAGAAGGAAGTGCAGTCATTAGATTAAGAACAGCAGACCTTGAAAATATTACCTCCCACGTCTTTAGGCATCTTCCTACTTGCCCAGCAAGACTCTGGGTTCTGATTAGCTGTTTAACTGTTAGCATGCTAACGAGCTGTTTTGTTCAGCTAACATTATTGTTCAGAAAGGCCAGCAACAGGCCTTTTTCACAGCAAGCAATTTAAATCGTCATAGAAGGAAATATCTTACTGATAATATTACATTAATTGGCATTGTTATATTACTACTTGTGTTTGTTCATTTAGGTTAAGTGCCTGTCACTGTCTCCCCCTGCTAAAGTCTTAATACTAAACCAAGCTTAACATATCTGATGACACTTGGAATGAGGAATAAACATAGCCTGTGCTCTGACTGGACATGCTGTAGCCGCTGTCATCTATTTACTGAGCTAATTTACTCAATTGCATTATAGTTAGTTAACATAACATCAGCATGTCAACAAAGCACCAGTGTGCCTCAGTGCAACCCCACAGAGCTAAGCATGGCTCCTGTTTGAAAGTGATTAATACAAATAATAATACAAACTTCATCATATTATCCTATCATTCTAATCCAATTGATAAAAGTATAGTGCTGCCTAGGGAATACATTAATAAAGGGTGACATGCAACTTAAACTGCGATGCCAAACACATTTGTGCTATTTACACATATACATAAGGAATATGCATACATATTGGCTGAAATCCTACCTCACCAACAGACATCAGTTTATCAACATCAACAACTGCACCTCCTCCACTGCTCTTCTGTCCCAAGGCGTCCCCCAGGGTTCGGTGCTTGGCCCCCTCCTCTTCATCCTCTACATGCTCCCCCTTGGCAAAATAATTTGTCGCCACAACCTTCATTTTCACTGCTACGCCGATGACATCCAACTTTATATCTCAACAAAAACCATCACCCACACAACACACTCCACTCTCACCAACTGTCTCTCAGAAATGAAGCTTAGCGCAAGTTCAAGAAGGAAGACCATACCCCTGGTGTTACACGTCACTGCAAGCTCCTCTCCCATTAAGTAATCAGGGGCGGTACTCCCCAGCTAGCAATCATTGCACCTGCTAAACCCTTTAAATCTGCTCTTCCCTCTCTGTCAGTTGTCATTTCAGGTGTCAACGCACAAGTGTACGCGTCACGGTGTTCATGGTTAAGCCAAGCAGCAGCAGGGCTTTGTCCCAGCGAGGGCTTCTTTCCAGCTCCAGGCATTTATTCATCAGCTCCGCAGTATCGCGGATTAAGCTACAGGCGGCGTTCCCCAGTCGGGTAGCGGGTCAGCCGGCCGTCCCGCAAGCCCGGACGCGGGAGGAAAAGACAAGGAAATCGGGCTCCATGGAAGTTCCTCCGGCCTAATGGGAATGGCTACTTCACGCAAACAACTGACGTACGCTTCAGTCTCTTGAGAAGGCATCACTGGCATCAGGGCCGCCTAATGCGGCGCTTCCGGCTTCACGCGGAACGGGTCCTCATCACATGCAGAGTTTTACCCATTCTGGCTTCAACTACAACCCCTCCTGCAGGCAGGCAGGCAGGGCTTAAGCTATCCCATTGAAGCTATTTCCACCTGCGCTCACTTCAACAGGCGTCAGGGTAACGTTGGCAAAGGCAGTTGCAAGAAATTCACGAGATGTTTCGTATATTGTTACGACATTTGAGTCATGCAGAGTGAGATCGCTACCCCTTAAGAGAGGGGTGTGGCATGTGCATGTGTGCGTGGGCATGGTATGAGCGAGCGGGATACATGTTTTCTAGAAATAAACGAGGCAGCAGAAAAAAGGAAGGTCTGTGATCTTGCGAAATCTATCTTGCGAAACAGGAGAGCTAAATAATGCAACGACCTCCCAAGAAGAGCTCGCCTCTCTCCAGTCTTTCCGATAAAATGGGTTATTGAACCAGAAGTGTGTGCTTCTGCCCTGGGAGACGACAGATAGTCACCCCCCCCCCGTTTCCCTCGACTACGGTCTGGGAGCCGACAGGAAGTTCAACACTATGCATTGCTACCTCTAGTCAGGGTTAAGTTGAGCTTCAGGCAGTGTTGGGGGTAACGTGCTACAGTATGGAGTTTCAGTAACGTATTACTTGCATTACTAATGCAGTTGGGTAATTACTCATTACAATGCTCAGTAACTAAACGCAGGTTCAAGCTTCAACACAGCGTTTCCTGAAATGAATGGCGTTTCGTAGGGCTTCTTTTCCTCAATGAACAAGTCGCTGCACATTATCCTGTTTATGACCAGATACTAAATAAATTATGAATTCACTCCCAATATTAATTTAATGATTATTGACTAAATGATAGTTTTTTCTCTTTTTCTTCTCCACTAAGAATATTCCGTTTCTTGGTGCACCAACGGAGTGTCACAACGCGTTCTAATATGCAAAGGACAAACAAATGCGCCTACGATGTATTTTCGATCAGATGAGATCTCCCCCATCGCGAGGGGGCGGGGCAGTTTACACACACAGCTGCTACATGCAGCGGAGGACACTGCGGAGGTGGCGGAGAGAACGCGCTCCGAGGCGTGGTTAAACTTCACCCGCTTCGATGTGGAGAATGCTCGTTGCCAAAGTGCAATAAGAGTTTATCATGTAAGGGCGTAACACGAGCACTTTGTCTAAACATTTAGCAAAAGTGCTCCACATCCAGACGGAGGAATGCACCGGGTTCCACTGTCTTTCTAGTAGCTCTGTAGCTCCATTCACGAGTAACGTTTCCACGTCAGATGTTATGTATGCTAGCAGCAACACACAGAGTAACTACATTATACAAGCTGGGTTAATGATTAGAGGTAACTGAGTATTTATTAGTTACAAGTTCAGCCTTAAGTCAAGTAGGAGAAACTATGCGTGCACCGGCTATTCGGGTAATAATATTAATAGCGTCTCTCCCCAGTTCAAATCACCCACTGCTCAGGGAGATCTCCTAATGCGTTGCCTTCACGCATCTAGCGTTCAAATACAACATTACTAAACTACAACTCCGCTCAACTGGGAAAAGAGAAGAAGAAACAAGAAGAGAGAAGAAGAAACAAGAAGAGACTCCTCCAGGAGCACAGCGTTCCTAATCATGAGGAACTACAGGCCCAGTCTCACACCGGAGTTCCTAGCCATCACATCAAGCTCATGGTATTAACGTTCCTCTAACCAACTGCGTGCATCCACATAATAGTCTTCAACGACAGTTGCTCTTCCTCACCGGACAACCGTACTTTGCATGCGGATTCTTCGGCACGCATCATCTCCCGTTTCCTGGACGTGGCATCCGCCGGCCTCACGACGACCGTGTTTTCCCCGACTTAAGGACGTGCACTGCACATCCTCCGTTTTGGGGGGGATATCTGCATGAGATCATTCGCATAGCGGCACACTCAGATTTCCACTATTGCTGCACATTTATTATCACACTTGCTGGATCTAACACTAGCGTCCCTCCATCATCCTCACTCCAGATGATAGAAGACAGTCTTAATCACTCAATCAGCTCATCAGCATCTATGACTCATCCCGGCACACTTAACGCTAATTAAGATATACTATATCATGGGTCATGTCTCAGTATTTAACTAAGTGTACGTCTTTTCTGCGTGCATCCTGCACTTCATTCATATTCTCGGGTTCATGCTCACTTGGCTCGTGGTAAGCCAGGTTACGATATTCATGCATCACCGTACTCAAGCTAACAGCTCTCGGGCATTATATCGTCTACATCTCCCTCTTCACCCGGACATCGGCAAACTCGGACGGTGGTCCTCCTCCGCCTTCATATCCCACATTCGCCCGGACATCCGTGCGTGCAGGCTATCCAAGGTCCAAACACTAAACGGTATTTATACATACAACTGGCGGTGGTCTTAGCAAGTCAGCACATTTACGTGTCACCGTGTTCATGTTTAAACACTTCATATCGTCGTGACCTTCGGGTTCGCATTGTATTGAATCCTGCCGCGCAGGTTGCGGCCAGTGGGTCCGCATTATGTTTAAACCCTGCACGTGCAGGGCCAGTAGGTCAGCGTCATATTTAACCCTGTGTGTACAGGTTGCGGCCTATGGGTCAGCATTTAGTTTAACCTCGTGTGTACAGGTTGCGGCCTATGGGTCAGCTTTTGTTTAACCCTGTGTGTACAGGTTGCGGCCTATGGGTCAGCTTTTGTTTAACCCTGTGCGTACAGGTTGCGGCCTATGGGTCAGCTTTTGTTTAACCCTGCGTGTGCAGGTTGCGGCCTATGGGTCAGCTTTTGTTTAACCCTGTGCGTACAGGTTGCGGCCTATGGGTCAGCTTTTGTTTAACCCTGTGTGGACAGGTTGCGGCCTATGGGTCAGCTTTTGTTTAACCCTGCGTGTACAGGTTGCGGCCTATGCGTCAGCTTTTGTTTAACCCTGTGTGTACAGGTTGCGGCCTATGGGTCAGCTTTTGTTTAACCCTGTGCGTACAGGTTGCGGCCTATGGGTCAGCTTTTGTTTAACCCTGTGTGTACAGGTTGCGGCCTATGGGTCAGCTTTTGTTTAACCCTGTGTGTACAGGTTGCGGCCTATGAGTCAGCTTTTGTTTAACCCTGTGCGTACAGGTTGCGGCCAGCGGGTCAGCGTCATGTTTAACCCTGCACGTGCAGGTTGCGGCCGGTGGGTCAGCGTCATGTTTAACCCTGCGCGTGCAGGTTGCGGCCAGTGGGTCAGCATCGTCTAATCCAACATGCAGGCGCTAAGCATGGTTGGCGTTCACATTAACCCTACAGTTATTCCGACATTCTCATCATGTCCCTATGTTATCTCATTTCATCCACAGATCTCCTCAATCAGCCAGCAAGGTAAGAAATGCTTCACATCTCAGCACTTCTCACTTCTCTTCTCTTTGGGGGTTCATCGGAGCGGTTTTCCCCTCCCGAATGATTATCCTACAAACCGGGGCCTAATCTCCAAACATCAGTTGATTCATTGTTGTAATCTGTCAATCATAATTTTCTATACCACGTGTCCGGTAATAAACATGTATTTCATACATCACGTCTCTCCTGTTTGAAATGAAGCTTAGCGCAAGTTCAAGAAGGAAGACCATACCCCTGGTGTTACACGTCACTGAAAGCTCCTCTCCCATTAAGTAATCAGGGGCGGTACTCCCCAGCTAGCCAATCATCGCACCTGCTAAACCCTTTAAATCTGCTCTTCCCTCTCTGTCAGTTGTCATTTCAGGTGTCAACGCACAACCCGCCTCCACCCCTTCGCCTCCTGTCTCCTAATTCAGGGCCAAGCTAATCCTTCTTCCTCCAGACCAGACCGAACCACTTATCACCACCACCAGTGTCTAGACCCCGGGGGGTTCATCGGAGCGGTTTTCCCCTCCCGAATGATTATCCTACAAACCGGGGCTTAATCTCCAAACATCAGTTGATTCATTGTTGTAATCTGTCAATCATAATTTTCTATACCACGTGTCCGGTAATAAACATGTATTTCATACATCACGTCTCTCCTGTTTGAAATAAAAGCATGGATGCAAACAAACTATCTCCAACTGAACAGTGCCAAATCAGACATCATCATCGGCCCCCCATCCCGTATCAAAGACATCCAGAATTTCAACTTCACCATTGACAGCAACACTCTATCCCCCCCCCCTCACATCTGCAACCTCGGAGTCGACAGTCAGCTCAAATTCAATCACCACATCAATCACATCACCAGGACCGCCTTTTTCCACCTCAAAAACATTGCCCGTCTCCGCCCATCACTCTCCTCCTCTGCTGCTGAAACCCTGATTCATGCATTCATCACTTCACGACTCAACTACTGCAATAGCATCCTCTACGGCAGGGGTCACCAACCTTTTTTAGGGTGAGGGCTACTTTCAAAAAATAAAACAAGTCGAGGGCTACTTTTACTCCTCTTTTTTTTGTTTTTTCCAGTGTATATATTTAGCACATTTTAACAGTATTATATGCTGACCTTTAACCTTTGTGTGCTGTTTGTGTCTGTGGGACCCGTTTGCAGTGTTTACAAAAAGAAAATGTTTGCAATTTAATTAATTTAACCTGCTTTATTTGGGGGTGGACCTCACCGCCTCTAGGGGGGTCCGGGGGCATGCATGGAAGATTTCTTTTTAAATGTTGAAGTGAAATGCATCAATCTGGTGCACTTTGAGCACAACATGAATTTATGGATACAGCTCTCAACACTCAGATGAAAGGGAGCTGTATTTTCAATAATCCAAACATCTTTAGAATATGATCTCAACCAATAACAAATCATTTAAACTTGTTTATTCTTATCTTATGTTACCTATTAGCATTCTTATCTTTTCTCTATGCATATTTTACTAATCACTCCCCTTTAAACTGTTTTTTTACTGTCGAAGACACATTGGAATTATTTATTACTTTATCTATAGGGAATAGAGAAAGGTGGAGATGACATAGGGGAGATATATGAGATAGAGAGAGAGATTAGATAGCATAGCAGAGAAAAGAGAGAGCGGAGAGAGAGAGACGAGAGCGGAGGAGAGAGAGAGCAGGAGGAGAGAGAGAGAGGAGAGGAGAGACAGAGAGAGAGAGAGAGAGAGAGAGCGCTAGCGAGAGAGACGGATAGATAGCGAGCGCGAGAGAGCTAGAGGAGAGTAGATCTGAGATATCGAGCGAGACGGCTAGAGAGAGAGATGAGAGATAGCGCTCTCTCTCTCTCTCTCTTTCTCTCTCTCTCGCTCTCTCCTCTCTCTCTCTCTCTCTCTCTCCTTCTCTCTCTCTCTCCTCTCTCTCTCTCTCTCCTCTCTCTCTCTCTCTCTCTCTCTCTCTCCTCTCTCTCTCACACTCACAAAGGCTGTGTGCTCCTCCGTGGCGATGACGGCTTGCGTTTAAAAAATTATAATAAACATATTTGTAAAGTGGGGACACAAACGGGATTTCAAAAAGTGCGGGGGACATGTCCCCCCTGTCCCCAGTGGAAATTACGCCATGCGTGTGTGTGCATCAAGTGCAATAAATATATATGCAAGTTACAACCAAGCGGCAAACTGTGGGGTAGAGCCGGGAAGCCAATACGGAAGTGCCACACACTGTAGTTCATATATTGGCCGATAGGCGATGGCTGCAGAAAGGAGCAATTTCCATAGACCCCCATGTTAAAATGCCCAACTTTACAGCAGAAAAAAACATGTTTCTACCCCTGGCGTTGTTGTGGAAATAATTATCATAAGACGCCAATTAGTAACATACAGGACAAACCTCGATGTCTCTGTTTACCTTCTTAAGGGCCACAGGCGGCTTAGCCAATAATGTTATTGTTCCCATTCTGTGACCGGTCAATACTGGGATACAGATGGTCTGTGTTGTGGGTACACTGGGACACTTCCTTCTCTGTATTTGTGGACTCCAAGGTAAAATCTTCGAGGTCATAAGTGTCCGAGGCAAGTAGCTCTGTGTTCCCACACTGTTTAGGCTATCTCCTCAAATATGTTGTTTACTCTCTGCGAAACCAGTTAGATGGGCTGGCAAGAGAGAGGCTCTCCAGAATTGACGTGGCAACTCTACCGTGAAGTCAGAACCTCTGACTCTTGGACTTGTGATGTGAATCCTCCGGCCGTTAACTCCAAATAAACCATCATGTGTTTGACATCAAAGCTACTGCTCTTCCCGTGTCTCCTTCCTGAGTCGGTGACTCCCACTGCATAGCTACACAGAAGTTTCCTCTACAGGCGCCATACATTTTTATTATCGATATAGTTAGATTCCACCTTCATGATTATGGATCTGTGAGTGAATTGTTTTCTAACGCGACCCTTTTATTTATATTAGGTCTTAAAGTTTGTGCATAAATTAGGGCGTGGTCACATTGAGTGACGGCTCTGTCAAGTGACTGCCGCTGTTAGCTTCTTGGTAAAAGTTATTCTTTCAGTGAGACAACAGAGCAAGCTTCTACAGTTGCACTACGTTTTGATAACAGTTAAATATTATTTTGATAATAACAGTGTTGATGAACTTCATACTGTTCATTCATAATCTGATTGTCTTTGTAGCTCACTGTTGAAACATTATAATTACAAAAATAATTATATCTACAGCCCCTAAACACACAGCTTTCATAAATAACACACTTGTTCTGCAATAATATGTTTTATGTTTCCTGTAATTGTTGTTAGGAAAGGACATGCCTGAAAGACACGACATTTTCTCCTTCTCTGAGGGTCAAGAAGAACATCCAAGAGGAACATTAAAAGCTGATGTTATGAGATTTTAAGACCAGTACAGGACATTCACTAAGAAACTACTTTTATTGTAAAAACACAGTCAGCTGATCGAATGCAGCTATTTCCACATCTACACTCCATCAGCTGATTATTTCTATTTGCCTCACTTTATGAGCTTCACAACATGTACCTTGTTTTGCAATGTCACAAATACATGGGGCCAATCTTCAGTCAGATGTGAATGTGTAATCTAACATTTTCAGTAAGAATAATGGACAAAAGGAGTGCAAATACAAATACAATTTATTGAAATGTGAAACAAAAGTTAATCAAATGTTTTAAATAAAAAGCACATATGGACAGAAGGTGTAAACCTATTAAATCTATAAGTAAACACATTTAGTCAAATAAAGTGACAGACTAGGCCTGTGCAGTTGGTATCAGCTTTGCCCAGCATGGGCTCCTTCATCAGCCCTGGTCCTCCTCGCAGAGGAAAGACCCTCAGTCCTCTCCAAACCAACAGACAGGACGTCCATTAGGGCTGTAGCGATACACTAATCTCACGATACGATACGATATACGATATTCAGCTCACAATACGATATATATCACGATATTCAGCCAACGATACGATTCGATATAATTCGATACACTTACATAATTGTCTGAAATATTTTAAAGGGACAGTGTGATTTTGGTGACATCTTGTGAGTGTTCCATTGACTTGGATTGAATTAATTCAACTGAAAACTGAAAGCATCAATTATACAATATATGGCTCTGACAAGACAGAGTCTACAGCTTGCAAATGCTGGACAAAATGAATCAAAAGATGTGGTGAGAAAATTAGTTTCATTTATTGAAACAGTGCAAACTGTAGCTTACAAGCCTTTGAAACGTAAGTACATAAAGTGCAGTATCACAATGGACAATGGAGAATTAAAAGGTGCAGCAGGTGGCCTGTTCTGAACAGATTCTTTTACAGCATTTTTAGCTTACCAGCACGGTTTGTTTTGGGTCACGCCGCGGCCGCAGCTTCTTGAGTTAGCATTACCTTGTCGGGGTGGTGACGTTGTAGGTGGGTTCGTAGGTTAGTGGTATTTCCAGAGTATTTCACGTTTGTGTAACACAGCTTGCAAACCGCCATAGTTTTATCTAAATTGTCGTTTTCCTTCTTTTTAAAGCCGAAGTGCTCCCACACATATGCTTTTAAGCACGAAGGTGCTGGGTTAATGTTTGCCGCCATTCTCCTGAACCGCTTCGCACTCACTGCGAGAAGAAGACACCGGCGTCTGTGTATCTAGAAATGCTCTACAGCGACACTAGCTGCTCGGCTGGCTGACGTAATCGCTCTTCATGCAAAGCGAACGGGGGGGGAATGGGCAGCGAGCAGAGTGCCAGGCGGAAGACGGGGGATTTGAATGGGACTTAATGTATCGATACCTGCGGCTTGAAATATCGACACTTTCTCGGGAAACAAAATATCGATATATATATCGCAGAATCGACTAAATTGCACAGCCCTAACGTCCATCACACGGAGGTTTCTCCCTGAAGTCTCTGCAGCTCTCTGGACACCACGCTGTCTCAATCCGTCCACACTGAATATGAGAGGGGAAAAATGAAAATAATAAATGCTTTAGACAATAAGAAACATAAAGTTGACTGTTGAGTTGCTCAGTTTTTTTAGATTGTCAATACTATTACTGTATAACTAATATCTCAGGTTAAGAGGCACATTCAAATAAAGATTGGTCTTTAAATACATTTTGTCTTTTGAATTGTTTGTCTAAAGTCAAGGATCTATAACTGGTACATAGTTTTAATGATACAGTGATTGATTGATTGATTGATTGATTGATTGAAAAGTTTATTAACAGCTTGTATATTGGGTACAGTACAGTACAGCTCAAAACATACAATTGTTAAGGGGATGCAGACCAGAGAAAGACTTTCGTCTTGTTTACATCAGGGTCCCCCATTTCCAATTCATCATGTCATTTAAGACATATAAGACATATTTGACATACAGATGGCTTATTTACAATTTACATACAGGTGGTTTTTTACATACAGATTGCTTATTTACAATTTTCATTTTAGATTTCGTTCTAATACATCCTAACCGGACATTTAAGACATACCAAGTCTACAGATATACAGTTAGTAACAGAGTCTAAAATGCGAGTATATACATAGATGGGGGGGGGGGGAAGCTGTCCATTGAACGACAGGTTGAGATTTGTACCATTACCGGGGCCAGTTTTGCAATGCTCTCCCCCGAAGGTGCTCTTTAAGAGAGATTTTGAAGGTAAGTATAGTTTTACTTTCCTTTACAGTTGTGGGAAGAGCGTTCCACCTTGATTGTGGCATAATTGCGAAACGTGTATTCCCCCTTTTTTGTGCCAAATCTGGGTTTCACATGATTTGTGGAGCTCCCTCTGGTGTTATGATCATGGTATTCCTTGACCTTTGGGAAGAATTTTGACATGTACATGGGTACCATAGAGGTGTAGTGGATCTTGTAGACCAGGCCCATTGCAAGTAGCTGTACTCTGTCGTCTACTCTAAGCCATCCTAGGTTGTCAAAGTGGGCAGAGGTGAGGTGGGTTCTAGATGAAAGGTCAAGCAGTAGTCTGACCAGTTTATTTTGCGATGTTTGAAGTTTTATTTTTAGCGCCTTGGAGGTGCTATGGTACCATGACGTGCAAGCATAGTCATAGTACCCTTGAATGAGTGCTCCTGCCAGAGTTTTCAGGGTGTTTTTGTTTACCAGAGAGGAGATCCGGAATAGGAATCTAGTTCTTTGATTGACTTTTTGTATTACATTGGATGCCATTTTGTCACAGGAGTCTGGTTATTATGCTGTTTGGAGGAGGCCTCACAGGTAAGAGCACTAACTAGCTACCATCACATGTACCTTAGCTTGACTTAAATGTATTAAACGTATAGTTAAGTGATATCAAAATATAAATAACTAATGTCATGCAAACATATTAATATTTGCTTGATTCCAGAGTTGAATTTAGCACAATTGCATACAAACGTTAAGGGGTTTTAAGATTCTGAAGTATTATGTTAAAACTCAATAATTAGATTATTATTTATAGTTTTGCTGAATAGTTTCATGTCCGCTTACCTTATAAACGTAAAATGCGACGGCAGCGTGCAGATGGGGAGCATGTTAGCTTAGCTTGGTAGCTTCAGCTAGCTCTGGAACTTCCAGCTCGGTGGCAGCAGGTCCCGCCTCGGCTCCGCCTCTTTGCCCTTATTTGGAGCAGGCTGGAGAAGGCGGGAGTTGAACTCTGACGTCACTGTCAAGCCGTTAGTGGCCGACTCCGCCTACTAAGGGCTTCTCGGCAACTCTGCAGAATCCTATGGGTGACGTCACGGACCCTACGGTCCGTGTACTTTTTGTCAGTTTGATTTTTCGTTTTAAACAAAAGCCAAAAAACGGAAATACCAGCCTTTTTCCGTTTTTTCGTTTTTTATTTAAAACGAAAAAACGGGAAACCAAAGCCGTTTTCCTGTTTATGTTGTTTATGTCAAAAAACGGATAACAAGAAGACCTAATAAAAAAAAAACGGTCTGATTTTGGTTTTGATAACAACTTCATTCAATTTTCCGTTTTGTATTGAAGAATGAAGAAAAGCAGACTGGAAGTTAAAGAACATATTTCAAAAATAAAAGACAGGAGGATATAATGACAATGCTGTAAAATACCCAGAAGTCTGACGACCCTTGGCCCCCCTGTTCCGGCACCCATGCTGACGAGGATACGTTTATTTCTGCATTCACATGCAGATATGCGTTTATAGAGATTAATTCAAGTATGCAAGCTCTGTGCATAACTTGATTTAGCTGACTTCCGGTTTGTACTGTGTCGGCAAATCCAGTGTCCAGCTTGTCGCTGTGTGACAACCATTGAACAACGTCATGTTTGTTGCATACCTGCAAGATTTACCTGTGACAAATGTCAGCGATGTGAACAGAACTGTCACCCTACTTTCACCTGCACCCAGCAGCAAGTGGGAGAACAATATATCATACAGTCGACCCCTAAAACAGTTCACACAGTAATGGAACAGTTGTTAAGTATTATTTTGTCCAACTAGTCTCTACATTATGAATTTGATGTTTGTCTAAACTGCTAAGAAGCTGACAGCTGAGTCAGAACAGAAAGACATGCAGGCCATAATCACTAGACGCTCAAAAGAGGAATGTGTGTGTAAGGCTTACATGAACTGAATTGAAACACTGTCCATTAGTTGATTAACAAACAAGACATTCAAGTCAAAGTTGTAGGCATTTGCAGCATGCTGTAAATATGGACTATGAATGAACACATGCAATGTGGAAACACACAAATAGGTTTATTCTCAATACTCATAACAGTATCAGACACAATGACTTTACTGAGAGTGAAGATGACATGAACATATAGTTACTGTATGGTACTGAAGACAAAATACAGTATATTGCATTTACCTCTTCCTCTAACTCTCTCTCCGATATTGGCCTCCATTGTTGTGCACATAACTCTCGACCTCAAGAGACTTTAAGATGATAGTTTGGATTGTTTGAAATGGCGCTGAGGTTCTTATCCAGTCAGTGTATAACCTCCAGAAGACAGCGGTCGGCATGACCCCAGATAGTAGGAGAGACAGGAGTACCAGCACAGCAGCAAAACCTAATCCAGCAGCAATCCACCCAAAAATGAAGGCCCACCTGAAAAAAAATCGTTATATTTAGCATTTAATAACGTACACTTAAACTGATATAGCTTTTTTGGGTGAATAAAATAAATGTTGCTTCTGCCCACATCCTCAGCAGTACATGGCTATGCTCCTATATGTTTCTCCACTGGTCTACTGTAGGTGATACACTGATTATGGATATATACCACACACTACTCCACTTCAAAAGACCAGAACTATCCCCTTAAGGGCAGCTGTTGATGTTCACAACAACAAAAAACGCATGCAGATGGTTGTAGTCTGTAGCCAGACAGTGGTAGATCTGGCCGTGGTGGAGCATGGTGGTGGGCAGCAGTGTGACTTCTAGCTGTCATGGTGATGTTCATATGACAAGGGACTGCCAGCTTGAACTTTACCGAGAGCAGAGTCCACTAGTGGCACCTCACAGGGATACCTATGGTGCAGAAGCAGCAGTGAAGTCCTTGTAGATCCCTGGCACTTTGAGGGCAGACAGATCCAGCAGCTCTCAGCTCTCAGAGACATCAACACATACACTATTCTGTGTGCATAGCTTACTTTCACATAACTACTAATCTCTCACTTTACTCTCTCTGACATTGTTCTCTGCTTTGGATTTGTGGACATCCCAGCCATGTTCTCTACCGGGCCTGGTTTTACACACTGTGGAAGCAAGATATAGAATTGATGAGACATGATGAGTGTGTAGTTTTAGCATTTGAATTACAATGACATTATTCTCAGACTTGCCATAGTTCTTGGTTTGTACCACTGCTGCTCTGTAGAGCTGAGTACTGGGGACCCACTGGGAGTCATGTGACTGGAGCAGGAGAGTAACACACGTCACACCTGCAGCCATGATGCTCCAGCTCAATGGGGGTCGAGTCTTTCAGCCCCACCTGTGAGAAGAGAAACTAAATAAATACGTATTCAGTTTGCTTTGTATTATTTCTTTTATGGTAACATTTTGGTTTGATAACATTTTGCTATTTTAAGGAGTAAAACATAAGTCATATCTTTGTTCCTATATGACTTTGTTCTGTTCTATACTTACAACTTCTTATACATACTGATATGAATTGATTTACTTGTATACTATAAACGAAGAAAAATGACTCTTTAACAACAGAACAGGAACAAAACACAGCTGTGACCTCTGTGCAGCACACACAGACCAGTCAGTCCATTTCTGGGGAGTAGCTACCTTGTGATAGTTATATTAAAGTGTATGTTTCACTATTGGCTGTGTCTAACCTGTCTGAAATGAGCCGAATCCCCAGGAACATGTTGAACCAGACGGTAACTAAGACAGTAACACTTCATCCTGACCTCTGTGGGGCCTGTCCTCATGGACCTGTAGCATAACACCCTGACACTAAAATACAAAGTATGTTCATTAAGAATGCACATACTGTCCCTCCTCTGTCTTTCAATGTAGTCAAACTTGTTGAAGAAAAACAATAAGTTTAACGTTACAGAAATAAAAGCTTAATTACTCACCCTCCTAATTGTAGACGTAACTTCACGAGTACAACTTGAAACATTTCTCCCGCTTGCTGCTGGGTGCAGGTGAAAGCAGGTCGACATTTCTGTTTACATCGCTGACATTTGTCACAGGTAAATCTTGTAGGTATCGCAACAAACATGACGTTGTCACACAGCGACAAGCTGGACACTGGATTGACCAAATAACTACACACTCTTATTTACATTGGACACGTTATTCAAACCGACAGCCTGTGTGTTGTTTGCAAAACACTGCCACTGAAATACCACACTAAATTATCAAGCCCCTGCCCCCAGAATGCACATGTTCAAAGCCATGTAACCAATTAGATCACTTAGAAACCTGAGCTTGAACACTTTGTTGTGCACAACAATGGAGGCCACTTTTGGAGAGAGAGTTAGAGGAAGAGGTAAATGCAATATACTGTATTTTGTCTTCACTACCATACAGTAACTATATGTTCATGTCATCTTCACTCTCAGTAAAGTAATTGTGTCTGATACTGTTATGAGTATTGAGAATAAATCTATTTGTGTGTTTCCACATTGCATGTGTTCATTCATAGTCCATATTTACAGCGTGCTACAAATGAAAATGCCTACAACTTTGACTTGAATGTCTTGTTTATTAATCAACTAATGGACAGTGTTTCAATTCAGTTCATGTAAGCCTTACACACACATTCCTCTTTTGAGCGTCGAGTGATTATGGCCTGCATGTCTTTCTGTTCTAACTCAGCTGTCAGCTTCTCACTGTCCTAATGTGCACAATGTAGTGACTGCTTTTTTGTCTTTTGTTTTCTTAGTTATGTTCTCTGTATTTTATATGTTTGTGTTATGTGTTATGTGTAACGTTGCTGCCTTCTTGGCCAGGTCAGCATTGCAAATGAGATTCTATCTCAATGCTTTTATCTGGTTAAATAAAGGTTAAATAAAAAAAAAAAAAAAATAAAATTAGCAGTTTAGACAAACATCAAATTCATAATGTAGACTAGTTGGACAAATTAACAACTGTTCCATTTATTGTGTGAACTGTTTTAGGGGTCGACTGTATGATATATCGTTCTCCCGCTTGCTGCTGGGTGCTGGTGAAAGTAGGGCGATAGTTCTTATCTTATCTTGCAGGTATGCAACAAACATGACGCTGTCACCAGTCTATGGTTGTCACACAGCGGGAAGCTGGACAGACCGGAAACCGGAAGTCAGCTAAATAAAGTTATGCACAGTGCTTGCATACTTATATTGATCTCTATAAACGCATATCTGCATGTGAATGCAGAGATAAACTTATCCTCGTCAGACTTCTGGGTTCCAGGATTTAACTTTTACAGCATATCCTCGTGTCTTTTATTTTGAAATATATTCTTTAACTTCCGGTCCACCGGACTGCTTTACTTCATTCTTCAATACAAAACGGAAAATTGAATGAAGTCGTTATCAAAAACCTAAATCAGACCGTTTTTTTATTAGGTCTTCTTGTTATCCGTTTTTTGATTCAGACAACATAAACAGGAAAACGGCTTTGGTTTCACGTTTTTGATTTAAAACGAAAAATGGCTGGTATTTTCATTTTTCTCATTTTTTGGTTCAAACGAAAAATCAAACTAACAAAACGTACACTTACCTTTTTTTAATTAGGTTTTCTCGTTATCCGTGTTTTTATTCAGACAACAACGGAAAAACGGCTTTGGTTTCCCGTTTTTTCGTTTTAAATAAAAAACGAAAAAACGGAAAAAGGCTGGTATTTCCGTTTTTTGGCTTTTGTTTAAAACGAAAAATCAAACTGACAAAAAGTACACGGACCCCCTACGTCCATTTATATATACAGTCTATGGTTACAACACACAGAGTAAAACTCTGCCCCTCATGTGCAGTATAGGCTGGCCCGATAGGCTGTTCAATGGGGCTGATGTGTTGTCTAGATTCTGCCAGAAGGAAAATCAGCGGGGAGGTGCCACATTGGTTTTCTTCCCGACTGCAACGCTGGTCCCGCAAATCAAGCAAGAACGTGATTGGTCGATATTCATTGTGGGGGTGCGGGGGGGGGGAGGGGTGTTATAGAGTTGTAGTAAGTAGATAGAGTTCGCTATAGGCGCATTCACACCGCAGTACTTTTCCCACAAAGGTTCATGAGAACTTAGTTCATGAGAACTCTTTAGTTCATGAGAACTCTTTAGTTCATGAGAACTCTTTAGTTCTCATGAACTAAGTACAGATCGCGTTCACACCGGAATAAATCCCTGGGGGTGGATTAGGCAAATGAAGCCGCTGACGTCACTTCTTCTTCTTCTGCTTTGGGTTTACTGGCAGGCCGCAAACAACTTCACGGCGTATACTGCCGCCCAAAGTTCCCGGCCGGAAGTTCCCGGAGTTGGGGACTGGCTTAGAAGCTGCTGGGACTCCCAGCAGCTTCTACTGAAGCCTTCCGAGTAAATCGCCAGAACGCCGACACCTCCTCATCTCCACCGCTCCCATGTTTTATTTTGTGTTGCCATAAGTTAGTCTCTCTGCGTTTCTGCGCTGGGCTAATGCTAATGCTAATAATGCTAATGCGAGGATAATAAAATGGCGGCTTCACAAAACTTTTTGGGAGTTTTACGGGGCGTGGTTTGCAATCCTTCCAGCCAATCAGAAATAGGACTGAAAAGGGGGTAAAAAGGTTCTCATGAACTCATTTTAGTACCGGCTCTTTTTGGTGTGAACGCGACAAAAGAGTTCTCATGAACTAAGTTCTCATGAACCTTTGTGGGAAAAGTACTGCGGTGTGAATGCGCCTTATGATTTAGGCAGTCTATGGATTTAGGTTTCGTTTATGCATTTTTTGTTTTGTGTATTTTATACATTTTGGATTTGCTTGGCGAGCTATTTTTAGAACATGCCCGGCAGGCGACTCACGTTGTCCCTGCGGGCGACTAAGTGCCCGTGGGCACCGTGTTGGCTACCCCTGCTCTACGGCATACCATCCAACCTTCTCAATAAACTCCAACATATCCAAAACTCTGCTGCCCGCCTCCTCACCCACACCCGCTCCCGAGACCACATCACTCCCGTCCTCCAGAACCTCCACTGGCTCCCCGTCCGTCAAAGAATCGACTTCAAAGTCCTCCTGATTACTCACAAAGCCCTCAACAATCAGGCCCCCCCTACCTCACAGACCTGCTGCACCACCACACCCCTTCCCGCTGCCTCCGCTCATCAGAAGCCAACATCCTATCCATCCCCACCCACATCAATCACCGGACCTGGGGGGACATAGCCTTCTCCGTCGCTGCCCTCCTCCCTCTGGAAACTCACTCCCCCAACCCATCAGAGACTGCACTGACCTCACCACCTTCAAAAAACTCACAAACACTCACCTCTTCAATCTGGCTTTTAATGTGTGATTGTTTTTGTATTATTTGACTTTAACTTTAACGATATATTTATTTGTTGTTCCTTTCTTTTCTCTTCACTATATCTGTAAAGCGTCTTTGAGCACCTGTAAAAGCGCTAACTAAATAAATCTATTATTATTATCTATTATATTGCACCTAACTGTCCCCTTTCTCTGCAAATGCAAAGTCACAAAGATCAGGGCTGATAGCCGCCCACAGTCACAGTGAAAATATTAACGTCTTCAGAGAGTTGGTGGGAACTAAAGCACCATAAGAGGCGTTTATTTTGTGATACAGTGACAAGCTGTTCATGAAACTGTCATGAAAAATAAATGAAAATACCTTACATGGTATTTTTTTTAAAGTACAACAAAGTCAATTTAGTTTTACAAAAGATAAATAAATTATTCCTTCCTTCTCCCTGCTCATCTCAGTCCAGGCCCGGGTGAACATTTGTACTTCTCCTTTCTCTGAATTGCCTCCGGGATGTTTGGATGGAAGGGACATTTTGGCAACCCCCTCCTGACAAGACTCTGGCTGACTTCCCCCCTCACAACGACTCATCGGCCTCAAGCGTGTTTAGGCTTTGCTACATGGATAATTGCAATCAAACATAAGAAAAAAGGGGAATTCTAGACTTTACAGGCATATTTGCAGTGTAGATGGCAGATTTGCAAGGTGCAAGTGATGCGCAATTCATGGAGATATCAGTGGATGCAACCCATTCTGTGTGAATTTGCACCCCTCAGTGTTAAATAACATAAGTCAGATGTGGGCTAATACCCTTTATAATCACTTTTCTGTATATTTGAGCCTGAACACATTTTAGACATGAGCAGCCTGAAAGGAACCCAGAAAATATTATAAAGCAAGCCTCAAAAACTCTTGCTCATGATGATTTAAAGGGGACCTATGATGCAAAATGCACTTTTGTATGTCTTTTATACATGAATATGTGTCCCCGGTGTGTCAGGGAACTGTCAGAAAAACCAACCCTCTCTCTTTTCCTCCATACCCAAATCTCTAAAAACGGGGCTGCAACGGATCTGATACAGACTGATCCAGATTTGAAAATAGTCTGACATCAGTGACGAGGAGCTCCGCCTATATGGCCAACTCTCCACCTATCAGGGGAATGAGGAAAGCGCTGGAGACGCTGTAGTACATATGCCAGGCCTGTAAGTGGCGCTGTAGTCTGCCACAAAAGCAGAATCAGTCCTTGCAAAAACAGGGCTGGAAAAGAGGAAATAGAGCGAAATGAGGCATGGCTAAAATGCATGATCTGTTTGGTATTTTGAAAAAAAACACTTCACAGACATGTTTTATATAGGTATGGCCCTACGATATATGTTTCAAATATAGTATGTTAGGTCCACTTTAACTTCACACTCCCATGGACACTCCCTCATAGACAAGGCAGAATTTCAGAAAATGTGCTTATTTAAAGTGCTGAAGGCATTTTGTGTTTATTTATGCTATACAACATTTCTAGGGGTAGTAAGGGGTGCTGAATCCAAATCTGCTGTATATGAAGCTCAAACATTTCCCAGAATGCCTACAAATTGAGAAATCCAACATGGCCACTACCGCCAGGCTGAAATCACACTTTTTGACTAAACAAGGTACAAACTTGAATTAAATGTGTTTTCACACATGGGGAATGTGTCTGCGCCGCGGTGACCCGGTGGAATACAGCCAGGGTAAGGGAGGACTGGCCATCTGTGTGTTCTGGAGAATCACAGAACGGCCGGTCGTCAGCGGGCCGTTGACGGCATCATGTAAGTTGCGGCGACAGAGGTCCACAGTTGCCCCGCAGTGAGGCTCCCCCCGCCCTCCCGTAGACAGTTCACGAGCTCAGTCACTTCATAACACCATAGATGGATCGCGGTAAACGCTCTAAAGTGAGGCTCCACTACACTAAAAAATAAAAAGACAAGGCACAGTTTAATAGCTTGCCACAGGCATAGCTCAGTTAAAATAAAGCACAGCTATTGTGCAATACATTTGTATTACATGTACTGTAAATGTCAGTTAAAGTGACGACATTACCTATTGACGCAGCAACCACTGTAAGTTATATTCTTGTTTAATTAGACTTCTCTGTTTCATTTATTCGACTCTGTATAAATTGTTATTGTAGCGTAAACGGCTAAATCGCGTTTGAGAGATTTTAAATCTCAGATCTGCTCAGGTGAAACCTGCTTTACAGGTCTCAGCACTCAAGCCTGCATTAATATAGGCACGGCCAGTCTATTGTCGCCCATCAGCTGTAGATAGTTAACTAATTAGAGGGCCGTGGCCCTACAGCTGTGAGAACTGAGCAATCAGGCGTCCATTTCGGGTAGCTCTTTCCTGGAGCGTCAGCTTCAGCGTCAGACAGCCGAAGACTGACAAAGACATTGGAGTCCTGCGGGAGTAAGACTGACAAAGACATTGGAGTCCTGCGGGAGTCACGAGGGAGGCAAAGAGGAGGCAAATCCTACTCTGATCGAGCTGGTGTCTTATTTCTCTTTTCTTTAGTTTTCTAGCCCCGCATGCTATAATCATGTGTATTTTCTCTATTCCTGTTCATGTGTCTTCTCGCAATTATCACTGGCCCCGTGTATCTCCTAATCGATATAACCGGCCTGTTCTCGTCTATCCCACGTGCTCCACTGAGATCCAACATCTAGTTTCTGGTGGCCTGTGGAATTGCCAGTCAGCTGTTCCTAAGGCTGACTTCATCTCTGGCTACGCCTCCCTGCAGTCTCTGGATTTCCTTGCTCTCACTGAGACCTGGATTACTCCATCCAACACATCCACCCCAGCAGCTCTCTCCACTGCATATTCCTTCTCCCATACACCCAGACCCACTGGCAGAGGAGGTGGCACTGGTCTCCTGCTCTCTCCTAAATGGAGCTTTTCCCTCTTCAAGCTACCTAACTTCACTCCTTCCACCTTTGAATTCCATGCCGTCACAGTAACCCATCCTATACAGTTAACCATTGTTGTTCTCTACCGTCCACCAGGCGCCTTGGGGGACTTCTTGGAGGAATTAGATAATCTCCTCTCACTCATCCCTGAAACTGGCCCTCCCGCTGTACTTCTCGGAGACTTTAACCTCCAGACGGGGAAGATAGACGAACTAACATTTCTGTTAACCGCCTTTGCTTTCTCACTGTCTCCGTCCCCACCGACTCATAAAGCTGGCAATGTCCTTGATCTCATATTCTCAAGGAACTGCGCTACTTCTAACCTCTCTGTAAACCCGCTCCACACATCCGATCACTTCTTCATTTCATTCTCTCTATCCCTTTCCAAACATAACAAACTAATCTCTTCTCATCCTGCACTTGTCCGCCGTAACCTTCGCTCCCTCTCTCCCTCTACCTTTGCCTCGTCGGTGCTCTCAGCCCTCCCTTCCTCTGATTCGTTCCATCTCCTGCCTCCAAACTCTGCTGCAGAAACTCTCCTCTCTACTCTCTCATCCACTCTGGACTCGCTCTGTCCTCTCACATCTCGGCAGGCTCGTCAGTCCCCTCCTGCTCCCTGGCTAAATGATGCACTGCGTGCTAATAGCACCATCCTTAGGGCAGCAGAGCGGAAATGGTGGAAATCCAAACACCGTGACGACCTCCTAACCTATCAGGCTCTACTCTCCTCTTTCTCTGCTTCGATCTCTCAGGCAAAAAGCACTTTCTTTCAAGATAAGATCCAATCTTCCTATTCCAATCCTAAAAAACTATTTTCCATCTTCTCCACCCTCTTGGACCCTCCAAAAGCTCCTCCCCCCTCCTCACTTCTGTCAAGCGACTTTGTTACCCACTTTGAAAAAAAGGTTGATGATATTCGCTCTTCTTTTTCTGACTCACCTTTACTCACCGCTGGGTCACCAGACCTTCCTTCCACCAACACACTGACCTCCTTTTCCCCTCTCTCTCCAAGTGAGGTTCTTACCCTCATTACCTCTGCCCGCCCTACCACCTGTCCTCTGGACCCTATCCCTTCAAACCTCCTTCAGACTATCGCTCCTGATATTCTACCGTTTCTCACCCATTTCATCAACACTTCTCTAACTTCTGGTCACTTTCCAAACAGTCTCAAGGAGGCAAGAGTAAACCCTCTCCTAAAGAAACCCACTCTCAACCCGTCTGATGTTATAAACTACAGGCCTGTCTCTCTCCTCCCGTTCCTGTCTAAAACACTTGAACGCGCTGTCTTTAAACAACTCTCCTGTTATCTCAATCAGAACAACCTTCTGGATCCGCACCAGTCTGGTTTCAAGGCAGGTCACTCCACAGAAACTGCTCTCATTGCTGTCACGGAGGAACTGCACACTGCCAAAACTGCATCCCTCTCCTCTGTCATCATCCTATTGGACCTGTCTGCTGCATTCGACACGGTGAATCATCAGATCCTCCTTCGCACTCTCCAAAAACTTGGAGTTTCAGGCTCTGCACTTTCCCTCCTCACCTCATACCTGAAAGACCGTACCTACAGGGTGACTTGGAGAGGGTCTGAGTCCGACCATTGTCAATTAACTACGGGGGTCCCTCAGGGCTCTGTTCTTGGTCCCCTCCTCTTCTCCCTGTACACAAACTCGCTCGGATCAGTCATTAGCCCGCATGGTTTTTCTTACCACTGCTACGCTGATGACACCCAATTAATTCTGTCCTTTCCCCGCTCAGAGACCCAAGTCGTTGCACGCATCTCTGCTTGTCTAGCTGACATCTCTCAGTGGATGTCTGCTCACCACCTCAAGCTCAACCTTGACAAGACTGAGCTGCTCTTCCTCCCGGGAAAAGATTGTCCCACTCTTGACCTAACAATCAACATCGGCACCTCAGTTGTTTCCCCGACTCAGACTGCAAGGAATCTGGGTGTGACCCTAGATAACAACCTGTCCTTCACTGCAAACATCGCTGCTACAACCCGTTGCTGCAGATACACGCTTTACAACATCAGGAAGATACGTCCCCAGCTGACTCAGAAAGCGACTCAGGTTCTGGTCCAGGCTCTCGTCATCTCACGCCTAGACTACTGCAACTCCCTCCTGGCTGGTCTACCTGCATGTGCCATCCGACCTCTGCAGCTCATCCAGAATGCAGCGGCTCGTCTGGTCTTCAACCTTCCTAAATTCTCCCACACCACTCCGCTCCTCCGCTCCCTTCACTGGCTTCCGGTAACTGCTAGAATCCACTTCAAGACACTGGTACTTGCTTACCATGCTGCGAATGGATCTGGCCCTTCCTACATCCAGGACATGGTTAAACCGTACACCCCAGCGCGTGCACTACGCTCTGCATCAGCCAAACGACTCGTTGCGCCCTCGCTGCGAGGGGGACCCAAGTTCCCATCGGCGAAAACACGTGGGTTTGCTGTCCTGGCTCCAAGATGGTGGAATGAGCTCCCCATTGACATCAGGACGGCAGATAGCTTGCACATCATCCGGCGCAAACTGAAAACTCATCTCTTTCGACTCCACTTCGAGCGTTAGAACTATTAACGAAGCACTTTTATACTAATAAAGGACTGGCTTACCTAAAGCCAGTTGAGTAGCACTTGAAATGTGTGGCTCTATGAAACCTGATGTACTTATATGATTCTGTTTTCTTCAAGGTTGTGTCTTCCTGGTCGAATGTACTTATTGTAAGTCGCTTTGGATAAAAGCGTCAGCTAAATGCAATGTAATGTAATGTAATGTAAAAAGCTTAAAAGAATAAAGATATTTTTGTTATCTAAACGTTTGACCTCTTTCTTTTACAATTTTGGAATCGAAACGGGGAATCGATAAGAACCGGAATCGATAAGCAGAACCAGAATCGGAATCGATACATTTCAAACGATACCCATCCCTAGTCATCAGTGATAAATAAGTTGCCAGACTCAACCAGGGCTTGCTTAGAAAGTGCATTAATAAACATTTTATTTGGCCACCAAACCATAACGTAAACATGACACGATTAGGCCTACAGTGGAGAAACAGTACCGTCAACAAAGCCCTATATATGCCTTTATTTACTCCAATACAGTAAGAACATACTGTATGGGTAGCATTTGAATGTTCAAGTCAACAACAATACAAATCATACTGAAATGGTAAACATCTCATAAAACACCACCATATATCAATGATTAAAAAAATAATAATGTAAAAATATATTAAAACAACAAATAAACCCAAATGATAGCTCTCAGGCCATCCAGTGTTAAGGCAATGAAGAAGGAGTGGGCCTGTTCACACTGCCCTTTTTACATCAAACCCTACGGGAAATTGCCAAAAGGCAGGCACTTTTAAGCGTCATCTTCAGTGTTCCGGCAGGTGTTGTCATGTTTCCTGCAGTTGCATGCCTCTATACATTCCATGTGACTCTTTCTGAATAGAATAGAATCAAATAGGCATATTATGACCAGTACAATTACAGGTACATTGGAATACACGTTACAGTTATCCTTACACTTATTGTGTTTCTTTGTTACTTTTTTTTCTCAGTTATAGGTTCACAATTATCCGGTTATGGTTTCAACAATCTGTTAACAACAAACAGTCAGCAGTATGCAGTCTGGCAGGCTGATATTCTCAACCAGTCTATCATATTTTTACGATCTTGTACACATTAATCACCATCAGCTAATCCTCTATACACATACCTGCAGCTGCAGCGTTGGCTGAGGCATCTTCTGGCATAGGTGGCAAAGACAGTAGCCGTGGCACTAACTGACCTTCCTTATGTATCCATCCCATTTCATCCAATGGAGGAAGATCAGGATGCAGAAACTTCACTGCATCTGAGGTTGGTGGCAGAGTCTCTTGTGGACGACCTTTGAAAAACAACTTCACTCTTGCTTTGTTGCATGTAGAAAACCTCTGGCACACCATACATCTTACAGATACATTTCTCTGTTGATGTCACAATACCTTCTGTGAGAGGGCCCTTCCCAAGGCCAGTAAGATCGGTGTGATGTTGCTCTAACACCTGCCAGGCTGTTTTCTTTCCATGACCGCTGAACTGAGACACACTATCACAGCCAGTGATGGCATGGAAGGCAAGGAGTGTGTCCACTTGATCATCAGATAGTAACTTGCAAATGTCATGTACCGGAAAATACTTTTTCGGATCTGCAATGCCATATGGACCATGTTCAAGAACAGATTTTGATCTGCATGTTTGAATGTAGGAATGACTCTATGAATATTGGCGCTGTCGTCTTTCACCATTGCTGATACTGGAATATGCCAATAACTTGGTCTTGCAAGTCATGTGATATCTTCTATGGATGGAACCAAGACAGTGCGAGGTCCATTTCGAGGCTGATCATGCAGTACAACAACGTCGTATATGCCCTCAAGACGATCAGCTATTTGTTCCTTGAAGGTGTTCCTTCGGCTTTGAAATCTAGCTGGTACATCTAGTTGAGCCTCATTAGCTAGTGTACAGTACTGGTATGTACAAGATCCAGAATATTCGCTTGCTTTGCTGATTGTTGAAGTTCTTGGCAGATCCACTCTAACGGCATGCCTGTGCTCCGAAGTGACATCTCTTCCATACGTTTGGTCCTACGTTCGAACTTGGTCTTGCAAGTCATGTGATATCCTCCATCTGCAGCTATTGGATCATTTACACAGGCTAGTCGCACTCTTAAGAAGGAGTCATACTTTGCTGCTTGTAGTATTTTGCTGCTGACTTTCGTTACTTGGATGAGATGTAGTTTTTCTTTCCGATCTTGTTGGGAAATGATACACTGCTTCCAATCTATTGGAGGTATTTTGCTCCGTAGACTAATATTTTGCGGAGTTGTTGCAGACGAACTTTGTTTGGTATTTTGTTTTGATTCTGCCTTCAATTTCCTTTCAATTTCACGTTTATTCATGTATTTTGCTCGGCAGTCCTTATGCCATAAGAATTGTTGAGGCGAGTCTCCTTGAAGTATCTCAGTAAGTCGATTGTTAGCCAGACTAAGATTGGTTAAAAATACCTCATGAAAGAACAACGAAGAAGTGAGACCCGGAGGAAGCCCGGGGTCCCCTTCTGGAGCCAGGCCCAGAAGGAGGACTCGTCAGCGAGCGTCTGGTGGCCGGGCTTGCCACGGAGCCCGGCCGGGCACAGCCCGAAAAGGCAACGTGGGCAACACCTCCGCTTCTCCGTCCCGTGGGCCCACCACCTACGGGAAACGGTGATGGGGTCGGGTGCGCTACCAGAAGGGTGGCAGTGAAAGCAGAGGGTCTCGACGGACCAGACCCGGGCGACAGAAGCTGGCTTTGGGGACGTGGAACGTCACCTCTCTGGGGGAGAAGGAGCCGGAGCTTGTGCGGGAGGTGGAGCGTTACCAGCTGGATCTGGTTGGGCTCACCTCTACGCACAGCGTCGTCTCTGGAACCTTACTTCTGGATAGGGGTTGGACTCTATTCTTCACCGGAGTTGCTCAAGGTGTGAGGCGCCGGGCGGGTGTGGGGATACTCACAAATCCCCGGTTGGGTGCTTCGTTGTTGGAGTTTACCCCAGTGGACGAGAGGGTTGCCTCCCTACGCCTGCGGGTTATGGGAGGGAAAACTCTGACTGTTGTATGTGCTTATGCACCAAACAGCAGTTCAGAGTATACGGCCTTCTTGGAGACCCTGGAAAGAGTCCTGTATGGGGCTCCTGAAGGGGACTCTTTAATCTTGCTAGGAGACTTCAACGCACATGTGGGCAATGATGGAGACACTTGGAGGGGCGTGATTGGGAGGAACGGCCCCCCTGATCTGAACCGGAGTGGTGGTTTGTTACTGGACTTCTGTGCTAGTCATGGATTGGCCATAACAAACACCATTTTCTAACATAAGGATGCTCATAAGTGTACGTGGTACCAGAGCACCCTAGGCAGAAGGTCCATGATCGATTTCGTTATCGTATCATCGGAACTGAGGCCGTATGTTTTGGACACTCGGGTAAAGAGAGGGGCGGAGTTGTCAACTGATCACCATCTGGTGGTGAGTTGGGTCGAGTGGCGGGGGAAGCCTCTGGATAGACTTGGTAAGCCCAAACGTGTAGTTCGGGTGAACTGGGAACGTCTGGAGGAGGCCCAAGTTCAGGAGGCCTTCAACTCACACCTCCGGCGGAGCTTTTCGGGCATTCTTGTGGAGGTTGGGGACATTAAACCAGAGTGGTCGGTGTTCAAAGCCTCTATTGCCGAAGCCGCGGCGGGGAGCTGTGGTCTCAAGGTCTTAGATGCCTCAAGGGGCGGTAACCCTCGAACCTCCTGGTGGACACCGGTGGTCAGGGAAGCCGTCCGACTGAAAAAGGAGGCCTTCAGGGATTTGTTATCCCGGGGTGGATGAGATCCGCCCAGAAATGCTGAAGGCTCTGCGTGTTGAGGGACTGTCATGGTTGACACGTCTCATCAACGTTGCGTGGAAGTCGGAAACAGTACCAAAGGAGTGGCAGACCGGGGTGGTGGTTCCCCTTTTCAAAAAGGGGGATCAGAGGGTGTGTGTCAATTACAGAGGCATCACACTACTCAGCCTCCCCGAGAAAGTTTACTCTAAGGCAGTGCTTCTCAAAGTGTGGTCCGCGGACCACTGGTGGTCCGTGACCGCCCCCTAGTGGTCCGTGAGTATATTGGTAACATTTCACATTTGAAATAAATACATTTAAGTTTTCCGCACTCTCGCGGGAATATCTCCGCAATGGAGCGAGCTTAAGTTTCATATAGGTATATAGCCCAGATAAACACCTTCATCACACATGTGGCCACTTGTTTGTACCATTTTCAGGCGATTTGTAAAAAACGATGTGTTTTTGGATATTTGTGGAGTTAGGTGGTCCGCGAGTGTTTTTTTATTGATTAAGTGGTCCTTGGTATGAAAAAGTTTGAGAAACACTGCTCTAAGGTACTCGAAAGGAGGGTCAGGCCGATTGTCGAACCTCAGATTGAGGAGGAACAATGCGGATTCCGTCCTGGCCGTGGAACGATGGATCAGCTTTTTACTCTCGCAAGGATCCTGGAGGGGGCCTGGGAGTCTACATGTGTTTTGTAGACTTGGAGAAGGCGTATGACCGAGTTCCCAGGGAGTTACTGTGGGAGGTGCTGCGGGAGTATGGGGTGAGGGGGTCTCTACTCAGGGCCATCCAATCTCTGTACTCCCAAAGCGAGAGCTGTTTCCGGGTCCTCGGCAGTAAGTCGGACCCATTTCCAGTGAGGGTTGGCCTCCGCCAGGGCTGCGCTTTGTCACCAATCCTGTTTGTAATATACATGGATCGGATTTCAAGGTGTAGTCGTGTGGGAGGGGGTCTGCAGTTTGGTGGACTAAGGATTGCACCACTGCTTTTTGCAGATGATGTGGTTCTAATGGCTTCATCGGTCTGCGACCTCCAGCACTCACTGAATGGGTTCGCAACCGAGTGTGAAGCGGCCGGGATGAGGAACAGCACCTCCAAATCTGAGGCCATGGTTCTCAGCAGGAAACCGATGGACTGTCCACTCCAAGTAGGGAATGAGTCCTTACCCCTAGTGAAGGAGTTCAAGTATCTCGGGGTCTTGTTCTCGAGTGAGGGAACAATGGAGCGTGAGATGGGCCGGAGAATCGGAGCAGCGGGAGCGGTACTGCAGTCGCTTTACCGCACCGTTGTGACGAAAAGGGAGCTGAGCCAGAAGGCAAAGCTCTCTGTCTACCGGGCCATTTTGTTCCTACCCTCACCTATGGTCATGAAGGATGGGTCATGACCGAAAGAACGAGATCGCGGATACAAGCGGCCGAGATGGGTTTTCCTCCGCAGGGTGGCTGGTGTCTCCCTTAGGGATAAGGTGAGAAGTTCGGTCATCCGGGAGGGACTCAGAGTTGAACCGCTCCTCCTTCGCGTCGAAAGGAGCCAGTTGAGGTGGTTCGTGCACCTAGTTAGGATGCCACCTGGGCGGCTCTCTAGGGAGGTGTTCCAGGCACGTCCAGCTGGGAAGAGACCAAGGGGTAGACCTAGGACCAGGTGGAGGGATTATATCTCTTCGCTGGCCTGGGAGCGCCTTGGGATCCCCCAGTCAAAGCTGGTTGATGTGGCCAGGGAAAGGAAAGTTTGGGGCTCTCTGCTGGAACTGCTGCCCCCGCGACCCGATCACGGATAAGCGGGAGAAGATGGATTGGATGGGTATGGTCTATTGCTTCAGCCATGGTTTCGGTCGCCAATTGACTAATTCAGACCTACAAGAAAGTGCCAGAATTAGTGGCATTATGAATAAAAGTGCCATTATGTTAAGGTCGGGTAGGTAAGTTTCAGAAAACCGGCTCGAGATACACTTTTTGTTATATTCCATGGAATGCTCTTAAACATCCCGATAGCAATGAATATCTGAAGTGCTTTGACAAAAAATCCATAAAACACGTCATCTGTGGAAGCCGTAATACTGTAAAAAGTACAACCAATCAGTTTAGCCGGCCCGGCTAAACGGATTGGATTGCCGCCCCTGTCTGTCAGCCTTCCATCTCGTGCACGCACCAATGTATCTCGTGCCCTCATTGGGCGTGCCGTCATTGGGCGTGCATTGCAGCAGTACTTCAATGACTCGCCAGGCAACAGGCGGCCACTTTCACCAGTCTGCTGACGTATGTGCGCGTTCATGTGTGTTGGAGGAGGTGCTCTGTAAGGAAGTCTGAAGGAAGGGGGGTGGATTCTTTTCGGCTGTGTACTTTCAAATTTGAGTGCACTCGAGCCGGTTTCTGAAACTTACCTACCCCCACCTTTAAGTCACATTATAAAATAAATGTGCAATTCGGGAAGAGTAGTATATATGAAATAATATTTCATAATAATAATAGAGTGTTATTTAATTGATTCAGGCACCTTTGGTATTCCATAAACTCTAAGACATCGATATGTATTCATTTAGCTAGCTCATTGAGCCAGAAACTAGGCTGGCTAACGTAGCTAATTAGGCTTCTTTTAGTGATCAAAAACGTTAAAATATATAGAATGCAATACTTTGAAGTACATACAACATGTCACATCATCACCAATATTACACTGGGCATGACTTTACCTGTTAGCTGAGAAGTGTGATAATGTTTCTGAGAAGTGTGATAATGGCTAACGTTACGCTTCTTTCATAGTCCAAATATGTTTAAAATATATAAGCTGCAATTATTTACACATCACACATTACAATTATTTAAACAACATAACACATGTCACATTATCACATTAAACACATTACTTTACCTCTTTATCTGTCATGTTGCAGATCAGTCATTCTGAAGTTTGAAAATGCGAATGGCGAAGAGTGCTTGTGCGGGGGTTGGAGGGTTTTGTGGGTGGGGGTGCAACAGTGGGGAAGGCAAAGGTTCGATCACAGCACATTTGAAACATTTAACCTCAAAACAATATACAAAGTAAGTAGCCTGATAATAATGTGGGAATCTGACGTCATTGTCACCTGACGGTGTCACCTGATGCGGTCACATGACCGTAAACAGGAAGCCATAAAAAGTTTGCCGTCAGTTAAAGAAAGTCTCTCTTGGCTGCCTGTCACTGGTCTTCTCCCTCTCACAAAGGTAGGAATAACAGTTTTAAGGTGGTTTTATGGTCTTTTAAATTAACTTATGCAAGTGGCTCATTTAGTTTGGTTTTATTAGGGCGAGTGCAAGACGAGAGTTTACCATTGACGGAGGGAAACTCTCCCGACATGCACAAGACCGGGTCTGTTATGAGTAATTTGCTTTTAAATGGCGTTTTTAAACCGACGTTTTTAATTGTGTTTTAAGCAACTTATTTATGTGTTTCACAGTGCTTAATGTACACAACCGGCCCAGCTACCCGGGATATTAAGTGACCATTTCCACGGCAGGATTAAGCTGAGTTGGAAATCTACTCTGTGGAAGTATGCCTTGTTTTTAACTCTTTCATTTTATATTGAGTTGGTGAATGAGGCTGGCAACTAACATGTTATGTTGTTTCCTTTTCAAAAGGACCAGGCCAGCCACTGTCCTATAGTGTTTATTTTGTATTTTCTTGTTCATTTCTTCATGTGCAGTGTATGGCAGTATAATCATTGTATTGTTTGTGTCGTAGGTTGCGCTCCTCTGCGGCGTAGGCCTGGGCCCGGGTGGAACGCTGCCTGCCTTCAGTGTAGGGACTGCACGGTGTGACACTTTCTTTTCTGTATGCTAAATATCTCACTGTTATTATTTTATAGAGATTGTGGTTTGAATATTGCATGTTTTTGGTGTGTGGCTTTTCTTGTTTTTGTCCCTCGCTATTAGCAGGCACTGCAACCCGGCGGACCGGGCCTGCAGTCCCTCGCTATTAGCAGGCACTGCAACCCGGCGGACCGGGCTGCCCCAGCGGAGAGTAGGGTAACTTATATACGTGTTGAAATTGTATTTGCCATTTTTACACTTTACATGAATCGAATTTTAAACTATTCCAACACTGTTAAATAAAGCTGCGTATATTTTTGGAATTCATGCCTCTGTCATAATTGAACCTATTAAGGGAAGCTTTAAATCGTTCCATGACTTACATTTAGGGTCCACGGGTTCCTCCTGCCCCTTAGCAGGAGGTGGCTTTGTCAGTGACTAGCTTTACATATGGGTAACCTCAGTCACGGTTACCACAATAATAATATAATAGCTGAGTAATTATTCATAGTTAAAAACTACTATTTTTGCAATATATATGCGATCTAAGCAGTTTATTCACATTACATGTCAAATCTGAATATGGCATCAGATTGCCCATGTAGGGAGAACTACAAAAGCACATTTAATTCAAGTTCGTACTTTGTTTAGTCAAAATATATACTTAAAATAAATTTCAGGCTGGCGGTATATTTTGTTGGATTTCTCAACTTTGAGGCATTTTGACATTTTGAGCCTCATATACAGCAGATTGGATTCTGATTTTATGAAAATTGACCCCTGTCTATCAGTGACGCCTGTAGCCCCACAGAGAGCTCAAACTGCAGCTACTGTGCTGGGGAAATAACACTATGCTGAGAAAGTAGAGAAACAACAACTTACGATTTGACACACAAAAGGTAAGTTGATTCTGATTGATGCCCCCGGCAAAAACTCCAAATGTCAGCCCCGTATGAAAGAGGAAGTTGAGGAGTGTGTGCCAGCCATTCCTGCTGATGCGGATCACGCGCTGCAAACACAGAGCTCACAGTTAAAAGGATGGACTGCATGGGATGCAGTAATAAAACCAGTAATGTTGTTAACAAGAAAGCATAATTTAGCTGTGATTAAAATATAATATAGAATAGAATACAGCTAAAAAAGAGAAAACTTATTACTAATATTCTGAATCACAAAAACAAAACGTATGTATGGGTTTGGGTTGGAGCAAGCCCCCATGAAGTGCACCGGACTCTGAGGAAAATATTCGATGTGGCCAAACGGCGGTACTACACTTCCGTATCAGTCGCTGGGCCAGAATGACTTTTCCCCATCGACTTACATGGGGAAAGAGACGTATGTAAATCGTTGGATATTTTTTTTTTAACCAAATTAACTACCCAGTATGAACACTTGTATAGCCCTTATTAAAAACATTCGGTCCTCAAGTTGTAAAATGTGCTAACAACGTTTATTCTGAGAGTTATTTTTCCTTTGCATTATGAACGCGGATATAACCCACGGAACCGCGCCGCCCGGCACGTTCAATGTGACGTGTTCAGTACTACATGAATTTTACCTTTACCCATGGATGCCCAATAAGAACGGATATATGAGTATATGAATAACTTTCGTGACGTTTCGCCTCTTTCAAAGGCTGGGCCATTTTGTCTTCATGTGCCAATGAGCAACTCTCATAGGAATGAACGAGGCCCGGCCTCCCCACGCTGTATCCAGTTCTTATTAGACATCCATGGGTTGAGTTATATGAAGGGCTAATGTCAGGACATTTAAGTAAAATGTCATATAAAATCAAACTTATTTAGGAAACCAAAATATCAAATAAAAATCTAGAAAAACCTTAACACTAAGAACATTTAAAATGTTCATCTGTAAACAGCCTATTATCAACCTGAACTTAAATAGGAAGGATATGCTCTTCTCAGATCAACCCAAATGCATCGCCTCAATGTACTGAAGATTAATGGCTGGCTGTAATTGTTCTTCCTGTCCCGACCCTGCGAGACCCCTCCCTTATTTGACTTCACTGTAGGAGATGGAGATCACAATCCACTGTCCTGGTTCCATGCTTCTGTGCTTCACATGCACAGTCCAGCTGAAGCTAATGGGACATTTGAGCAGTCTTACGGCCCGTCCACACAGCAGCTTTTGGCGATTTGTCCACCGCTTCCAGCGCGCCCATTGACTTTGAATGGGGATGACGTCACTTTCCCTCGCTTGTCGCCGAACTGCATTGTGGGGGGGCGAGGCGAAGATTTCCAGGATTTCCAGGATGTTCAGGATTCCAAAGTTGAACAATGTTCAACTTTTGAGGCTGAGCTGGAAGCGACAGCCAATCAGATCCGTTTATGCAAATCTGACAGTAGAAGCTCTAGCCAATCAAACCGCGTGTAAGCAGGGAGAGCCAGACCGCAGTTCATTTCCTCATATTCCAAACGAGAAATTACGGTAGCAAATCCACCCGGTTCTTTACGACCAGACTATTTACCGGGATACAAACCGGAGGAACCAGGCATGGAGGGAGGTGCCAGAGACAGTGGATTGAAACTGGTAGGTTTTCGCCTGTTTGGGGGAGTTTATATATATATATATATTGCTCGCATAAAATCCCCGATTTTTTTTTTGCTTTGTATGTCGGGGCGGGCGGGAGATTCATGTGATTGGTTGTTGGTCGTGTTGCTCGCAAAAAATCCCCAAGCTGTCAGACACGCTCAGCTCCAAGATTTTCAAGATTTCTTCAAAGCTGCTGTGTGGACGCACCGTTAGACACTGAGAGTGCAACACTGTGTAAAACTATTCATTGGGCTGTGTTGCTTCTTCTGTGCTGCTGAAATTATGAAATTACATTACATTGCATTTAGCTGAGGCTTTTATCCAAAGCGACTTACAATAAGTGCGTTCGACCAACAAGATACAAACTTGAAGAAAACAGAATCATATAAGTACATCAGGCTTCATAGAGCAAAAACATTTCAAGTGCTACTCAACTGGCTTTAGATAAGCCAGCCCTTTGTTAGTATATAAGTGCTTTGTTAATAGTTCTATCGCTCGAAGTGGAGTCGAAAGAGATGAGTTTTCAGTCTGCGCCGGAAGATGTGCAAGCTATCTGCTGTCCTGATGTCAATGGGGAGCTCATTCCACCATTTTGGAGCCAGGATAGCAAACCCACGTGTTTTTGCTGATGGGAACTTGGGTCCCCCTCGCAGTGCGGGTGCAGCGAGCTGTTTGGTTGATGCAGAGCGGAGTGCACGTGCTGGGGTGTACAGTTTAGCCATGTCCTGGATGTAGGAAGGGCCAGATCCATTCACAGCATGGTACACAAGTACCATTGTCTTGAAGTGGATTCTAGCAGTTACTGGAAGCCAGTGAAGGCAGCGGAGGAGCGGCGTGGTGTGGGAACATGTAGGAAGGTTGAAGACCAGGCGAGCCGCTGCATTCTGGATGAGCTGCAGAGGTCGGATGGCACATGCAGGTAGACCAGCCAGGAGGGAGTTGCAGTAGTCTAGGCGTGAGATGACGAGAGCCTGGACCAGAACCTGCGTGGCTTTCTGGGTCAGGAGGGGACGTATCCTCCTGATGTTGTATATAATCCAGACACGGCCCGTCATGCTTCATGTCTGATCTCCTGCTACATCTCCTTACTTTCTTCTCAGGGTCCTGTGTTTTTACTCAGGAGTCTTTGTTTTGAACCACCGGCCACCCTGGGACCTTTGTGTTTATTTTCTCCTATATGAATGATGAGTCAGCCTGTATTTCTGCAGTGTGTTGAAGAGGAGGTCATGTGACTCAGATCTGTTGGGCAACGTTTAAATTGCTCAATATACTCCTATTATATATATATTATTCATATATGTTGGTCTATTCCTTAAACAGCATTTTTCATAATTTAGGAATATTTGGAGTTTTTCTGTGGGTCTCAGAACTGAGGTTGTTGAATGCTGTTCAGATTGTAGAGCACCTTAAGGCAAAGCTGGGATTTTGTATATTAAAGTGGACCTATCATGCTATATTTGAATAATATATTGTAGGGCCATACCTATACATGTATAAAACATGTCTGTGAAGTTTTTTTTTCAAAATACCAAACAGATCCTGCATTTTAGCCATGCCTCATTTCGCTCCATTTGCTCTTTTTTAGCCCTGTTTTTGCAAGGGCTGAATCTGTGAGAAGTCTTCTTCGCTGCTTTTGTGGCAGACTACAGCGCCACCTACAGGCCTGGCATATGTACTACAGCGTCTCCAGTGCTTTCGAACGGCAATGGCCGTGGCTGTCTCCTCCTGATAGGTGGAGAGTTGCCCATATAGGCGGAGCTCCTCGTTCCTGACGTCAGAAATATTTCAAATCTGTATCAGTCTGTATCAGATCCGTTGCAGCCCCGTTTTTAGAGATTTGGGTATGGAGGAAAAGAGAGAGGGTTGTGTTTTCTGACACTTGGTGAGTTCCCTGACACACCGGGGACACATATTCATGTATAAAAGACGTACAAAAGTGCATTTTGCATGATAGGTCCCCTTTAAGCTACATATATAAAGAAACGTACTTGATTTAAAAGTCCAGTTTGAGTATTAGAACCATGTGTTTTAAGGCTTTTTAAACAACATAACATTTTTATTTTGTTTACATAGCTATAAGACTGAAAATAAATATATCACAAAAATGTTCTTGAACATACAGTACAGTATTGCTTTGGCAGTCGGTTTCAGGATGGTGTCATTGTGTTAAAATATTTTAATTTTAAAAATACTTACTTTGGTCCCCTTTATCTAACATTAAAGTCATGATAAGAAGGGGTCACTGCAGGGTCAGTATGGACATGATGAGACCGCAGTATGTCTCAAACTAAGTGACTGAGCATGTCTAAAGGTATAGAGTTTAGAGTGCACAACAGACAATTCCCTCCTTAAATGCAGTCATGGCCTTGTGCTTGGTTGTTTGCAAATTGTGTGAAAATTGAAAAAACAGAGCTTTTAATAAATGTTCTGCTCACCTGTGGTGGACGATATAGGTCATGATGGAGACCAGCAGGCAGAGCAGCATGACTGCAGTGCAGGCGTACACCACCGGGTGCAGGTAGTCCCCGGGGTATGGGGGGGAAGGACAGCACCCTCTTCAAATCCTGCAGCAGGACACAGGTCAACGGACACAACAGATGAATAGGATATACAGAGAGATACACGCCCTCGCTTAATAAAAACAACAATGACTGTGGCCAAAAGTTATTACCAAACAGCCCAGATGGTGTTGAGTTAAGCCAGGCACGACTTGGTCAGGAGGACGGTCATTAATAATGCGTACGTTATTCGGTGCAAGGAAATAGTTTAACAATTTTGGAAAAAAAAATACACTACTTTTTCCAATGGATGGATTTATAGTTTGATTTCAAGCGCATATTTTATGTGTCGAACTAATATCGGAATTAGTTAGCCTAGCTTAGCATAAAGACTAGAAGCAGGAGGGAAGGGGCTTGCACTTTTCTGTTCAAATAGAAAATAAATACACCTACAAACTCCTCTGAAGCTCACCGATCCACATGCTGTGTCTGGTGTGGTTATTCTGTACACATTTGAAGGTGTTTACATGTATAGGTGTTTACATGTGTACAGAATACACAATGTTTGGTTTGTGTATTCTGTGTCTGGTTAGACCTAAAACTCACAGTATATGTTTTGTAATTTTGCTATTTGATTCCACTATTACTCAATTAAAAGGGTTTCACAATTATTCCTCTTATCAATCTATTGGCAATGACAGGGAGCATATATTAGGAAAGAAAAAAAGGTAAATGAAATGAACGTGTATTTTAGCCCCAGAAAACAATTTTAAAAAATGGTATAGGCCTGCATGTGTTATTGGAGGAATGTTATATAGTGAATGTCATGTGTTTCGATTAAAGTTAACAGCCATGCTGTTGTTTTGAGTTGTGACCGACTGTTTTGCCTAGCAAAATGCTTTTTTGCATTTTCACTGTTGTTTAATAAGTTTATCACCCAGGTAACGGCCCCTACACACGGCGGTGTGCGTTGCAGCTTCAACGCTTCTGCCCATTCACTTTGAATGGGGTGACGTCACGATTTGCCGAACTGCATTGTGGGAGCAAAGCGTAGCTTCTCTCGCGGTGCTCGATGGAGGCGTCAGCCAATCGAATCATATGCCAGTACATGCTCTAGCCAATCAAACCGCATGCTTGTGTGTCTAGGGCGGGAGATTCATGTGATTGGTTGTTGGTCGAGTTTCAGCCCCCCCCCGCCGGCAAGCGACAACGCACGCCGCCGTGTGTAGGGCCGTAAAGGTGGACATTAGAGTGCACATTCACATAGACAGTATTAACATTTGTGGGTGAAACATTTTTCAGCGGGTATAATAACAAGTGCATTAACCTTGTTTGTGTGCTCAAAACAAAATGTGTGTGTGTCCATCACTGTGACAATGGTATTGCAAAATCAATTTTGGTGACGATTACGGGATACCGCCCATAAAAAAAATGTAAAGGCCTGAAATCAAACAAGCATGATCACATAAAATCTGTCTCTAATGAACACTAAAGATGATTGATATAGAAAAACTATTTACAAACATAAATCTTTGTATCTTTACCATCCATTATACATGATATGAAAGCAGCACAAGAAGATGCATGTGGTTACTTTAACAAGCTGTTGTTTACCAAGAGAGTGTTAGAGCACCTAAATGACTTAGCATTTCTGCTGTACATGAAGCCATGTGTTCATCAGAGGTGTTAGGTGTATTTTTACCAGACTGTTTCACCCTTTGTGCTAAGCTAGGCTAACAAGGTCCCGATTATAGCTAGAGTTTTGCACACACACATGAATAAATAGCAGTATAGCTGATAATGCTGATGCCAACATGCTGTTATATGCAAAGTGAAGCAAAGAATGCTTGTGAAATAAACATGATTCCTTTATGCAAATGCTACCCTCCTTGCTAACAGCCAGCTCAGTGGTGCTCGTCAGAATGACTCTGGAGCCTGCAGACTTGCTGCTGGAGGTCGGGCTGAGCTGCATGTTTCCAAAGCTTTGCACAATCATTCATGCTCGTTCAGTATGAGTGCATTAATAAAGTGTCCTGACGTACCAGGATCTAGCAACATATATCACATCATTAAACATGTAAACCATGGTGAGAGGGATTACAGTGTCTCCTGAAACATGAAATTAAATTAACAAAAAGGCAAATATCAGACCTTGTTCGGGAAGCTGTATTTGTTTTTATTGGATCAGCTTTTGTATGAAAACCAAACCGCATAATGAATTAAGTTGAGACATTATAAAAGCCAGTCCTCTCATAATATAGTGCTGCAACAAAGGACTACTTTCAATATTTATCACAAACAGATTATTTATTGTTGGACTCCCAATCCCGAGACAATGTAATTTTTCCAATAGTTTCTTTAAGTCCAATGATATGTCAAACAGAAAACCAAGAAAACACACATTGACTCTTGAAAAATGTGTTCTGGGAATGATTGGCTTTTTAGCTTTAACATGGATTGAAAGGATTTCCTATAACACTGGATAAACAGTATGTTAAGCTGCCTATCTGGCGCTGTATTCAACCTACCACGCTATCAAATAACAATGACATATTATTGTGACCAACAGCAGGAGTCCTCTCCTGCTGATGTTCAGGTTCATATCAGTATGTAGTGTCTCTACTGTGACATGTCTTCATGCTGTTCAAAAAGCTCTTTATTTTTCTCATACTGCCTGTGCTGCAGCACCTCTTTTCACCCTCTGTCTGAAACCAGAGCCCAGTCTGCTCTGACCGCTTAGAGATGTCCCGCCCCTTAGCCTATCACGTACTGTGTTGGAGCGCAAGCCAATAGAAGCGCGAGTGTTACCTAGTGATGTCACTATGTTAGGGAAGTAAACAAAGGAGACTCCCTAGAGGGAAAATAGGGATTTAAACCTTTGCAAATCATATTTACATGCACTAAAACCTAAAGCCCCAAAAAGCATCAAACGTTCCTCTTTAAAGTTGGGTGCTCGGTTTTTCTTTACCACTCTAGCCCACTATCACTTGCAAACAGCAATATGTTCTTCAGGGTTACTGCAACAATGTCCACCCCCTTCCTACTGTGAGTGGTGAACAAATGCCCTGAAGGGCCAACAACTGAAACTGGGCTTCTACAAACCAAGCAGGCATGATGATGTACAGTAGCTCATTCTGACCTGTCATAGCCCTCAACTGTCATCCATTAACTAATATAAACATATAACGGAAACACTACTGTGAAACATCTCTTTAATCCCAGCGAGTGCAGCTTACAAACTGTTTATGATGGAGACTCTTCCGTATGTCCGTGACCTTCCCATCCGCCAATGAAAATCATCCAACTGTCTATTTGCAGTACAGTGTACACCTTTGACACCTTTCTTCCATCAACAGTTTGTATGGGGGACACATGATGTGTGATCAACTGCAGAGACTCAGAATAAAGATACACTATGTTCCTGGTTTTCTATAACCCACAACAATTTGCAAAAAGCCTACTTTGCAACATTTTAATTTATGTATAATCCTATGCCAATATGTGTCTGTAGTATATTTCTATATATTTCTGTAGCTTGGTTAGATTGTATATTGTAAAGTATTTAATTTCTTCAATATTTGTATATTGTGTATTATTTAAATACTCTAAGTGATATATGTATGTATGTCCTTTCTATTGTGCATTTTTATTTTTATTATTTATACTTGCTAATGTTAATTGTTTTGTATTTATTATATTTGTATTTTACTGTATCTTTTAAATATGTTTTACTTTTGTAATGCTTGACAACACTGCTGCTGTGACAAAATAATAAAACAGAATTTAACCAATATTTTCAATTGAAAACTTGTATTGAAACTGTGCTTGGTTACTATTATGTGACATAGTGACATGAACACAAAGCCACTGTCCCAAGCAAAAGTTTTCAACTGTGCTACAAATGTGGTGAATCTTTGGTTGTCAATTTATATTGGGGGACATTAACATGAGGCTGATATTAATTTACAAATGTCTCTCTCTATGTGCACTTTATGTCAAAAGAAACATTAAGTCAATAAACAAATCCATGAGAGTCTCAGTAAACACATCGGCTGAAACGTGAATCAGTGCGCTGCCTTGCTATCATTAATCCGATGACTTGTCTGTGGAGGCAGCAGTGTGTGGGAGGGTTAGAGAAAGTGATTCATGTACAGTAAGTGATGTGCTTCTCCTGGACAGCTCTAGCTTTCCCTCTGTGTTAAAAGGCAAAACGTGCCTTCAAACAACAGTTAGGCCTTCTTCCTCTCCCACTGGAGCACAGCCCTGCATGTGCATAATTCAAGCTGAACATTACTGTGGAGGCAGGAATAAAGAGCTAACTTGGCTCCGTCTTTAAGACAGCGTCAACTCGCTTTTCCTTTGTGTTCCGAGGCCTTGTATTTTAGAGACACTGTCATGTCTTCCCCCTCTCATCTCTCTCTCTCCGGGACAGCATGCTCTCTCATCACGCTCCACTGAACAACCCATCTATTAGACAGAGCATGACTGATTAAATCCTTTGCAGATCCCATAAAATGAAAAAATACAGGCATGCACATGCAGCAGCAGAGATCTACGCTCCACTTCCTTCAGATGACCGACCACGAGCTGTGTCACGAGCTAAGATTTAGTATTTAGGCTTCTTTTGTTCTGCCCTCCTAACATGCTCATAGTGACAATGTGAACAGCAGGTACAATGTTTACCTAATTGACCATCTTAGTTAAGCATGTTAGCAAACTAGCATTGCTAAAGCAGAGGCTGACAGATATGTCAGTATTAGTTTTGGATGTATTTGGTCCACAGTCCACACTACTAAAATAATTGTCTCTGTGATGGCGCTAGTGGAAAAATCTGAGGATCACTTAAGTTATAACAATTAATGGTAAAAGTACCATGAACGTCTATATGAACTTGTTTTACAATCCATACAGTGATTGTCAAATCATTAAAATGAAAGCAGTAAACACTGAAATATCCTGACTTCCAGTTCATAGGCTTGGTTGAGCACCAAAACATTTCATTCTATACTTCTCATGATGCAACTCCAAAGTCTTTCAATAGACCCACACTTCCTGCTATGTGTCAACACATCTGTAATGCACGCTTTCTGTTCAAAATGTCAAACTGTAATAAAAACATGTAAGTCTACAGGAGACACCATAGAAGGGTTTTGATTGATGAACACTTCTTTCGATACTTTATCTTGAGGCCGTGTTTTGTGTGTGGAGCCTGTTATATGCATTTTATTAAAACATACGTTTATAGTTACAATATACTAAACAGCAAAGACAGGGCGTCAGTGTAGGCCCTTAGCAAATGTTTGCCTCGGGGTCCCCTTCTGGGTTAATCTAGTCCTCCTTAAAGACCTCTAATATGAAGCTGTGTAACACTTTGCCACTGAGCTAACATCACGCAACTGTTTCAAATAATATCCTTACGCTGCGTTCACGCGGCGGCGTACGTTGAAGCTTGCACATGAATCTCCCGCCCTGGACACAAGGGCACGCGGTTTGATTGGCTAGAGCTTGTAGGTACTGGCATATGATTTGATTGGCTGACGCTTCCGTCGAAGCTTCAAAAGTTGAACTTTTCTCAACTTTTGCAGCGAGCAATGCGTAGCGACGCTCCCACAATGCAGTTCGGCGAAGCGTGACGTCACCCCATTCAAAGTGAATGGGCAGAAGCGTTGAAGCTTCAACGCACGCCGCCGTGTGGACGGGCCGTCACTGACAACGTGTTAGTGAGCCGAGCCGTCATTTCAAGAGTGCAGTTACCTTTTTTTTTTTTTTATACTATTTAACTAGTAAATGTCCCCATAGCTTGTGCCTTTAATAACCTGTATATCTGTCCTAATCAGGGTTCCTGCAGGTTTCACCAACTCAAATGTAAGACTTTTAAAGACCTTTTTAAGACCACTTTGAATAGAATTTAAGACCTATTTCACGGCAAGAAAGTATGAAGGAAAATTGCTATGAAAGAAGAAATACGTACATGAAATGTATTCATGTTCAACATAAGAACGATGACTGAACATAACAGCATAACAGTACACAGAACTGTGTTAGCGTGTTAGACAAAAAGTGTGTGTGTGTCTCCATGGCCGTCCCTGGCCCCAAGCGACATTGTGAGATGAGCCCCCCCCCCAACCGACAGGAGTGAACATTTTTACTAAGTACTTTGCAAATATAATTCCTGTTTATTATTATTATCAACACAATTACTTTTTTACACAGTGAGGTAAATGGTAAATGTGCATGTATGTAGTTCAGTATGCGTTTACAGGTGAATACGTCTGCATTTCCTGCCAAATACTAGCCTCAAAAAGATTACAATATAATTAATGCAAATAAACTACTTCTACTAATAATAATAATCATAATCAAAATCAATTCAATAATATAAATACTATATTATTTTATTATAATATAGTTGTAATATAGTCAAGACAAAACATGCTTATGACATGCTCAAAAACTGATATTTCTTAAATCTGTATTCTAGTTCCCTCTGTCAGCAATGTATCAACAACTACACACACATTTCTATCAGTATTTCTCTGTGTTGTGGTTGACATGACGATGACTGCAGGAGTTAAGGGGAGAGGCTGAGCATCACCATGAAATGTGCAAATTGACATAAAAATGAATAAAAAGGGAAAAAATGCTCCATGTTTTTTAGGCTGTAAACTTTAACTGTTATGTAAGCCAAGTAGGCTTATTATTACTATTAAGTAAGCAAGTATCACTCTTCCTCCTGTACATTAGCAGATCAAAGGCATAACATACTTGAATGAATGGTAAAGGATGCTGGAAATAACTGCATCTCCTTTAGCCTGTATGCTCTGCAGAGACTGCCTTCTTCATGTCGTGAATTGCAGCTGATGTTTTAATATGGCAATTGGCAATTTGACTTATACAACATTCGCAAGTTGTACATTTGACTCATACAATAACCCACCTTCGAGTGATACTCTAGTTTCTTCATGTTTTGTTTTTTGCGCCGGACTGAAACTGTATTTTCACCGACATCTCTTCACCTGCACTAGTACACTAGTGGCCGTATCAAAGCCGTGATTGGTCAGATGTGGATTCATTGCAATTGCGCGGAGAACTGCGCTGAGAACTGCGCACAAGCCGAACCCTGCTTCTCCATCTCCTGATTTATATAAACAGAGATTATGTTTACAGACAGAATGTAATCTTCTTTCTGCTAGACAGACTGAACAGATGATTTTAAAATCAAAGGGATTGGTTTATGAGCAGGGCGAAAGAGCATCCAAAATTCTTGCTCACCAATTGTGGCACTCAGAGAGCGCACGACTAATAGTTCAAATCAGAAACGAATCTGGCCATCTGACCCTTGATTCTGGTGAAATCAACAAAACATTTAAGAACTTCTATAGTAGACTTTACGAATCTGAATCCTGTAGGAACGAAAAACTGCTGGATACATTTTTTGAAGGCATTTATTTTCCCACTTTAGGCGATGATTCTAGGAAGCAGCTCGATGAACAAATGACTGCATCTGAAATTGAAGAAGCTATAAAAACAATGCAAGCGGGCACATCTCCTGGGCCAGATGCTTCCCGGTTTAATTTTATAGAACCTTTAGCAAAAATCTTACTCCTGTTTTAAAAGAAATGTGAAATTGTGTTTATTTTGCTAATTTGTATTTTAAATATTAAATGTAAAGGAATGGAATACATATATATATATATATATATATATATATATATATATCTTTAACTATATATTTATTTGTTGTTCCTTTCTTTTCTTTTCACTATATCTGTAAAGCGTCTTTGAGCACCTGTAAAAGCGCTAACAAAATAAATCTATTATTATTATTATTAGCTCTTAGCTTGACATGCTCGACGTTCAGTTAGCATATACTCGGTTTCCCTTGAAAGAGCCAAGGAAACGTATAAATGTGGACCCGAGTATGACTGGAGGTAAGTTGGAAACATGAGGAGAATGCTAATACAATTTCCATTAAAGTGTACAACCCCTGATGCATGTGAATTTATAATATTATATATGACTTCTTTATACCATCTTGTCTTATCAGTGAGATGGAACTTTGTTCTCATGACCTCACCAAGAACATGAGTGAGGAAGCGCACCAAAGGCTGAAGGACTTCAGTGAAAGATTCCGAGGAGTTTTTAAATAGGCTTTAACCTCCCGCAGGTCAATGCTGGCTGCTTACATTTTTATTTAAAATCATGTTGATTTTATTGTTGGAATCAATTTAAAAGGTTATTTTTTTGTTTTTAGTTTTTTTTTAAGTTGACCAGCTTGAATGGTGCCCCTCTGATTTTCCACATGATGTTCTGTTCAATAAATGTTCATTGAGGAAAACGGTATCAGTGTCTTATTTTATATACATCACAGTGAATGCTGAACTTGCCGGACCATATACTGTAGTTGAAAGTACACAATGAAACACTGGCTTGCTTGTATCAAATCAATACAATTCCCACATGCCCTACCCCGGAACCTGCGGTCTTCAGACTCTGGCCCCCCGCACCAACCTGCGATCCTTCGGGGACAGAGCCTTCAGTATGGCAGCCCCCACTCTCTGGAACGCTCTCCCTGCGGAGATCTGCAACATCCCACGCTTGACGCCTTCAAAAGGGCCCTCAAGTCCCATCTGTCTGCCAAGGCCTTTGGCCCCAAATCTATTTGTTGTTTTGTCTGACTGCCTTTTGTTATGTTTGTTTCTACTTCTGTTCTTCTTTTTAAAGCGACCTTGGGTCTCATGAAAGGCGCTATATAAATCCAAGTTATTATTATTAATACATTCATCCCATACATCATTGGAACGGTAAGAATCTCAGCTACAACACTGACTAAAGCCTTTCCATCTCCAGTATGCCTACATGACTGACCTACATCTGAAAAAATCTGTGATAGTGAGCACTTCTCCTTTGCCGAGATAATCCATCCCACCTCACAGGTGTGGCATATCAAGATGCTGATTAGACAGCATGATTATTGCACAGGTGTGCCTTAGGCTGGCCACAATAAAAGGCCACTCTGAAACGTGCAGTTTTGCTTTATTGGGGGGGTCTGGGGGGGGTCCGAAAACCAGTCAGTATCTGGTGTGACCACCATTTGCCTCACGCAGTGCAACACATCTCCTTCGCATAGAGTTGATCAGGTTGTTGATTGTGGCCTGTGGAATGTTGGTCCACTCCTCTTCAATGGCTGTGCCAAGTTGCTGGATATTGGCAGGAACTGGAACACGCTGTCGTATACGCCGATCCAGAGCATCCCAAACATGCTCAATGGGTGACATGTCCGGTGAGTATGCTGGCCATGCAAGAACTGGGATGTTTTCAGCCTCCAGGAATTGTGTACAGATCCTTGCAACATGGGGCCGTGCATTATCATGCTGCAACATGAGGTGATGGTCGTGGATGAATGGCACAACAATGGGCCTCAGGATCTCGTCACGGTATCTCTGTGCATTCACAATGCCATCAATAAAATACACCTGTGTTCGTCGTCCATAACATACGCCTGCCCATACCATAACCCCACCACCACCACGGGCCACTCGATTCACAACATTGACATCAGAAAACCGCTCACCCACACGACGCCACACACGCTATCTGCCATCTGCCCTGAACAGTGAAAACCGGGATTCATCCGTGAAGAGAACACCTCTCCAACGTGCCAGACGCCATCGAATGTGAGCATTTGCCCACTCAAGTCGGTTACGACGACGAACCGGAGTCAGGTCGAGACCCCGATGAGGACGACGAGCATGCAGATGAGCTTCCCTGAGACGGTTTCTGACAGTTTGTGCAGAAATTATTTGCATATGCAAAGCAGTTAACGAGCCGCGGGTGCTGCCGTGAGCCCCTCTGCCCCTGCTCTGCCCTCCCATAGTACTCACAGGCGCTAGTTGCCTACCGCAGCAGCTCAGCTGCAGTCAGAGCAGAGAGGAGACAGCCACACCCTCCCGCGTCGAGACTGTAAAGGAATTGCGCATGCGCCAAGACGTCCTGGTTTTGAGCGGGATTTAAATGTAAAATGTAAATGTTTCTTCACTGTCACACTATAATAAATAACTGCCTTTGCTTTGCTTTGACTCACACAGCCTCAGTCACTTAATCACCTCGTCCACTGTGTGTGTGCCTCTCTGTGACAAGCTAAACATTCACGTAGGTCAGAAAGGGGAATCATGTCACAGTCTAAACTGTAATCACAAAAGTACAGAAAGGAGTGGGAATCAAACCCTGAGTTTAAAGGATGGTTGAAGCCATTTATTGGAGATGACACACAGGCATACTGCCTTTATTGTAAGGGAGATTTCTACTAAAAACTATTAAAACTATTTCTACTTTCTACTTTGTCTAATAGAGACATTTCTGATCTACTGTCATCTGGATGTACTCTGGTGGTTCTAAGTTTTGATCCTTGAAGGGGGTGGAACGTTTTTTTTACCGCCATTACATGATATGCAAATTAGGCGATGACTCATTTAGGGACTTCTGGTGACTTTTCGGACAGCCAAGAGCTACTTTCCTTACTATGGAGTTGGCAACACTGGTTGTGCCGCCACCGCAGCTAGACCATATTGGATCTAGCCGCTGCTGCACTAGCTAACGCTACATTAGCAAAACAAACGCTATTTCTTTTTGCAAAAGGTGCAGCGGGCTTCAAACACGTTCCCCTCAACTGGTTTCAACCAAGCACTAAATTCGATGTTTTCCAATCAAATATGGTTGAACTTACACTTCCCCATATTTGTTTGTAAAATAGATTTCGAAGATACCATAGTTTCTGACTGCTGCTAGCTTGGTTGCTAGGTTACTAGCTGGGTGTTCTCCGATAAGGGGCCGGGGGAAACAAAGTTAGTGATTACTGGTTGATTTAATTCAATACAAATTGTTGGGGGGAACTGAAAGGCTATTACCGTACTGGTTACTTTGCAGCCCGGACAATTCCCCCAAAACACATTTAGACGCGCTGGCAACACAGAACTACCTTTCAAATCCGATCATTTTTAAGACCTTCTAAATCATATTGAAGACCTTTCTTATTTTTTTGGTCATATTTAAGACCTTTTTAAGGCCTTAAATTCAGATGATCAAATGTAAGACTTTTTAAGACCCCACGGGAACCCTGTCTAATGCACTCACTGACAGGCGGCCATGGAGGCAGTTAGACATTACATACCATCAGTGGTGGAATGTAACAAAAAAATGTTGGTACTAGTAGGCCTACCTTACTTGAGTATTTTTACGTTATGGTGTTTTATACTTTTACTCCATACAGATTTAGTTACCTCGATTATTAATACAAAAACTAAATCAACTAAGATATTTCATGTATTATTATCAGTGGCGAACCGTGTCCATCACAACTGGACCTTCTGTAGACACACACACCCCCACCCCCCCTCCGCGGCATGATAATGTCCGTCTTTTCACTGAATTGTCGTCTTGAAAAGGGTACTCACAACAATACCGCAACAACTTCATCATCACCTGTTGCACTTGTCATTTCAACGTTTAAAACAATAAAACGGCATGAATTGCTTCGTCGCATTCATAGATCCTCTGTCTCGAGCCAGTTAACTAGCGGGCCTTCTAGAGCACCCTGGAACCGAGGGGAACTCTGAAAGAATACGCCCATTGGCTACAAATCAATATATGATTGGTTGATCAAACTGTCAGTCCAAACGTACGCTCTCATTCAGTGCAACGGCCAGAGCATTCTATCAAGGATGTAGAATACCTTGGTTGAAGGATATTCTACCCAGAGACCCAGAACAAGATCTGATTGGTTGCTTTCTTTTCTAACACAAAACCACTGAAATGCGTAGTGCATGGTCCGAGAAGGACAAACAAATCAACGTAACACTGTCATATTACAGATCAACAACACAGATACCATTCTCATTTATTCATTTTATATACATTTTATATACATTTTATTTATATAATTAAATCGAATTTTGGTTTGTTTTATCTGAGTGTTCCAGGGTATTCTCTGAATACCTTGAAGGCACTGACGGTTCGCCACTGATTATTATAGGTCAAAGGTGGGGTAGGTAATTTTGGAGAAACCAGCTCGAGTGCGCTAGAATTTGAAAATACACAACCGGAAAACATCTGCCACTTCCTTACAAAGCCCCTCCTCCAATTTGCAAATGTATTTGTGAGTTTGCAAATCTTTTAAATGAATTTGTGGATGTTTTACATTTACAAATCACATATTTACACACAAATACTTTTTATGTTCACACAAATATTTATGAGACAAATCTAAGCCCATACTTATTTCAAATATATGGTGCTTAATTGGGCCATTCTGCATAACGAGTACTTTACATTTTGATAAATAACAGTGATGCTAATATTTCTTTCATTTTACTGATGTACAATATGAATGCAGCACTTTTACTTGGAGTGTTTTTACACTGCAGTGTTGTTACTTTTGCTTAAGTAAAATACCCGAGTAGGCTACTTCTTCCACCTCTGCAAACAATATAAAGTAGTAAAAGCATCTTACCATTGCTCGAGTTACACTTGATGTGAAGCTCTGGTCCTTCTGGATGTCCCCGCTGCCCCCCTACCCTCCATATGGAGGCTGAGGATTCTTTAATAAAGTTGGTGTTTTTGCTCCAACACTCCCGGTGCAGCAGAGGATGCAGTCCCGGAGCTGCAGGCGGAGGATGGGGGTCACAGGCCGGTGCTCTGCCTCCAGCTCGGCTCCGGCAGCAGGGAGCCTTCTCCCGGTCCCGGCTCCATCTGATCGGGGAGGATCATCTGCCGCTGCGCTATCAGCTACACTCCCGTCTGACAGGGGGGGTGGGCGGGGGGTAAGCGACAGATCATGTACAGGATACATAGAAACTGTTCCGAAATGATGATGTTATTTTAAGGTGACGACATGTGGGAGAGGACAGTTTCATGGATGGTCACGGTTAATCCGGTATGCCTAACGCTTATCTCCGAGTATATGGAGCCTACTGTGCAATGTGCACTATGCTTGTGTCAAGAGAGTGGACAATAATACAGTTATGTCCCCATTATTGCACCATTAATGTTATAAAGATGGGGATATAAGGATTCAGACTCACCTGCGGTGCTCCTCACATGTAGCGAAATCTCAGCCTCCTCAGTCCGGCAGCGGAGACGGTGCGCTCGGTTCGTCTGTAACGCATGTTACGTAGTAAACGTGGGCGGGGAGACCCGGTTAAATAAAGTGCAAGCGGCACGTGAGGCGGAGGAGGGGTGACGTCACTGTCAAACAGCTGCAGGTGGCAACCAGTCACCGTTATAGATGTAGGAAGCATGGTGGGATGTATTCCAGCCTGGATCTTAAATCGTGGCTGTGGTCCTGGATCATAGATCCTGGATGGATATCCTCGTGGATTCATCTTCCTATTATACACACATGCATTTCCAAACATTTGGACTACCTATGTTGCAAATGTATTATCTTTTCAATTTACACACGGCATCTATTGCACGTCTGTCCGTCCAGGGAGAGGGATCCCTCCTCTGTTGCTCTCCCTGAGGTCTCTCCCATTTTTCCCTTTAAACTGTGGGTTTTCTCCGGAAGTTTTTCCTTGTACGATGTGAGGGTCTAAGGACAGAGGGTGTCGTATTGTCATACTGATATTCTGTACACACTGTGAAGTCCACTGAGACAAATGTAACATTTGTGATATTGGGCTATATAAATAAACATTGATTGATTGATTGATTGATTGATTGATTGATTCAGGTGCATTTACTCAAGTATTGCACAGTATGATTTGGGGGTACTTGTACTTTACTTTAATTTGTTTTTTAAGCTACATTATACTCTTCACTACATTTATTAGCCAATAATTTACTTTTTACTTTACTCAGAGGCGGTTCTAGGGGGGGGGCGACAACAGGGGCTAGTGCCCCCTTAACACTGACCAGGGACCCCCCTGTGGCCCCCCTACAAACAAAAGGTTACAATATTACGATTTATTGGAACTAAATCAAATCAGAGACCCGGATGTACAGTGGAGATTAAACTGTTCATTACCTTATATATAAGCAAATCTAAATTTCTCTAAATGAAAAAAACTACTGAAACAAAGGACTGTAACTAAAATGTACTAAAACAAATACCTTTACAAAAACAAATACCAATTACTGTATTTTATGTTCATTTTACACAACTTCTTTATACTGTCTTTGTCTTTTTAACCACTTTTATTGTGCCCCTCTCATGAAATAACTGGCCCCAGCCTGGCCCCAGCCTGGCCCCCCCCCCCAGTAAAATTGGTCTAGAACCGCCACTGACTCTACTACATTTATCTGACAAAAAGAGTTACTAGTAACTTTACCGATTCAGATTATTCGCTAATAAAATATATATAAATAAACTATTATATATAATTATAGGTTAAGATTCAGCAGGAGTATATTAAGTAAAGCTCCACATTTACCAGCTGTGATGAACACATTAATCCAGTGGTTCTGAAACTTTTTCTGTCACTGTAAAAAACGGCTGTAAAATCCACAGTTATTTACAGTGTTTGTGCACAGTAAATTACTGTATACCATTTTAGAGTATAATACTGTGTTTCCAACCAAAAATTACAGCAACTCTGGAGTTACTGTAGAAATAGCAGTAGTAACGTCCCAACTGTATAAAATCACAGTAACCAACAATGTACTGTAGAAGATCAGTAACCAATAATGTACTGTAGATAATCACAGTAACCAATAATGTACTGTAGATATTCACAGTAACCAACAATGTACTGTAGATAATAACAGTAACCATCAATGTACTGTAGATAATAACAGTAACCATCAATGTACTGTAGATATTCACAGTAACCAAAAATGTACTGTAGATAATAACAGTAACCATCAATCTACTGTAGATAATAACAGTAACCATCAATGTACTGTAGATATTCACAGTAACCAACAATGTACTGTAGATATTCACAGTAACCAACAACATGCTGTAGAAGATCACAGTAACCAACAATGTACTGTAGATAATTACAGTAACCATCAATGTACTGTAGATATTCACAGTAACCAACAATATACTATAGATAATTACAGTAACCATCAATACTGTAGATATTCACAGTATCCAACAATGTACTGTAGATAATTACAGTATCCAACAATGTACTTACTGCAGATAATCACAGTAACCAACAATGTACTGTAGATATTCACAGTAACCAACAACGTACTGTAGATATTCACAGTAACCAACAATGTACTGTAGATAATCACAGTAACCAACAATGTTCTGTAGAAGATCACAGTAACTAAAAAAGAAAGAACCAACCGAAAAACGCCATTTCTAGAATATCTAGAAATATCTCAAATATCTTAAATAAACCAACATCTTTTTCTTAACTGCCGGGCCTAGGCTATGGAAAAATTATTTTTTTGCATTTTCTTATCAAATGGGCCACAAATAAGCACTGACCACACAGTTTTGTTTTTATGAGCCTCTACCAACTGGTCGAGCTGGCCTTCTATGGTAAAAGTACATTTTCAACAATCATCATATACAGTACAGTATTTGTATGCATCAAACTCAAATAAAACACAAACTCAAATACATTTGTTTATTTTATGGAAAATTAGCAATATATACAACCAGATATATTCATAAAGAATAATAAATTATAATTGTAAAAAAAAAAAATGGAAAAAATTAATGTAATGTGTTTTTCATGATAAAAAAAATACTTGCTCATCTTACTGTATATGCTGAATTGGCCTAACAGGAAACCACTGGCCTAACAGCAAATGTCTATATCCTGTGTTGGCCTAACTTGTTCATCTGTGTGCAACTTTGGGCTGAATGCCATGCATGAAAGGTGCTATATAAATGATTATCACTCTTTCACTCTGAGACTCATAAGGCAGTACTAGATTTAGTAATATTACCATGAATCTAGCCATTTATTTACCATATTGTATTGGAAAACATCTCTGAAACTCTGAAATAGTCATTTTCTAGCTTATCATAAAAGGCCAATTCGACCGATTGGTTGAGCATATTTTCCCAAAAATAATTACACCCTTGTTAAAACTTTTTTTGTGCATCAAGTTATCTAATTATGTTCAGTCAGTGCCCTGCCACTAAAATATATCAAAAGGGATATGGTTACCTAACAAAAGTTGACCAAAAAGAGTGATTTCTTCAGCAGTGATTTTTAGCATTGCCAACTTTCTCAGTTGAAGCTAGCTGAAGGGCTTTCTGTTCGAACCACAGTGACATCTAGAGGTTGTTTTGTGCATACAGTAACATGTCAACCAAAGGGTAGAGCTGGCTGAATCAGATTATTTATTTTTTCAACAAGATATCAAGACACAAAATGTGCTCTACCTAGATATCATATATACTAAGTAGATATATATTTTTAAGACCCTGGGTGTTTCTTAATTGTGAGTAAAGCTGCTGCAGAGCCACTATTTCAAGCATACTACGTCATCGAGTGCCGCCGAAGTACTGTTCCAATCTCCAGCATACATGGAAATCTACCGAGCCTGGCGTACTTCGTTAGGAGACATTTCGAGGCTGCAAATGTGTAGACTCCGCGGTCTTAAAATCCCCACAATGCTTTGCGCACGGACCAATTTCCCCAAATCTGTGGTGGAAAATGTAAGGCGGGGCCTCTCATATGACGCACACCTGCACACTTGCTAGCCTGTTCCACTCTTTGTTTTCCGAATGCTAGGAAGTATTCTTGCCTCGCTTCTGAAGCAAGATGCTCGGCAGACATGTGCTACCAAGCAAGCGTACTCGCGATTGAGAAACACCCTCAATGTCTTTGCAAACCGGAAGAACGATAGTTATGGCTGTAACTACGGTTCTATGAGTCCCGGATGACTGCCAGAGGCGGTGCTTTAGCACTGGATATATCCATCCCACGCATGCGCAGTTCGAGTACCTAATAACAAGAAAGTCACCTGTGACCCACAATCTGCTAAGTCATTAGCAGATTGGCTCCCAGAATCTTCTCGCGAGCACACAATAATTCTGAGTGACAGGAAACTCTGGTGGTCATCTGGGACTCATAGAACCGTAGTTGCAGCCGTAACTATCGTTCTATTTCGTTCCTACTGACCGGTGCTTTAGCCAGGGGTATTCTACTAAAATTCAACGGGGTCCAGTTAGAGAAAAATCTCCCCATGCAAAGGTCCGGAACATCAAAATGTCTAACTTGCTTTATGAATTAGTGTGATATATATTGAAGTAGCTTCATCAACGTCTGCATGTAATCAACAACTGACTGCCAATCAAATAAAGAAAGTACAACAATATGTATTGTCAATTAACATAGAATTATACAGATATACAGTAAATACTGTGGATATGTGTAATGTTCCTCTCTGGCTGCATTTAAAAATAAAATAGAGAAAATAAATCAAATAGCTTTTGAAAATGTGTGCATCTTAAAAGTGCTTAATTTTAGATAAATCAAATAAAGTGTAGCAGCAGCTTGAGTTTCCCTTTTTCTTTGTTAACCGTTTCACATCATGACTTAACAGTTTCAGACGATTATAGAACAATATCAGTCTTTACACATCATAACAATTGAACAGTTTCAAAGTTTCTCTTTCTTTCCCTCTTATATTGCAGTCCATCACTCACTTTGTTTGATTCAGTGTGAGAATTGAGCTCGAGCTTGTCCTGCCAGGAGTTTAAATCTGGGCTGAAATGGTGTCAGGGCCATTCTCATACACACATGCAGGTGCTCATTGGTTATCCTCGGTTAGCCTGCCCTGGAACCATATTTAGTTTTATTTTGATCCTGGTGGACTGATCATATTGGGCTCTGAGACTGCTTATTTGTTGTGACCTCAGTTCTGACTTGAGAGGGAATGTTTGGTCAAACACTTTGTGTTTTGTCTCATAGTGGCGTTTTGGCACTTTTAATGAGCGCCACGGTCTCTGAACAAATGAGACACACTGGTTCTGTGCTCCCAGTGGGCAGGATGAACATGAATGAGTCCACTCAGGGTTAAAAGCTCTGTTCTCACTGTCCACTTTCCTCTTCTTGAAGAGCGCCATGTGTAATTATTTGTCTCTCCCTGTCTGCCGCTATCACGCCTGTTCACTCTCCTCTCCGCTTCTCTCCCTGTATCACTAATTATCCTCTTCACTCACTTTCCTCTCCGCTTCTATCTGCCGCTCTCTCGTCTCTTCTTCTGTGTTTCTCTCCCTGTATCGCTCACTCGTCTCTTTCGCCCCCTGTCGGCGGCGGTTAAAATAGAATCGCCCCGTCAAAATTGAAATTAGCTATTAATGTATTGATTATAGGTCCGGGTCCGTATAGGTTGGCGTCTGGGTCCGTATCCGGACCGAGGTCCGCCTGTTGCCGACCCCTGACTTATACCAACCATGTCATGAAGAATTCAAGCCCTTGCTCACTACTGGAAGCAGCGGAGCTCGGCAAAAGGACCACGGCCAAAGAATGGGGAGTGGCGACATTAACCCAATAACAACTGGAGAATGTGCCAGAAGACGCCCACAACGCCACGGCGCAGATGGTCTCCAGGCGCACCACTCTCAGGGCAGCCCAAGATGTTGAGATGCTCCTTGTAGCCCTGATGGCAGGGGGCGGCCACTGGCCCCGTAGGCATGTGAGATGGTATCGACAACCCAGTGGGGCAGCCACTGGTTAGAGGGCACAACCTCCTTTAGTGCCGCCATGGCAAGATCAAGAGTTGCTCCGACTGCCGTATACAGGCAGTAGCCTTGATATACGCCCTTTGGGCACCCCCAGGGCACAGCAACTTCGACATGCCATTCTCCTGAATGTCAAAGGGCAAAGGGCAACACCTCAGAGTCCCACCTCGGGCATGTATCGTTTATGGAGAGGACATGCAACTCCCCAACTTGCTTCCCTGAGGCTATGGCAAGCAGAAATGCTGCCTTCCTAGGCAGCCACCTAAGCCCCACCTGGGCCAGGGGCTCGAAGGGAGGAGATGATAGGGCATCCGGCAGCAGGGGCAGGTCCCAAGCCGGAGCCCTCGGGGTGCTAGGGGGACACTGCCTTAAAGCCCCTCTCATAAAGAGGGACACCGACCTGTGGCACCCCGCCGTGGCGCCGTCGACCCGAACATGTCGGGCAGAAATAGCAGCCACATAAACTCAGAGTGGAGTGAGAACGTCCACTATCTAGAAGGGACTGTTGTCTGAGCAACAACGTACATGCTGTCCCAAGGAACACGCACATTGCTTTCCCCCCAGTTGGGGTAGAAAGTGTGTGAGTGCAAGCTGCACAGCTCTAGCACGTTGACATGGCGTGCACCCTCCTGGGCAGACCACTGACCCTGAATGGTCCTGCCCTGCCGCACTGCACTCCACCCTGAGAGACATGCACCTATGGTGACGGTCTCCTGGCGGGATGGGATGGCGCCCATGGGCACGCCCATCAGGAGATAGGCCCTGCCCCTCCAGCGTGACAGAGAGTGGAGGCAACACTGCGACACCCTGACTTTCCTGTGCCTGTGCCACTTGGTGTCCAAGTGAAGGCTGTTCAGCCACATCTGCATGGGGCGCAACGACAGCGGGCCTAAGGGCCCAGCGGCCGAGGCAGCCGTCAGTCTGCCCAAGGGCCGGAGGAACTGAATATAAGGCACCATCTTGCCCGGCCCACGTGGAATTAGGCATCCCTCAAGTCCACGGTTGAGAACCACTCCACCTGTGCATGTGCTGTGGTCAGCATATGGAATGGTAGCACCTTCAGGAATCTGTTGATTCATCTGAGGTCCAAGATCAGGCGAAATCCGCCGACTTTCTTGTTCATGAGAAAGTACGCCGAGTAGAACCCCCTGGGCTAAGCAGAGGGCCTATGAAGACCCGAGAGCTGCTGCCTGGTCTGCCTAGCTTGGGCAGCACGATCCAGTGCCTACAGGGCAGCTGCTCCAAACAGCTCCCCTGGCTCGACTGGCACACTACGGAGGACATGTCTCCGACAGTGGTGACTGAGTAGGCCAAACCTGGCAACGAGTCTGCACCCATAAGGACATAACTCGTTCCAATTACCTAGACATTAGGGCAAAGGCTTACAGTGATGCATCACTGAGGCCCAGCAAAGAAGGCTCAGCCGGAGCATGCTGCAGAGAGGTAGAGACAGCCAGCATCAGATGGGAGAGGGAGTTTCCGTGCCGCTGTGTCGTAGGCCCTACAGAGCAGCTCGTTTGTGACCCTGCACTGAGGCCGAGGGCACCTGGCATCAGGAGCCAGAATCGGGGAGGCAATGGCAGGCTCAATGGATGGCAAGCGACCCAGCCCCACCCTCGCCGAATCCTGCATGGCAGCAGAGTGGGAGAGGGCCCTGGTGTCTCTCCAGCATGCATGGAGCTCCCTCAGGTACTCCTCTGAAGGAGGAACAGTGGGAGTGAAAAGGGGCAGGGTTATGCCTGAAGAAGGCTAGCCTGAGCCGGGTCGGCCTGCGGAACCTGAAGCTGTAAGCGTACCAGGGCCGCACGAATAATGGCCGCCATGGAGGCGTCCTTCGTGCCCTGCAGAGAGCTCTGAGCAGAGGAGTGGGAAGCCTCCTCGGGGGTGAGCCCCGTCCCCCCCCTTCATAGAAGAGGTTTAGCCGGAGCCGCTAGCGACATGGCATCCTCAAGCAGAGGTGTGGCAACCGAAGGAGGGCCAGGCGGCAAGCTAGTAGCCCCCACACCGGCCCCTGGCTGAAGTGCCAACAGGAGCAACTTCGTCTGCTCCATGACGGCAGCTAACCGATCCACCTTAGAGGACAGCCTGTTTCTAGCCCTCCATCTGGGGGGTGAACCCATAGCCATCACTCCATCAAGTCGCCGGGAACGGACAGACTGAGCTGGAGGAAGTTGTGACGAGGAGAGGTGCTACCTCTGCGACTCTAGCCACTCTGAGCGCCCGAGGCATGAAGGCGTGAGACCCTCCCTCAAATGCTCGAGGCCAAAGCAGTAGGGGGCAGCGGTCATGGCCGTCCTCAGGCTCAAGAGAAGCCATACAGGCGATACATGAATGAGCCAGTCTGTAGGTAGCCAGATGCAGCGTAGCCGGGAGCGGGTGCGAGAACACAGCCTTCCCCAGCTACCTGCTGAACGGAAAGAGTAGAGCAATGCTCCTACTCGCCGAACACAGAGAGGGATGTGAATGACCTACACCCACGTTACTAGCAGAGGGAGCGGGAGCCAGAGCACTGCCTTCACCTAGCTGGATTAAATAAAGAAGCTTAACGGGGCAGCTTAGCCAAGCGGCTGCTGCTAACAATCAAGGGAGATCAAGTCAAATAACACAAATGTTTAAGACCAGATAACTAGCTTCTAAAGAAGAGAACAGCACAGAACCGTAGTTACAGTAGTAACTATGGCCAGTACTTACACGGCTTAGAACCATATTTACAGTAGTAACTCTGGCCAGTACTTACACAGCATAGAGCCGTAGTTACAGTAGTAACTATGGCCAGTATTTACACGGCTTAGAACCGTAGTTACAGTAGTAACTATGGTGAGTACTTACACGGCATAGAACCGTAGTTACAGTAGTAACTATGGCCAGTACTTACACGGCATAGAACCGTAGTTACAGTAGTAACTGTGGCCGGTGCCTAAAAGTGTCAGCCAAACGGCTGCACACTAGATAATATAATATTGGGAGGATGAAGTCCTCTTTAATGGCCGCACACACAGTGAAGATTGTTCTCTGCATATCACCCTATTGCTAGGAGTCTAGTACTAGGAGCAGTAAATACAACAATATAGCGCTACTGCAATCAAAACCATACGTTACTGGGAGCGGGAGCGAGAGCACTGCCCTCATCGGCTGAGTTAAATAATGAAGCTTAACAGTACATGCAAGGTGTTAGCCAAGTGGCTGCTGCTAACAATCAAGCAACCAAGTCAAAACACAATGTTAAGACCAGATAATTAGCTTCTAAGAAGGAGAACAGCCCGCATGGAACCGTAGGCCATGGTCACAGTAGTAACCATGGCCAGTGCTTACATGGCCTAGGACCTTAGTTACAGTAGTAACTATGGCCAGTACTTACCTTTCTCTCTGCATCTAAACGAAAAACGGGCAAAATATGGCACCCTAGGCTTGTGAAGGCCGCCTGTGTGTTGCACAACTTCCTCCGCAGGAAGACGATAGGAAGGAAAACACCCAAATCTGTCGAGGACTCCACGGATGAAGCTCCAGATACTCCAACCCTGTGTGATGTACCAAGGATGGGCTCCAACAATGCCACACGCAGATCGCTCCAACTGCGGGAGAACTTCTACTCCTATTTCAATGAGGAGGGTGCAGTGCCATGGCAGCAGAATGTGGTGTTGGGTCACCATGGCTCTTTTAAGAGCCTCCAAACCAAAAGCTCTTTTAAGAGCTACCCATATTTTCTTTAAAAAGCAAATATTCCAAATGAGCCATTTCAAAATAAAACATTCCTTATAAACATGTTTCTTGAATTGATATTATGATATTGCTAACAACCTTTTTCCTTCAGCCCTGTTTTTACTGATAAACCACTCATAATTTCAATAGGTTTTCAAATGGACAATTGTACAGATGACAGCACATTATATATCGACATACATGAAGCTTCTGGTATGTTGCAACTGACAAACCACATGAACAAGTGAAGACACAGTATAGTCATAACATACTTTTTAAATAACTTTTATTTATGTAAGTGTGTGATGATTGGATAAGTGTAAAACATGTAGTGTAGTGTAGTATGTGTGTGAATTACAAAAATCAGTTCTCTTCCATCTCCTGCTCTGCCTCAAAAATTAATTTGTATATTTCAAATCGGACTCTTGTCCTCTTTGCTATGGACAGCCTTCGCATGGCAGGCAAGAGGCTCCTGAAAAATAACTCATCCTCATCCTCCACCACTACTGGTGGGGGTGGTGGAGGATGAGGTTGAGGTGGTGGCACGAACAGAGGACTGATGGCTGACATCAAGCCTTTTTCGAAGGAGGACATCTCCCTTCCCCTTCTCCTCTTTCTCCGGTCCAGGTCCTCAACAATCGCCTCCTCCTCCTCCTGTCCTGTCTCCCTTGTCTCGGCTTGCTGGCTGACACCTGGCTGGCTTTCTAGCTGGCTCTCTGCCTCTGGCACCAGGTTGGATGGAGGCAGGGTTTGCCGGAGGACATTGCTGGACGTCTCACGGTCAATGATAAATGGGGTTAAAAACCCCATCACTGCCGTGAAACGCCAGGGCTTATATCCCCCGGACGACCCTGCCCCGCTTCTCTTTGCCTCTTTCTCCTTGGTTTTCTCCTTTCTGAATCTGTCCCTCAGTGACTTCCATTTTGTCCTGCATACTTCCTCTAATGAAATGAAATAATAAACTTAATTTCTTGAATTACTTGAAGAATTTACTAAATTGTTCCTCCATTAATGAAAACCAAATCCCTTTATCACTGTCAATTGCATAAAAGGTTTTACATGTCACACTTTATATGATGAACATGTATGACATTAATGTCTATGGTGCTATTTTATGCAACATTCATGCTACATCCATGCTAGCTAAATATACTGTCTATGCTTGCTAGCTGTCCATTCAAACGAAGTACACTGGATATAAACTCCACAAACAGGCAAAAACGTACCAGTTTCACCCACTGTCTCTGCCACCTCCCCCCATGCCTGGCTCCTCCGGTTTGTATCCCTGTATGTAAAGAGGGACTGGTCATATAGTACCGGGTGATTCCCTACCGCCACGATAATTTTCTCCTCCATTTTTTGACATATGGGAAATAACTGCGGTCTGGCTCTCCCAACATACACGCGGTTTGATTGGCTAGCGCCTCCGTTGACGCGGCAAAAGTAGAACATTGCTCTACTTTTGCAGTGAGCACTGCGAGAGAAGCTACACTTTATTCCCACAATGCAGTTCGGCGAATCGTGACGTCACCCCATTCAAAGTGAATGGGCAGAAGCATTGAAGCGGCAACGCACGCCGCCGTGTGTAGAGGCCGTAAGCGTTTTTCGTTGAGTAAAATGATAATATTATACATGTTAGCAGGTGTTTGTGTGCTTGTTAGCTTAGCTTGTTATATAGCTTATTAGCCAGCTAAGGACGTAACCCTTTATACATGTATATATATACATATACAGTTTAGTTTATGATTCAGCCTTGGGTAAGACTTTCATAGTCTATGGCTATGACGCCCATAATGCTAAACGGGAGCAAATGTTAAAAGGGGACCCAATTATCCCAGTGGTGGCAGCCGGAGTCCACCGGCCGGAGTCCGGCGTTATAACTGGAGATCAAGGAATGCAGCAAGACTTGGTTCAACTGCAGCCCACTGTAGTATTAGCTAAAGAAATTATGTTGAACAAGGCTTATTAAGTGAGCATGAACATGTGAGCATGTTAGCCTAGCTTGGTAGCTTCAGCTAGATCGGGAGCTTAGAGCCCCGCCTTGTGCTTCAGCAGCAGGTCCCGCCTCGGCTCCGCCTCTTTGCCCTTATTTGGATCAGGCCTACTAACGGCCCCTACACACGGCGGCGTGCGTTGTCGCTTGCCGGTGGGGGGGGGCTGAAACTCGACCAACAACCAATCACATGAATCTCCCGCCCCAGACACACAAGCACGCGGTTTGATTGGCTAGAGCTTGTACTGGCATATGATTCGATTGGCTGACGCCTCCGACGAGGCGTCAAAAGTAGAACATTGCTCTACTTTTGCAGCGAGCACCGCGAGAGAAGCTATGCTTTGCTCCCACAATGCAGTTCGGCGAATCGTGACGTCACCCCATTCAAAGTGAATGGGCAGAAGCGTTGAAGCGGCAACGCACGCCGCCGTGTGTAGGGGCTGTAAGGGCTTCTCGGCAACTCTGCAGAATCCTATGGGTGACGTCACGGACCTTACGTCCATTTATATATACAGTCTATGGTGATAACACGTTACCTCCAGTTTCCACCGAGTCCGTCTGCGTCGCGTTACTGCCGGGTTACGGCCGGGTTACGGCTGCGTTACGGCCGTGTTATGGCTGCGCCGCGGCGTTCGCAAACATCGCAACCACTCTAGTCAATGAGTGCTATTCCACCACACGCGGCGCGTTACGGCTCAGAAGCGTATTGAGTAGGAACAAATAAGTGATGGAATGATGGAGCAACTGCGCTGTCATATGTGTGGGCTGGACCTGTATAGTTTAATTTACAGGAAAGGAGTGAGAGTTGTCCATTATTGTTCTGTTTTCTGTGACTATCTTCCTCCCTTTATATATACAGTCTATGCTTCCTCCCCATGCTGAACACCCTCTCAGACTTTCAGTTGCGCGTTACCATGGAAACCAAACAATGGTATAGCTGTATTGAAGTCTGAGTGGAAACAGTAACATGTGGAGCGTTACATGTATGTTATAATGAAACAGGTCGTGACTCGCAAATCAGATTTAGTCAGAAATCGGGAGAAATGCGGGATAAATATGACCGCGGGAGGAAACCGGGAGAGGGCAATGAAATCGGGAGTCTCCCGTGGAAATCGGGAGGGTTGGTAAGTATGTCATATACACAGAGCCAGCCCGAACCATTAAGCGACATAAGCGGTCGCTTAGGGCCCCGCAGCCATTAAGGGCCCCCGAGCGAAAACATTTAAATAATAATAATCTCAGTACACCGTCGCCGTGATATGCCGAGATTGCCTACTCTCAAAGTCATGTATTATATTATTGAGTCAATAACATAATACATTAACCGTGCTTTACCTGAACCTCATCATGACACTAGAGAGGACGGCAGGATTGTAAAGGTATGTAAATGTCAGTAAACTTCCAAGTTATGCGAACATGTAAGCAAAGCATAAATTACAGCTACGTTGACGTTACTTTGAATCGAGGGGGTAAGCTAAACCGTTAGCAAGTAGCTATAGCTAGCCAGATATATTAAAGGGGAACTATCATGCAAAATGCACTTTGTGATATCTTTTATACATATGTGTCCCCGGTGCGTCGGGGAACCCACACAGCGTCAGAAAATAAAACCCTTTTAAAAACGGGTGTACGGATATAGATTCCATCCGAACTGACGTCAAATCGGCAGCGGACCCACAGAAAGTTGCTATCAGAAACAATGCCTGAAGTGTTTTGGACGTAATCTCGTCTTTGTTTACATTAGCAAGCCTCGCTAACACTCAGAACTAACCTGTACTGTGTAGAGCACATGTTTAAAAAGCAGGAAATTAAAAAAGAACTCACCTTGTGATAAACTTGCAAGAGAAAACGCATTTGAGCTCCATACTATTTCAGAAATAATCCTTGACATGGTTTAAACAGGATGGCGTTTTATCACAACCAAATTGGTAAATGCTTCACCTGACCACTGTTACTAAATAAAAAAGGTTTTCTGCATCGTCCGTCATTTTTTCCAAATAATTACCAATATTTCACAAATTCTTCATGTCAATTTAAGAGCACAGCTGTATGTTGACTATGTCAACTTTGCTTGGTTCATCTTACTGGGGGGGCAGCTACATGGATGTCGGTGCAGTCCACAATCATTTTGTAGTTGAAGGCAGAATTAATTTATTATTGACTCAGAATGAAGCACAACTTCATGTCATACAATACATTGACTTCATTTGTAATTGTGTAAAAAAATAAAGCATTGATTAGCAAGCAGGACCTGCAGGAACAGAGAACGGTGATGGGTGGAGCTGGGAAGAGAGAAGAATAAAGAAAACAGATCAACTTTATTATCGGATATTAAAAATTCAATTTTCAAAACAAGTTGCCGCTCCTACAGTTTTCTAGTATGTAAAGATGATTTCACTTGACCTATGCAAAATATCACACTCAATACATGTGTGTCTCTGGGGGGTGCAATGTGCCTTTGATATATATAAATAATATACCATAACCAAATACGTACAGTGGAAATCAGGTTGCCAGGTCAGTCCAGTGTGCATGTTCCTCAACGTCTCAGCAGTTACAGGTGAGGTAAATAAAATAAGAGAAAAAGGTCAGTAACAACACTTGAAAGTAACAACACTTTGTATAATTATCTCTTCTAATAATTTTCTCTCAGTAAGCACACAACGACTGTCTTTCCAACAAACAGATTGACTCACCCTTACTGTCATCACAATGAAACACGTCCAGAAGAATGTCATGCAAAGCTCCCTGCCTACCTTCGACTCTCCCTGACTGCTTCCTTAGCACCCGGTGGATGGCGCAGTAGGCTACGCTTCAAATGTTTCACGAAATACTTACCATCATGACTACTCTTACTGTTTAAAATGTTGGTTTACTTCATGTAATAAAATAATAACTTCATGGTAAGGCTACTAAAAATGACAAGGCTAAGTAAAGTAATGCTAACTAACGTGCTCGCTACTCGTCGCTACTAGCTAGGTAGCTAACTTGACTATGCACATGAACATGCACAACATGTATATTACCTATGATATTACCTGATATGTCTGATCCAGCGACTCTTGGTCCTTTCATCAGACGGGAATCGATAGAAGGAGCAAGTGGTATGATCACTTTTATGACTACAACCTGGTACAAAGCACACAGGCATCTTGTAAAAGTGAATTTATTTTTAGCGATCTATAATTTATTGAAGGGAATAAATCAGTTATGAGATCTTCTTCTACTTCGCTTTAATTACGAGTCTTATTATAAATCACCGAGCATGCCTGTGACATCACTTACGCGACCCAGAATGGGATTTGGGATTTGTAGTCTTTGTAGTAGCGTATTTTTCATAGTCTTATATTTCAGCAGTTTTACGACAAAATGTGAGTTTTTTGACATGGAAATGATTGTTTAAGATTGACAAACATCATATGTGTAGTTCGTGGCACAATTCAAACGGGATCAAAAAATACGTGTTCTCTCTCCATTGAATTCAATGTACATTTTTCGCTTCCGGGGTCCCATGGTCCGGAAGTAGATGGGCGTGACTTCGCCTCTCCATAAAGCCCACCCGCTGTACTTTGCGACCTCAGACATGATGGAGTTCATAAGGGTAATTTACAAATAAAATACCCCATTATAACAATGGACTTTATCTTTATGTATTTATTATATATTACCCCCTTAGGCTGATTTTGGAAAAGGACATTAACCCTTGTTTGGTGTTTTTCCCTTATTTATCTAAAACAAATGACATGATAAATGACTTGTGTTTGTGTGTGTAAGACTTGTGTTTCTGCCCCTGCCATTGCTGCACAAGGTTGCAACATTGTAGATACATTCAACCACCAACACCTGTCTGCTCTCACATTCTTCTATTCTAGACATTTGGGGTGGGACACAATAAATAAAGCTTCGCCAGTTTGTTTGTTTTATTGCACAGTCAAGACATAACAATAACGGCATCACGCTGTTCCAGGTGTGTCGTATGCATGTAAATTGAAGTTAAATAAAAGTGTGAAATGTAAAATAAAGTGTAAGTAGTTTCAAAACAATGTAACAGTGGCAATATATATAGCAGCAGACACACCTTAGTGCAAGTTAGGTGTCAGTATTAAAAAACAGTGGCAATATATATATATATATATATATATATATAAAATAACAATAGAAAATCGTTACCACTCTTATTATTGTGGTCTTTAATTTTTTTATAGTCCTGCCTGAGTTTCTTTATTTTTACCCGGCATCCCTGTGCACTGTGCACGATTCCCAGCTCAAGTAGCTTTTGCGAACATCGCTCAAAACATTTGGAGTTGGGAACTGCTTTCTGTAGAAGCTGCTGCATCCCGTCCTCAGAGTAAATTGCCAGAAGCGCCGACACTTCCTCATCATTTCACCGCTCCGGTGTTGTAGTACGTGTGGTCATAACTGCTTTAAAGTACAAAAAAACTACTCGCTCAGGTGTGGATGTGGTTTTGTAGCGAGGAAAAAAATGGCTGTTTTAGGTTGGATATTCGACGGACATTCGCGGACCCGCCAGCAGCGTCGGTTTCCCGGACCCGCCAGCAGCGCCAGTTTAACGGGGAGATCTTCTCCGCGAAACGAGGCTTTCACTTAGGGACCATCAACAATTAGACAAGAAAAATGTTCTTTTTAATAAATCGACAGCTTCTCGATCGTGTGAATGTGAAGCAAATTCACTCTAGAGCATACATTTATTGAACACACCTCTTTTTATTGCATTTTAATACTTTAAATACGTTTTATTAATATTTTTGATTGAAACATTTGCTAATTTCTTCAATACCTTCCAGGTAATGTGACCGATTCACTCAAAATCAATGTTGGGTCAAAGAACTACACTGGCTGCATAGGACACACCTCTTTTTATTTCATTTTATTTAGGGCTGTCAAGTTAACGCGTTAATAACGCGTTAACGCAAAAACAAAATTAACGCCACTAATTATTTTAACGCGATTAACGCATGTGCATTTTTTGTCGTCGGCCACCCCGTAGTTTCAGAGCGCATCGAGTTTAAAATACCATCTACAAGCTGATGCTGACAGCCCCGCTCCTGCCGCCCGCTTGCTGCAGACCACACTTCCACGCTCACCGGCAGGCCCTGACTGGCCATCGGGAGGACCGGGAGAGACCTAGCATCTGGTGCTAGCTAGCTGCGCTAACGGATATAAGGAGCTGTTTAAATGAAAACAGAGGAGCGACATTTCGCCGACAACTGCGCCGAGCACTTGACTTTATGCAGGAAGCCAGACAGTGGGACATTGTACAAAAAGTCAGCACACTCAGCTCGGATAGTGCACGCAACATGATCGCAGCGTCCAGGCAGCTCCCGTTCGAGCATATGCCTTGAGTTGCACATAGCTCCAACGATCCATCACACACACACACACACACACACACACACACACACACACACACACACACACTTTGTATTGTATTATTGTATGAGAGGTTCCGGGTTGAATTGAGGCGAATATTTGTAATGTTCAGAGGTTGTTGTGTTTAATATTCATGATAATTGTTGTCATTGTTCAAATGATAATAAACATTAGCATAAAGCATATTTGTCCACTCATATGTTGATAACAGTATTAAAAACTTGAAAAATAGTTCTCTAAGGTACATTTAGAACAGATAAAAAATGTGCGATTAATTTGCGATTAATCGCGATTAACTATGGACAATCATGCGATTAATCACGATTAAATATTTTAATCGACTGACAGCTCTAATTTTAATACTTCAAATATTTTATATTATTAATTTGATGGAAAAATGAGCTTATTTCTTCAATACCTTCCAGGTCATGTGACCGATTCACTCAAAATCAATGTTGGGTCAAAGCACTACACTGGCTGAATAGGACACACCTCTTTTTATTGTATTTTAACACTAAATATTTTATATTAATATTTTGATGGAAAAATGAGCTTATTCCTTCAATACCTTCCAGGTCATGTGACCGATTCACTCAAAATCAATGTTTGGTCAAAGAACTACACTGGCTGCATAGGACACACCTCTTTTTATTGCATTTTAACACTCTAAATATTTACACACATTTATGCATTTAACCTCAGTCCCTTTTAGAGTTTTCACTAAATGACATTAAACAGGCTGCTCAGGAACAGAAACTGTAATTGCAGTTTCAAGTCTGATTTGGAAATATAGTTTCTGTTATAAGTTTGTAAGCTGTATTTACATGTTTCATCTTCATATTCTCCCCCTACAACATGCACCTAATCATCTTGGGTTATAATACTTCATGTCCTTTGTCCTTCACCTCACTCTTTACCAATTTAGTCCATGCTTTACTTTCTGACAATATTTACTTATTCCATTGTTACAATTAAAATGCTGGAGAACAATTTACACACTTTGAACATAGTAAGTCTTAGAGAAACTCACTTTTCCCGGTGCGTCTTGTTCCTGTTGGTCCACTTTTCTTTTCTTCACCTTTGTGGGAGGTGGGCTCTTGGGGTTGGGTAGTGTTTTTGGTGGATTGAAGTACTTGGACTTGGACTTGGTGTGACTAGCAGAACTTTCCCGCTTGTTCCACTGTTCCTCGTGGTCATCATCTGGCCTGCTAGGATGCCCAAAGTTTTTGTCCAGAATATGCATTGGAATATTGTGTTGCTCAATGTGCTCTACGTATCTTCCTTGTATTGAGGCATACATTTTGGAGACGAACTCAGCTGGTCTCAGGTACTTTTTTTTTTAAAAGGATGGAGTGTTTGACCAACCCAAACCAGAGCTCAACATGGCAGTTCGTATCCCTGGTTTTATGACTTCCATCTTTTTTCTATGTCGCGACAGATCCCCAAGCAACAAACCACTCCACAATGGGAAGATCCCCATGTAGTTTTGTAACAGTGCATCAATGACACCAGGACAGAGGTAGTGGTTTTTTACCTGAACAGCATCGTCAGAGAGAATATCACACTCTGCTTGGTCCCGCCTGACTTGAAAAGCTTGTGTAAAAGGGGACTTTCCAATAATGCTATGAGCATTTGTTTCCATTTTGCTTTCCTCCTCTCCCATTACATGTCCACTTTCCTCCAGTTTCAAGTCCCGAGTTTGCAAAATGCACTTGTCGAGGTACATTTTGCTCTGTTTCACCGAATGAGTGTACTCCTCTGCATCAAAAAGCACACACATATGATACAAAACATCAAGGGCTTCCTGCATACTTGTGCAGTTCAGGATGTACGCAAAACAGAATGTTGCATATTCCTGTGTGCCTCTGTCTACAGTTTGTTTCCCAAATGCTTGTGACACAGCCTTCATGATATGAGCAGAGCACAGATGTAGCACAGTGAAGTTAGGAATCAGTTCAGTTTGTCCAGACACTATCTCAAATGCTCTGTCAAGGTACACTGACATATTTTCCCTGTTAAAAGACAGAAGCACACTATTTATCAGAGCCCAACTATAATCTGTCTCAACCTGTGCTATCTTTCTTTTTGTTATGTAAGACAACTTTCTTTTAAATTCCATGAGCCAATGGGAAATAGATGGAATGGAATGGCTGTTGGTGATCAGTTCTGTGACAGGCAAGGGAGGCTTATCCTTACCCATTCCGGGCAAAACCAAAGCACAATACAAGACCCGCTTATTTTGATCAGGAATTTTCTGTATCACGCTGCCTGTGGCATCAAGGTAGAGAGTCGTAGGTGTTGGCTTTTTCAAGTGCTCAGTCAATATCTTTATTCCAGCATCTGTGTATAAATGTACAGCAAACGGATCAATTTGTAGGTGCTGAAGATAGCCTTTTGATGATGCATGACTGCTACTCTCTTTGATTATTTTTTGAGTCAACATGAGTTCAAGCATCATGTCATCGTGGAGCCTTGCACTTTTCTTCACTTCAGAGGATATTTTCTTTAACACGTCTTTGGTGAGGCTTCTGCTTATGTTACCAGCCATTATTTCTAGGGATGCACCGAATATTCGGCCACCGAAAATTATCGGCCGAAAATGGTTAAAAAGGCCCTTTCGGCTTTCGGCCGAAAGGGTTTTAGCACCGAAAAAATATCACCGAATGTCAGAACAGGCTTACGTTGGTAACGTGTTGTTGTGATGACGTAATAAAGACGCGGCGACCATGCTCGCGGCTGGCTCACAGGGGGGGGGGGAACATTGACCTTTGTCATCGAGATTGCCCTGAGCCTTTAACAAATCGTATTAAATAATCTGATGACAGACTGTAAACAGAATAGCTGAAATTTTAACAAACTAAATAACTCAGTTTCCTCTAATCATTAACCCATGTTTGTATCATGTAGTTAACTCCGTGTGTTGCTGCTAGCATACATAACACTTGACGTGGAAACGTTACTCGTGGATGGGGCTACAGAGCTGCTAGAAAGACGGTCGAACCCGGTACATTCCTCCGTCTGCATGCGGTGCACTTTTGCTAAATGTTTAGACAAATTGCTCGTGCTTACATGCTAAACTCTTATTGCACTTATGGTAACAAGTATTCTCCACATCGAGACGGGTAAAGTTTAACCACACCTCGGAGCGCGTTCTCTCCGCCATCTCCGCAGTGTGCTCCGCTGCATGTAGCAGCTGCGTGTGTGTAAACGGCCCCGCCCCCTCGCACACAGACGGGGGAGAGAGATCTCGTCTGATCGAAAATACATCATAGACGCATTTGTTGTCTTTGCATATTAGAAACGAGTTGGCGACACTAAGACTGCGATATCATGTTTTTTAGCAATAATACATGACATATATAAATGTACTGTATGCATTCAAAAGTGCTGAATAAATGTTTTATGGACCCATAATAGTGATTATTATTTAAGTTAAGTTTTGCCATAATCATGTCTATTTCCATAATCAGGTAGCTGAACAACATTGGTAAAAAATGTATACATTATATATATATATATTTCTATTAATCATTTTCGGCATTCGGTTTTCGGCCAACTGTTTCCTATTTTCGGTATCGGTTTCGGCCAAGAATTTCCCATTCGGTGCACCCCTAATTATTTCCTCTACTGGTGTCTGTCTAAACATAGTGTAATAATAATTGCTGACACCACTGGTTAAGGCTTTGGAAATTGTTCCTCTTCTTGTGTATTTTCCTAACCCTAACCCTAACCCTAACCCAACATTGATTTTGAGTGAATCGATCACATGACCTGGAAGGTATTGAAGAAATAAGCTAATTTTTCCATCAAAATATTAATATAAAAATATTTAGAGTATTAAAATGCAATAAAGAGAGCCAGTGTAGTTCTTTGACCCAGCATTGATGTTGAGTGAATCGGTCACATGACCTGGAAGGTATTGAAGAAATAAGCTAATTTTTCCATCAAAAATAATAATAAAACGTATTTAATGTATTAAAATTAGGGCTGTCAGTCGATTAAAATATGTAATCGCGATTAATCGCATGATTGTCCATAGTTAATCGCGATTAATCGTAAATTAATCGCACATTTTTGATCTGTTCTAAATGTACCTTAGAGGAATATTTTTCAAGTTTTTAATACTCTTATCAACATATGAGTGGACAAATATGCTTTATGCCAATGTTTATTATCATTTGAACAATGATACATAATCTCATGAATATTAAACACAACAACCTCTGAACATTACAAATATTCGCCTCAATTCAACCTGGAACCTCTCTCATACAATAATACAATACAAATGGTGTGTGTGTGTATGCGCGCGCGTGCGTGTGTGTGTGTGTGTGTGATGGATCGTTGGCGCTATGTGCAACTCAAGGCATATGCTCGAACGGGAGCTGCCTGGACGCTGCAATCATGTTGCGCACTATCCGTGCTGAGTGTGCTGACTTTTCGTACAATGTCCCACTGTCTGGCTTCCTGCATAAAGTCAAGTGCTCGGCGCAGTTGTGGCGAAATGTCGCTCCTCTGTTTTCATTTAAACAGCTCCATATCCGTTAGCGCAGCTAGCTAGCACCAGATGCTAACAACAACAATGCACTTAAGGTCTCTCTCTCGCTCGCTCGGGCCACACACACACACACCCTCCCGGTCCTCCCAACAGCCAGTCGGTGCCTGCCGGTGAGCGTGGAAGTGTGGTCTGCCACAAGCGGGCGGCAGGAGCGGGGCTGTCAGCATCAGCTTGTAGATGGTATTTTAAACTCGATGCGCTCTGAAACTACGGGGCGGCCGAGGAAAAAAAATACACATGCGTTAATCGCGTTAAAATAATTAGTGGCGTTAATTTTTTTTTGCGTTAACGCGTTATTAACGCGTTAACTTGACAGCCCTAATTAAAATGCAATAAAAATAGGTGTGTTCAACAAATGCATGCTCTAGCGTGGATTTGCTTCACATTTACTCGATCGGGAAGCTGTCGATTTATTAAAAAGAAAAATGTTCTTGTGTAATTGAAAAGTCATTTGTTGATGGTCCCTAAGTGAAAGCCTCGTTTCGCGGAGAAGATCTCCCCGTCGTAATACAGCCAGCAGCAGGGGAAACTGACGCTGCTGGCGGGTCCGCGAATGTCCGTCGAATATCCAACCTAAAACGAAATTCACCGTGGTACTTAATTCCTGCATTTAAGGACAATGAATAGCAGTCAATGCTTTAGTGACAAGGAAATTATTTGTTTAAATATTAGATATGACGTTATCTGTGACTTCAGTGAAAATAAAGCTTATCCATTGCATTGCATTTGTTCAATAGGTTTGTGTCTTACCCATACGTGTGTGATACGAATATGGCATATGAAAACAAATTAATTTGACTAAATTAAGTTTTCATGAAAAACTCATCCAAAATAACAGTAAAATAAAAAGGACCTACACAATAATACTCAATCAAACTGATACAGTATAAGGACTGTGATATCCAGCAATTTCTTAAGTATAACAATAAGATTATGACCTGTTTTTAAAAGAAGATAAAACGTTGTTTGCATGTAAAGAAGTCTGTAACCCACGCATGTAACTTTACATCTGTTTGTTCAAAGTGTCCTTAAGGGGATCCAGACAGGCTGGACCAGAGGAGGAGAGACAGATCTGGACTCCTAACAGCAGAGAACTTCAGCACGGATTCCAAGGTACACCTTTTTCATACTTTACAAAGAATGCATAAAGTAATGACTCTAATACACTGATATACATACCATTAAACATGACTGAATACTAGATCTCCTACACATCAGTGATGTTGAGTGCACTTTCTTAGCAAAAGGTTATATTTACATTTTACCAAGCAACATAACTTTTTTTGTTCAACTTTCACATTTCAATGTATTTAAGGCAAATATTATTGAACATAGTGAGAACTGCGACCCTTTGTCTCTGCTGCATATTGACTGTAAACAAACATGTTACAAGTGATTATTTCAGTGAGACAACCGAACAGAGCAAGCTTCTACAGTTGCACTAAGTTTTGATAACAGTTCAATATTATTTTAATAATACATTTATTTCAATGTTGATGAATTTAGAACGGTTTATTTATAATCTGATTATCTTTGTAGTACACTGTTGGATTTAAAAAACACATTCAAATAAAAAAATCATTATATTTATAGCCCCTGAACAAACAAACATTCCTCTATCTTAAATAACACACTTGCTCTGCAATAATATGTTTTTTGATATTTCTGTTCGGACATGCCTGAGAGACAGGACTGCTTCACCATTTTCTCTTTCTCTGAGGATCCAGAAGAACATCCAAGAGGGAGAGGAGAAGCTGATGTTATGAGATTTAAGAGCAGTACAGACTTTACGTGTATTGTTGTTGATAGCATCTGGTGCTAGCTAACTGCGCTAACGGATATAAGGAGCTGTTTAAATAAAAACAGAGGAGCGACATTTCGCCGACAACTGCGCCGAGCACTTCACTTTATGCAGGAAGCCAGACAGTGGGACATTGTACGAGAAGTCAGCACACTCAGCACGGATAGTGCGCAACATGATTGCAGCGTCCAGGCAGCTCCCGTTAGAGCATATGCCTTGAGTTGCACATAGCTCCAACGATCTCTCTCTCTCACACACACACACACACACACACACACACACTACACAACACACACACCACACACACACACACACACACACACACACACACACACACACACCACACACACACACACACACACACACACACACCACACACACACACACACACACACACACACACACACACACACACACACACACACACACACACACACACACACCACACACACACACACACACACACACACACACACACACACACACCACACACACACACACACACCCACACACACACACACACACAACACACACACACAAAAAGAGAGAAACGTTGTGATTCACTTCAATTAATGATAACTACGGAGCTTGCTAACAGCAAGGCACAAGGCTACTTCACTCATTTAGCTAATATGTAAGATACAAATGCTGTCGAGCCCTCACTGCTTGTAAAATAAAGAGCACAAACTGACTACTTACCCGAGCGGCGAGCCCCACTGTTCTCCGTCATTTTTCTCCCGGGTTGTTGTGATCACATGACTGACAAAGCCGTGCTCTGATAGGCCAGAAGTCGGTTTGATTGCATTAGGGCTCGATTGCTTATCCTGTCTGAGTAGCCCGGATGATGCTGCATCGCAATTTTGGACATCGAATTTTATACACCGAATTTTTTGACGTCACATTTGTTTCACTTGAATTTTTGGGATCTGAATTTGAACATTCAAATTGTTTTCAGTTTAATTTTTACATTTTTATTTCACATAGGTACATTCGGAGCAAAAACATTCAGATACATGATTTTCAAAGTAATTATTTTCAATGCTATAAATTTGGTGTCTAATACAATTCAAATACTTCTGTCTCTTGTTTGCTTCCATAGTAACGATCACTTCGGTTAGATAAGTCAAGTAGACCATGCTACACTATACAAAATATCCGGCCCTGAAACACCGTTGGTGTGAATGAGGTAAAAGCCCTGCATTTAAACATGTTAATGTTACTTTAGTAAAAGTATGCTAGTATAATTAGGAAAGTGTTGTTAAAGTATTTAAAGTAGACACAAGTTATACTATATCATTTGATTTATTGTTATTACCGACGCACGAGTTGACTTAACTGTTATAGTTGGAGCTCATTTTGAACAATGAGCTAACTAATTATTACTTTCATAATGGTTTAATGTGCTGACTATTTTCTACATTAATAGATGCAGGTCTGGTTTGTTCAAACTCTCAAAATAGTAGGACATGCTGTCATAATTACCCAGAGTCCGAACTGACACCTTTACAATATTAAAGCCGTTAGATAAATGTAGTGACGTAAAAACTAAAGTATTCAAGATAGTGTAGTGGAAAAGAGATAATGTTTGTTTTTTTAAACGTTACCAAAACAAAATGTCTTGTTTTGGACTGACAGTAATGATTCAAGAAATAGTAGATAAATAAATACACACATCAATCTGTGTGCATCTGTTGTGGATGGAACACAACAAATGGTGCGCTTACCTGTGACGCCTCCTCCAAACATTATAACCAGACTGTATCATCCAAACTATAAGTAACAGTTCTAGCTACTTGACTTTAGACAAAGAATTCAAAAGACAAAATCAACACAATTTATTGAAAGACCAATCTTTATTTGATGGTGCCTCTCGTTTTGTTTGTATTATTAAACCCTTTCAATCTAAAAAACTGAGCAACTCAACAGTTAACTTTATATTTCTTATTGTCCAAAGCATCTATTACACTATTTTTCCCCTCTCATAATCAGAGGATGGATGAGTAGAGACTTTGGGGGAAACCTCAGCTTTATGAACGTCCTGTCTGTTGCTTTGGCCAGAGAGGGCTGAGGGTCTTTCCCTGCGAGGAGTCCTCCTCGCAGGGAAATACCCTGCAGGCCTGAGGGAGGAGGACCAGACCTGATGGAGGAGGACCTGCACCAGCTGCACCTACAGAACTTAGCCCATGCTGGGCATAGCTGTTACCACCTACACAGGCCTAGCCTGTCAATTAACAGATTAACATTTAGTGTAACTTATGTATATTATTTCGTTTTTATTTAAAAAAAATGGTGATGGTTCATGCTTGATAACTTTTAGTTCACATTTCAATCAATTGTATTTGCACTCCTTTTGTCCGTTATTCTTACTGAAAATGTTAAATTACACATTCACATCTGACTGAAGATTGGCACCATGTATTTATGACGTTGCAAACTCGGCGGTACAAGGCACAAGTATTATGAAGCTCATAAAGTGAGGCAAATGCATTTGATCAGCTGACTTTTTTTTTCCAAACTTTATAGGCCTGACAATAATCACACTGTCTCTGGGGTGCAACGTAAAACACAAAACAACACACATGTCCGAACAGAAATATCAAAAAACATATTATTGCAGAGCAAGTGTCTTATTTAAGATGGAGTGTTTGTTTGTTCAGGGGCTATAAATATAATGATTTTTTTTATTTGAATGTGTTTTTTAAATCCAACAGTGTACTAGAGAGATAATCAGATTATGAATAAACCGTTCTAAATTCATCAACATTGAAATAAATGTATTATTAAAATAATATTGAACTGTTATCAAAACTTAGTGCAACTGTAGAAGCTTGCTCTGTTCGGTTGTCTCACTGAAATAATCACTTTTAACATGTTTTTTTACAGTCAATATGCAGCAGAGACAAAGGGTCGCAGTTCTCACTATGTTCAATAATATTTGCCTTAAATACATTGAAATGTGAAAGTTGTTGCTTGGTAAAATGTAAATGTGACCTTTTGCTAAGAAAGTGCACTCAACATCACTGATGTGTAGGAGATCTAGTATTCAGTCATGTTTAATGGCATGTATATCAGTGTATTAGAGTCATTACTTTATGCATTCTTTGTAAAGCATGAAAAAGGTGTACCTTGGAATCCGTGCTGAAGTTCTCTGCTGTTAGGAGTCCAGATCTGTCTCTCCTCCTCTGGTCCAGCCTGTCTGGATCACCTTAAGGACACTTTGAACAAACATATGTAAAGTTACATGCGTGGGTTACAGACTTCTTTACATGCAAACACATTTGTATCTTCTTTTAAAAACAGGTCATAATCTTATTGTTATACTTCAGAAATTGCTGGATATCACAGTCCTTATACTGTATCAGTTTGATTGAGTATTATTGTGTAGGTCCTTTTTATTTTACTGTTACTTTGGATGAGTTTTTCATGAGTCAGTTCAATTAATTAGTTTTCATATGCCATATTCATATGTATCACACACGTAAGGGTAAGACACAAACCTATTTAACAAATGCAATGCAATGGATAAGCTTCATTCTGACTGAAGTCACAGATAACGTCATACTGTATCTAATATTTAAACAAATCATTTCCTTGTCACTAAAGCATTGACTACGCTATTCATCGTCCTTAAATGCAGGAATTAAGTTACATGTTCCGTTCTACAGCCCCGATAAGGCTGTTTCTCAAGTGTGATGATAATACAATTAAAAGAGGCATTGGTAATAATATTAAAAACAACAATGTTTGGGTCGTTCGTCGGATAGGCGGTTAGCTGCAATAAATAACTCCAGTTCAACAAACCATATTACAATATCTAAGGGAGCGTTATTTCTGGACCATCTTGAAATGTGACGTTCATATTTTAAAGATACACACATGTCATTGTGAGGTTGATTTAATATACACTAAGCCTCTCTTCAACAATACGTTGACGTTAGCTAGTCTATTTTATGCTATAGTAGAGCATAGCAAATTTAAATTAACCTTAACAATGCATACAGTAACCTAAATAGCAAACTAACTATCTAACGTACAAGGATGACCTTATTTGAGCAACCTCACACAGAAGCCTTTTGGTATACAGTAGCATCCCACTTAATGTTATACACTCTTGGATGCTACCAGTCTATGGATGCTATACATAGCATCGTTAGCACAGATGGAGCCACGATGGAGCCACGATTGCTCAAATGCTAACCCAACTGTGGTGGCGTCTTGATCCTTGTCTACAATTTAATAGCCACCTCTATCAGGGTTGTGGGTTTTGACGCGCCTCTCTTTGTTTCCAAACAATTCAGCGGAGATCGTAGTTGAATCAGATGAGCTTTATTCATTGGTCCACACGGTGCATACAGGAGGACACATTTCTTCGCTTCATAGTAACTCAAAAGTGTATCATTTTCCAAAGTAACAAAAAGAACACGGTCAAAAGACTTTTCCGTTTCCCCGTCTATCACCCTCAGCTGTGTCCTATCAACCTACCATATATAGGCATAGCCATGCACGTGATACTGACGCACATATAACAAATAATAAGTGAGCCTTAAATGAATGCATTTTAAACCATAATGTGACTCACAAAAATAGCCGATAATTTACAGTATCATCATCATCATCATCATCATCATCTTTTATTTAAAGAGACTCTTGGTCCATTATTACAAAAAACATACAACACTCAAATATAAATTAAAAAAGGCAGTTATACCAATGTTTCCACAGAGGTGACTGGTATCGTACAGCACTGAAACACGGATTTGACAGCAGCATAATGACAGAGTTATGAGAAACATTCAATCGACAGATGAATTTGTACATTCGATTTCTCAAAAGAGCATGGAACGTGTTGACTCGTGCGTTACAGAACATTTCACTTGCACTGCACCACCTTGGTTTTCTAAGCAGTATACGCAAACAGTCATTATATGCAACCTGGAGCTTCTTGAGGCTCACCTTCTTATACTTGACCCACAAGGGGGCAGTATAGAGAGGAGTGCAATAAGCTCTAAAGAGGTTCACCTTAACCTTATCTGAACACCAAGAGAATTTTCTAGCCAACATGTTGGCTTGCATATATAAGACACGCCGCTGTCTATACATGTCATCATCATCAGCCATTTGATCTGTGATGATGTGTCCCAGATACTTAGTGTTACAGCAAACAGACAGCACCTGTCCTGACAGGTAGAATGTTGGAAAACCAAGGTTCTTATCCCCTTTTGCTCTGCAGATCATTACAGCGCTCTTCTTAGCATTGTATTTAACGTCAAATTTGACTCCGTAATCAGAACAAACATTTAGCAACTGCTGAAAACCAGCACTGCTAGGAGAAACAATAGCCAGATCATCGGCATACATAAGATGGTTTACAATCACATTACCAATCACACACCCTGTTTTACAGACACTTAAATCATCTGATAGATCATTCATATAGATATTAAAAAGGCATGGTGAGAGGAGCCCCCCTGGCGGACTCCATTACCAACACCAAATGGCGCAGAGACTGCATTCCCCCATTTGATCCGCATGCTCTGGTTGGCATACCAATAAGCCAGGATCCTAATTATACTGTTAGGCACACCCCTTTGTCTCAATTTTAAAAACAGTTTATGATGGTTAACTCGGTCAAAAGCCTTAGAGGCATCAATGAAACCAATCAGAACAGTGGAATTATGTCTTCTATATGTTTCTACCATTTCCTTCAAAGCATAGATGCATAGCTCAGTACCATGCTTAGACTTGAAGCCAAACTGGTTATCTGAGGTACATAAATAGTAACATAGTCTATCTAACAAAATTATTTCCAAGACTTTGGATAACACACTGGCTAGAGCAATTGGTCTATAGTTATCCAAGCTCCCTACCTTGTCCGCTTTGTCCTTAATGACAGGCACCAAAGTAACAGTCAACATGGAGTCTGGCAACATACCATGAGTCATGAGGCCGGTAAAACAAATGGCAAGAAGAACTGCAACCTTCGGGCTTGCCAGTTTAAGGTGCTCTGCAGTGATTCGGTCAGAGCCGCATGCTTTATTATCAGCTAGCTGTGCAATTGCTCGATAAACCTCTTTAGCTGTAATTCCCACTGTGTCACTCTTCACAACATTACCAACTTTGTAGGGGTCACTTTTAACACAATTAAGTATATTAGAGTAATGTTGCCTCCACAACTCAGCTATGTTATCGGCTCCAGATACTCCCTCTATGGTACACGGTAATGACGTACTGGCCCTGTTCAGAGCTCTCACCTCCTTCCAGAAGCCAGTCACATCATTATGAAGCAGCTTTTCAGCCATAGAGTCCGCTCTCAATGTTTCTGTGTGTTTGTTGACTGCATATTTATATCTAGCATTTGTACGCTTTTTGAGATCCAGGACAGGCCCCTCTCTGGGCCTACCTGCCTGGACCCAGGCCCCAAAAGCATTCTTGGCTTCAGTATATTGATCAGCCACATGTTTATTCCACCCTGGCTTGACGTTGTGTCTCTTCCTAGAGTAGGTACAGCACGGTCTACTGGCCTCCCATACAGCTCCCACAATACAATCATACATGTTACAGAGGTCTTCACGGTGAGAGTTTTCATTACAACCCACATCAACACACAGAGTTGCCACTTTGGGTAGATATACATCACTCAATAGGACATCAGTTCTCCCATAGTACAATAGCCTATCCTCATTTGTGAGCTTGGACCAATCCACTTTAGTGTTACAGGCATTTTTAACCTCCTGAGACATCTCAGGGAGACTATCACAATCTAGTGACATTATAAAAGGAATGTGATCTGACATTGATGCCTCATACACAATCTCGATTGATCTTACAGTGTCATGGGCATTAGCAGTGCTTATGCAATGGTCAAGCCATGAAGTTGTATGCCAGGCCTCGCTTATATATGAATAGCTATCTGTAGGCAGAAGTATTTGGCTTGATAATATAAGATTGTTATCATCACAAAACTGTAGCATATGCTTAGCAAACAAGGACCTTTTGTCTGATATGTCAGCATTCATATCACCCACTACAAAAACACTGGTGGAATGATTATCAGCAATAAAAGAATGTATAAAAGCAAGTCTGTTCAGGTATTCATCTTCATTATGCTGTGACTCATATGGTGTATATACATTGAGAATGCTAAACTCCTTGTTATTCATTTTGATCTGTACAGCAATACACCAGTCAACTTCAAGCCTGATGACATTAATGACAGTGTCCAGCTTTTTGTGCCACAGGATAGCCACGCCCCCTGCTATCCTTCCTCTCACTATTCCCAGAGATAGGTCCGTAGTGGACTCACCAGCCCCGTGAAAATTGTCATTAAGAGAGTTCAACTTTCCCAAGTCCTGCTTTGGTAAGAAAGTTTCTTGCAAGCATAAAATGTCACATTTTTGTAGCAAGTTGTCCACCACTACACGTCGGATCCTATCAGCAGCGCTGTTGCCCAGGCGCAGCCCGCGACAGTTAAATGATCCAACCCGCATAACGTTTAGCTAAGCAGCTCAGCCGTAGCCCCATTCAGTACCCTCGCACCAGCAAAAGGTCTAGCTCTGCTAGCCCCTATCACCTCCGCTTTACGTGGTTCATAGTATCTTCTCACAACTGAGCCTTCAGGCCAGAGTTCTGGGTTAAACATCTCCGCAACTTCATTGCACTCAGCACACACTTTAAACGAGCTATATCTGCTGCTTGCAGTGTCAATACGGTGACAGTTAACATCACGGCCGAGTTGTTCAGTTAGATATTCGGACAGTGTCTCAGCATCAAGGTCTGGCGAGAATTTGGTAGCAAAAACACTCACCAACTTCGTACGGATCACTTTGATATTCCCTTGTGCAGCAGTGCCAACAATAGGCTTAGGCATCCTCCGTTCAGGTTTCCCAACAAGCTGTTTTGATAAGGCAGACTGGCCCTCGGCCCTATTCCTCCGACCTCGGCCCTGTTTCACAACTTGACTCCATACCTGCGAATTTACCGCAGTTCCTCCAGGGCTCACACAGGCACTCACGGTCCCTGAAGCAGCGAGCGGGTCAACACAGTTGGGATGTACTACATCAGTAGAAGAGCCGGGGGGGCTCGCATCCTTCACCAACACCGCACCATCACCCTGAGCGATCCCACAGGTAGTTTCAGCGTCACTTGGTACAGCCAGTCCTCCACCATGACTCGGCTCCAACTGGCGTTCTACGGCAGCAACTCTGCTGTCCATGGTCGCAGCCACAGCACGCAGGTCCTCACCGATATCTGCCTGAACTTCCACTACGTGTCTTAATGCGCAAACCTCGCTGTGCAGTCGCTCCATCTTGCTCAGCAGGTTGGACACATCCAGGTTGTTAAACGTAACAGGCGGCAGCTCATCCAGGTAGTGGGAGACAAAACGGGGGATGTTTTCACCGCATTCATTTAGCACTTTTAGGCAGCTTTTAATATTGTTTGCATCCTTCTGGTTGCCTTTAAAGGCCACACACCGCTGCTTGGTTTCAGGACAGAGTTCAAACAACGTCTTTTTAGAAGTCTCGATCCATTCGGAATCGAAGGTGTTAGAGGCTACAAGGACTAGCTCGTCCTGGGTCATAGTTTTAATTTTAACCGCCAGGAAGTTGAGTAACTCATCCTCTACAATAACTAGGCCGTCAACAGTCTTATATATTGTAGGTTTTAGTCGAGGCCGGTGGTTTGAATCGGGAGCTACCGAGCCATAACACACACCATCAGCCATCTTGAAGTATAATCTAATTTATATTATTATTATTAAGCCTAACATTCAGACAATAATAACAAAAGGTAAAATGGCTCTAACATACCAGCCCCTAATTGCTTATTACATAGCAATTACCAATAATAATACATCAACAGTCATTTTAACAAAACATAACGTCCATCCGTAGCATATTTGTATACTTAAGTCCATAGTATATTGTATACTTTCAAGTCCATGTAAGACCAGTACTGGAGTGTGTAGGTCTAGTACTAATTGTCTGTAATGGTCTGCGTTCAAAAGGCAGCCTTTGATGGGGAGGGGGTAGGAGACCAAGAGTCTAGTCCTTTGGTCTAACAGTCAGAGGTGCACGTGACTGAAAGGCTGAGGCTTAGCAGGCTCAGTCTGTTGCCTCCAGGAGCAGACATAACTTAGTTATGGGTCTTTTGACCGTATTTGTCTTGCTTTTAACAAGGACACTCCTAACAAGTCCTTTTGAACCAGGAAGGGTCTTAACTACGCGTCCCAGGTGCCAAGTGTTCTTCGGTGCGTTCTCATCAACGATGACGACCAGGTCTCCGGGGGTGAAGTTTCTTTTGATAGTATTCCATTTGTGCCGTTCTTGCATCAAAAGGAAGATATTCCCTGGTCCAGCGCTTCCAAAACAGGTCAGCAAGGTATTGCACCTGTTTCCATCTTCTCTGTGAGTACAGATCCTCTCTCTGAAAGAGTCCGGGGGGCAAGATTGGATTTGTTCTTAACTGAAGTAGGTGATTAGTCGTGAGGGGTTCTAGGTCGTTTGGGTCATTTGTCACTGTTGTGATTGGCCTATCATTCATTATTGCCTCAACCTCACACAAGGCTGTGTGCAGAGCGTCATCATCCAATGTTTGTTCCTTCAGGACAGAATGGAGGATCTTTTTAACCAGTCGTATTAGCCTCTCCCACACTCCGCCATGGTGAGCTCCAGAGGGGGGATTGAATGTCCAATCAATTCCTTCTTTGAGTAGTGTTTGCTTGATTTTGTTGTTATCCAGTTGTTTTACAGACTCCTCCAGTTCCTTTTGTGTGCCGATGAAGTTGGTGCCTCGATCTGTTCTGATGCTCTTTATTGTGCCACGACGACAGATGAATCGACGAAGAGCGTTTATGCATGCAGCTGTATCCAAATGACTGGCAACTTCCAGGTGGACAGCACGGCTTACCAGGCAGGTAAAGATTACTCCCCATCTTTTGACATGAGCTCGGCCACGTTTCACCTCGATGGGTCCAAAATAGTCTATGCCTACATGAGTGAAAGGTGGAAGATCCGGTGTTATTCGATCAAGTGGGAGATCGGCCATTTTCTGCTCTCCAGCTCTAGCCTGTAGGCGTCTGCAAAACACACAGTTCTTTATGATCCTCCTTGCTGAAGAGTTAGCAGCGGATAGCCAGTAACGTTGATGGAGTTTGGAGAGCATGTGACCTCTTCCTGAGTGACCAACTTGATTATGGATGTGGCTTAATATCAACTTGGAGATATTAGAATGTTTCGGTAGAATCATTGGATGTTTGACCTCAGTTGGCATAGCCATCTTTCTAGTTCTTCCTCCAACTCTCAGAAGCCCGGCATCAATGATAGGGTCCAGCTTGTATAGGGAGCTTCCTCTATTGCACTGTTTTCCTTTTTCCAGCAAGGCAATTTCCTCTTTGAAATGTTGTCTCTGCTCGTGGCAAATAATGGCTTTTTCAGCATTTTCTGTGTCCTCTACTGAAAGTCTTAGTGCATTAGCTGTAGGCATATTGAGCAGAAGCATCTGATCCTTCAGTCTCTTTCCTTTATCCTGCCTTGCTCCAAGATCAGTGGAGCTGGCTTTTCTTTTTTCTCTCATCTGCAGGAGGATTGTCTTTAATGTCATTATCCATGCAACAGCTCTTTTTAGGTAATTCCATGAAGAGTAATAGTCCAAGAGCTTACTTGTTGGAGTTTTTTCCATCTTACATGTGACAATGCTGGTGACAATCGCTTCTTTGCGTACTTCAGGGTCATCTGGAAGGAGAGAACCAAGTTATTTTGGAATACTTGGCCACTGTGCTTCAGATTTCTTCAAGAATTCTGGACCCTGAAGCCATCCTTTTGAACTGTAAAAGGATTCAATGCTCAGTCCTCTTGAAGCGTCATCAGCGGGGTTGTTTTTGGAGTCTACAAACCGCCATTGGTTCACTTTTGTGAGGTTATGAATAACAGCAATCCGTTTTGCCATGAAAGTGTGGAACCTCTTACTCCTGTTTCGAATATATTTCAGTACTGACTGGCTGTCAGTCCACAATACTGATTCCAGAAGCTCTCCTTGTCCTGATCGGAGCATTTTGTCCATTCGTGCAGCCAATGTAGCAGCAGTGAGTTCCAACCTTGGAATTGTCATGACTTTTAGTAGGGTAACTCTTGATTTTCCCATCACAAAGGCTACGTGTACCTCCTCCATGTCATTGGTGAATCTCAGGTAACTTGCGGTACCGTATCCTTCTTCACTTGCATCACAAAAGGTGTGTAGCTGTGCAGTTTTCACTCTTCCAAAGTTCTTGGGTTTTACACACCTGTCAATTTGGAATCTTGCCAGCTGGTCTAAATCCTTGAGCCATTTCTGCCATGGTTTTGAGAGTTCCACCTGAATTTCTTCATCCCATCCATATTGGGCTTTACAGAGTAATCAAAGTATTTGCTTTGCCTTCAATATGAAAGGGGCGAGAAGACCAAGAGGATCGTACACAGAGCTGACAGTGGAAAGTATACTCCTTCTTGTAAGGGTTTTGTTGTTCACAGTCACACGGAAACTGAATATATCATTTTCAATGTCCCAGTACATCCTAGTGCTCTTTCATGTGGCAGCTTATCCCTGTCCAGATCCAAGTTTTTCACCTGTTTAGCCTTGTCTTCATCAGGGATGGATGCTAGCACCACTCGACTATTACTTATCCATTTCGTCAGTTTGAATCCACCAAGGGAACACATTTCTCTGAGAGACCTAATAAGGCTTATAGTTTGATTTTCTCTTACGACTTGAGGCAATCATCCACATAGACATTTGATTTGATTGTTTCTGCCACTTCTCCATCAAATTTGCCACAGTTGTCCTCAGCTGTTCTTCGCAATGCAAAGTTTGCGCAGCTTGGAGAGGAAACAGCTCCGAAGAGATGGACCCTCATCCGGTATTCCTCCAGATTTGTGCTGGTTTCTCCTTCAGGCCACCACAGGAATCTCAGCAAGTTTATGTTCTCCTCGTTTACACGCACTTGGTGAAACATCCCCTCAATATCTGCCATAATGGCGATGGGCTCTTGACGGAACCTGAGTAGAACACCAATCAATGAGTTTGCCAAGTCAGGGCCCTGAAGGAGTACACTGTTGAGGGATTTGCCTTTATAGGATGATGCACAATCAAAGACCACACGGATCGTTTTTTTACGTTTATGATAGACACCATGATGGGGTATATACCACACTTTGCCGTTTTCCACATGTAGATCGTCCGATGGTACTTTCTCTGCATATCCTTTTTTGATAATGTCACTCATAAAGCCTTTATACTCAGCTGCATAGGTCTGATCCTTCTGGAATTTCATTTTTAGTGACATTGCTCGTTGCTCTGCCATTTGGCAGTTGTTTGGCATGATAATGTTTGGATTATCTAGAGAAAGAGGTAAACTGTAGTGGCCATCTTTAAGAGAAACCGAGCTTGATACAATCTGCATGAACTTTCGGTCATCAGCTGACATTTGTCTTTCCTCTTCATACTCTTTCTCTGGAAAGTCGTTAATATATTGTCTTTCAATTAGCTTCTCAAGGTGAACAATTGAGATCCTGTTCACTAATGCCACGGGGGTTTCATCATCCAGATCTGAGGAAGCATTAAGTGGACCATTAACGACCCATCCTAACAGTGTTTTCACTGCATATGGGCCATTTCCTTGGCTATTTATAACTCTCCATGGTTCCATAGCCTTTGGAGTATTTACTCCAATAAGAAGTCCCACGTCAGCATCTATTTCTTTTATTTGGATGTCCTGCAGATAAGGCCATTTCTTGAGGTCCGCCTGGGTAAGAATGTTTCTTTTGGTAACAGGGATTTTGTTCTGAGTGTAAACCTTGGGCAAGTTTATATATGTGCCATCTTCCATATGTCCCACTTCTAGACCCGTTACCTCAAAACTCCTGACTGTTTTCTCTGTTCCCATCGTTTGAAGAAGGACTTCAGTTCTCCGTCCTCTAGCACCAAGCTGCCTCATGAGCCCTTTTGGGCAAAATGTGTCGGTGCTACCAGGGTCCAGGAATGCATAGGTCAGTATGCTTTTATTTCCATGGCAGAGTTTCACCTTCACTGGCACTATGGCAAGTATGCTGTCTTTACCAGCCCCGATTCCTTCACCTACTCCTACTGAAACAAGAGCACTGCTGATGGATGTCTCATCAGGCCTTGCTCCCCCACTCTGCTGCTCTGCCTTACCATGTTTAAAGTTCTCAGTTTCAGGCTTTGAAGATCTTTTAATGTGCAGAATAGTTGGGTGCTTAGCATGACAGATTTGACAGGTCATTCTCCTATTACAGTTCCTGCTCAAGTGCCCCACCTTCAGGCAGCCAAAGCATAGTCCTTTCTCTTTCAGAAACTCAATTTTAGCTTCATGAGATACTGAATGTATTTTATGGCATTCAGCTAAAGGATGTTTACTTGTACAAAAAGTACATGAGGTGTCATTGTTAGTGGAGGAAATGTAGCTTTTAACAGGATATTTGTCTTCTTTGAGTTTCTCTGCACGGCTGTCTGACACTATAGCCACTGTGGTTGCAAAACTGCTCCCTTTGCTCTTATTTCGATATGGATCAACAAGAGTCTTGGTCTTGAAAGCCGCCTTTGTACTGTTAAGTTGATCGGGAATGTCACCAAAGAGAGGGTCTTGAAGTATTCTAGCTTGTCTTTCAATAAATACAACAAGGTCATGTAATCTTGCTCTTTCATGGCTCCGCTCCAGAATATCACAAGCTGCTGTTCTCCACTTCTCCCTTAGTTTGTAAGGTAGCTTTGAAAGAATGAGCCGTAGGTTGGATGGCAGGTCCAGCTCCTCCATGTTCTGCAGATCCCTCATTGCCTTACAGCAGCCTCTCAGAAAAAGTGCATAACAGTGCAGTGACTTTCCATCCTCTGCCTTTATAGTGTTCCAGTTGAGAGCTTTTCCCATATATGCGCTTGCTATCTTGAGCTCATCTCCAAAATGCACTTTTAGCAGTCTCCTAGCTTCAGCAAAGCCACTATTAGCATCCATGTGAAGGCAGCTTCTCACCAGTTCCCTGCAGGATCCTGAAGTATATTGTTCCAGGTAATATAATCGATCCTGGTTACTGGTGGTTTTCTCCTCAATGCCATGTTGAAATGCCCTCACAAATATTTGATAATTCAGGGGATTGCCATCAAAGACTGGGATTTCCCTAGTGGGCAGTGATGCTTGTTTTTGTTGAAGTACAAGTAAATTAACAATGTCATTTTGTCTTTGCATCACAGTCAGGAAATTGTCATTATTATTTGTCCCTGTAATTCCTGCATCTCTAGCTGTTTGTTGAGAGCTTTGATTTGCATGATCAATATTTTCTGGTGGTCTTGGTTGTTGGTGTAGAAGCCTTTGAAGTGGTGTCTTGGGAATGGCTCCGAACTCAGCAAAGGAAATTGGAGACGGCTCTGCATCCATTGACATATGTGTTTTTAATCTGTAGTCCTTTAAATAGTCATTCATGCCATCATATTTGCCTTGTGTTGGATTTTGTGAACCAGTCTCAAAGTGCTCCAGGACTTTCATTTTTGCATCAGATTCAGCTAGGCTGGCTTCCATTTCTATCCTTTCGGATCTAGCTTGCAGTTGAGCCTTTTCCATTTCAAGTGCATGCTTTTCCTTTAATCCTGCTGCCCGGGCAAGGAGGGCAGCTCTTTCTGTGGCCATTTTGAGGTGGATTGAGGAAGCAGAAGAAGTTGCTGATCCTGCTTTTGAGCTCCTCCTGGTTGATGCATTGGAAACACTGTCATGGGGTTCAATCAGTATCTGAGGATCCATTTGAGAGCTTTTCCACATTTCCACATCCTTAATGAAATTCGTGAATGCAGACATTTTTGGTTCATACCAATCTATTCTCTCAGTTTCCCTTATTTCCTCAGATAAAAGCATTTGAACAATTCCATGACATTCCATAAATTCATTGAGTAACATCTTGAACGTTGCAACAGCTTCATCCACCTTTTCCATATTTCCACCTCGCACCAGTAATGGGTTAATTTCATTCATTCTGCGGGTGCATGCTCCAAGTTTTCCTCTTCGGGATTGGCTGAGAGTTTTAAATCTCTCCTCTGCCGCGGCAACATCAGCTGGAGGTATATCAGGATCCATTGTTTATTTTATTTTTTCTTCACTTAATCCACATGATATAAAGTCATTAATATTTCCAAGAACAGCTCTTCGCGAATCCTGTTTTTGTGCCAAATATTCCTTTAACGTCCGCTTCCTTAACTGCGTGATAGTTCGTTAATGCATTTCATTGTTTAAGCATTCCAACAGCAATTGCGGATTATCTTCAGTAAGCATCAGGATATCACTGGATGGATTTCCAGTTTCGTTTTGTCAAACATCCGTAACTATGCACACATCAGTACTTGCATTGTTTGACGAAGCGATCCCGTTGTAAACAGCGTCTCATTCATAAGTTCCGGGCCGGCATGGTTTACTCACGGCCTCCTCCTCGGCACTTTAGAACGTCCGTTCGCTGTTTCCAAAGCAGAGCTGAAATCCACACGAATCCTGTGCTTGTCCTTCGAGGTCTTTATCCACAGTTTACAGAGTCTTTTGACTAATGTGGTGGCGTCTTGATCCTTGTCTACAATTTAATAGCCACCTCTATCAGGGTTGTGGGTTTTGACGCGCCTCTCTTTGTTTCCAAACAATTCAGCGGAGATCGTAGTTGAATCAGATGAGCTTTATTCATTGATCCACACGGTACATACAGGAGGACACATTTCTTCGCTTCATAGTAACTCAAAAGTGTATCATTTTCCAAAGTAACAAAAAGAACACGGTCAAAAGACTTTTCCGTTTCCCCGTCTATCACCCTCAGCTGTGTCCTATCAACCTACCATATATAGGCATAGCCATGCACGTGATACTGACGCACATATCACAAATAATAAGTGAGCCTTAAATTAATGCATTTTAAAACATAATGTGACTCACAAAAATAGCCAATAATTTACAGTATAATCTAATTTATATTATTAATAAGCCTAACATTCAGACAATAATAACAAAAGGTAAAATGGCTCTAACACCAACTCTAAACATTCATTAAGGTTAGCTTAATAAAAACACCAGTAACATAACATAAAGTACGCAGGGTTGACTTACCGAAGAAACTGTATTCATGGACGGTCTGTTTTAACCGCAGATCAATCCTATATGTGCATGACGAATAGTCCACCAGGAACCAACACAACAAACACGGCCGAGTTCAAGTAGTGTTCTCCTCATGAGCTGAGCCGCTGTAGCATCACGGAGCCAATGGAGCTAACGGAGCTAGCAGAGAGGAGCTAGGAGCAGCAGTCCCGTTTTCATGATGAAGGGGGAATCTAACTATATACAGAATATGTTTTTGTGGATCCAGGCTAGAAACATGTTCATTTTCTGATGTTAAGTTGGACATTTTAACATAGGGTCTACGGGAATTGCTCCCATCTGCATCCATCGCCTACAGTTTGCAGCATTGGGCTTCACCGCACTGTCCCGGGGTTTGCCGCTTGTCTCTGATAGGCCAGAAGTCGGTTTGATTGCATTCGGACTCGATTGCTTATCCTGTCTGAGTAGCCCGGATGATGCTGCATCGCAATTTTTGACGTGGAATTTTATACACCGAATTTTTGGGATCTGAATTTGAACATTCGAATTTTTTTCAGTTGAATTTTTACATTTTTATTTCACATAGGTCAATTCGGAGCAAAAACATTCAGATACATGATTTTCAAAGTAATTATTTTCAATGCTATAAATTCGGTGTCTAATACAATTCAAATACTTCTGTCTCTTGTTTGCTTCCATACTCCCCTGAAATGAATCAGGCACCGCTGCTGAGAAGGTGTGTTTTATCGCAGCGAGACGCAACAATACTAATTGTGGGCTTATCATGTTTATTCGGCCACAACAGAAAAAAAACTCTCGCTCTCTCCAGAGGGGCAGGTCAGCCAGAAAACGCAAACGGTCTGTTGCCCGGGCAACATTAGCCCAGAGATGTTCACAAGTCTTTTTTTGCAAGTCCAAGTCAAGTCTCAAGTCTTTGTGGGGTGAGACTTGATCAAGTCTCAAGTCTTTGGTCACGAGTCCAAGTCAAGTCTCAAGTCTCTAAAAAATAAAAGTCTCATGTCTCTTCTGGTTGTAATAAGCCTTCTATTGTCTGCTGCTATCCAGTCTGTTAAGAATACTGCACAGCTATATCTAAGAAATTCAAAGCATTTACTGTATTATTATTTATCACTCCTATATCTATTAGCATACAGTATCAGTACTGATTAGTTGTTTGTTATATGATCACTTTAAACAGGCTATTGCAATGCAATATGAGGAAAAACATCACAGTTTAGCTAAATGCAAACAACTTATAAGCAAAACACTTCAGAATCAGAAATCAGAATCACAAATACTTTATTAATCCCCCGCAGGGAAACTGTGTTAAAAGTACTTCAAAGTAAACATTTGTTCTGTGCCATTTGCAACTAAAAAACTATTGCTGCAATATTATCTGAAATATACTGAACTGGTGATATTAAAACATGACCTGTTCCAAAAGAGATATCTACCATTAACACCATTTACCAGCCAGATGCTGGTAAATCATGCAAGTGGCTGGTACTGTATGTTGCACGCACCAGACAAAAAATAACAATGGCAATCTATTGAGTGGCTGGTAACATTTCAACATTCACTAGGCTAGCCATTTGGCCAGTGGACAAAAATGTTAAAATTTGACCTCTGCAACCGTATTGTTTAATTACACTGGGTCTCTAATGACATATTTTAAGTCTACTATAAATAAACATATTCCTCTATCCTCTCACTCAAACCCAGTGTAATGGTAACCTGATAAACCTGTAACATTAACGTTACGTGGTCAACAATAAACCTGTAACCTGCCTATAAACCGACAGATGTATTTATGTATGTAACTATGTATTTGTCTACGTTTAACGTTAGCCAGTAGATGGTGGCAGCGGAACGTAATGATTAACGTTACCGACCTTTTGTATGTCATGTCAAGAGTTGGATGTCAACGCCACTCAACGCAAACAAGTGTGACAAGCAAACATTCACTCATCTTTCAAATATTCAGTTACAAAGCTAGTAGCAAGCTAAGTTAACATTACATAGCTGATGCTGAGCTAAACATGTTTGCTAACCGTCCATATGCGTTAATGTGACTGACCTCTCCGGGTGAGTTTTCAAGTGCCTGATGAAATTTGACGCTGTTGCACCAGCATCCTTGATTTTAATATTGCAGACTTTGCAGTGTGCGCTCCTTTTGTTGGTGCCGCCGGCGTTTTTGTTCGAAGTTTTTATAGTTGAACCCAGAGCCATATAATAGAAGAGTTATGACATCTCCGTTCACTCCAATGGACCACTTTTTTACAGCAATGGTGGATCGTGGAGCCTCTCATTCGTTCCCCGGAAGTTAGCGCCAAGGCTAGCAGAGCTGTGGAGTTGCAGCATAATAGACCGTTCGTGACGGACTTTTAAAGGTAAGAAGAAGTTTAAAGATGTATATTGCGGATATTATCAGTACATCTGATTCAATTGAACATGTGTATTAAAGGATGTCAGTGGATTATCCCTAAATTAGTAGATTTAGGGAACGTTTACAGATAACAGATCAAGCTAGGATACCGAAGCAAGTTAGCAACACACGTTGAACAGCCTTTTAATTGTAAATTCCGTTCTCTTAATGTCTATTTGGTCCAACGTTGTTGAATTAGAGAAGAGGGGCTTCTAAACGGGATTGTATGCGGGGGTGGAGGGAGTTAAATATTAGATAAATATAACTTTGGTGCGTGTAAGAGTGAGTGTTTTTAGCAGAGCCATATTGTGTCCTTGTGATTATGTTGATTATTACCTGTGTGTATAATGTTGCAGCTCAGCTGATTTTGGATTGATGGCAAAGGGAGAGGAACTTAAGTGAGAGTGAACACACAAGGTAAGTTTAATACTAATGTTTTATATAAGTAAGCATACTAAACATGTATTATATCACTGTATTATATAAGTAATCTTGTTAGTAACCGACTGTATGGCAGGTGGAGGGGCAGTGATGTTACAGGTGGAGGAGCAAAACTGCAAGACTGCAAACTCACAAGACAGAGAAATCAAAGTTTGTTCTCCAGAGAAGAGGTTGATTTCACTTCAATTTTTTCATATTTTCTAAAGATGTGGAAATGGCACAAAAAAAAACTTGAGAGCTGTAACCAAGACAACTGTAACAACATGAGTAGACAGCCACCAAGGTTTTTCAAGTCCCTCTCTTACTCCATTTTGCCAACCCAAACTTCCATGTACATGACGGGACACCTTGCTTGTTTTTGTTGTTTGCGCTCCTCTGGCAGGTGGAGGGCAGTGATCCCTTCCCTTCTTCCCTCAATCTTTGAGACTAATGTAAGTAGAAGACATGGCACTGTAAATGTTCGAACATTTAAAATATTATACCACTTAAAAATAAGAAATATTACTTTTGTTACTAAGAGTTCATACTTATTATACCTGTGTCACCTTTCACACTATAGCTGTGATCATGAGCTATGGGCTTTGTAGATACAGGTCCCGGGGTGAATCGTGGTGCAGGGGCCCTTCTCTTTTTGACCACAGGGCGATGCACGAAGATGGTGGGTATAGCCTCTGCTCTCAGCCTAGTCTTGCCCTTTTTTGTCTTGACAAACTGGTCTGCATCAAAATGTGCCTGCGGAGTGACTTGAGGTTACTTCACACACAGAACAACTCAGTTTTGTCTGCCCACATACATATTCCATAGTGGTTGAATACACAGTATTAGGAAACACTTTATACTTACTGGACATGTTATACTCATTACATACTGTATATACAATATGACCAAGAATGTGAGACAACTTTATAGAAATTCATATCACATCTGTTACTGATGCCATTTGTCATATACTTTGTTAAACTCACAAATAATAAAGTTCCATAACTTCAGTTGGGAACAAAGACCACACCTTATCTCCCCAAGGCAATTTCCCATCCAATAGGTGTGCTATATAGGTGTGTATAACCCTTTCTCCTGTCTGTTACTCCCTCTTTCAGCACAAGAACCAGAGGGGGATTCAATGGAGCCTGAATACCTGCACTGAGACCCTCACCCTGCACCCTGAGTCTCAACTCAGTGTTTTTCAAGCCTTTCCCTGTTTTTTGTATTAAACAAAACATTAAGCTTTCCCAATGGTGTGGTTTTCGTTTTGTGAAAAAGTGCAAATGCAGTGTTTGTATATAAATCACATATTTTTTTGCTGTTGGTCGTGAAATTGCTCCTGCTGACTTGAGCCAGCCATTTTTTCCTCCGCTCTGTGTCAGTGGGGAAGCTGTACATTCGTACTCCTTTCTCTGAGCGATTGGAGCATCAGGCAGCACAGCAAACCATGGTGGCGACTAGGAGGCAGCACAGCAAACCATGGTGGCGACTAGGAGGCAGCACAGCAAACCAGGACAACACGGAGGAAAAGGCACAGACAAACTGCATGATATGCTATTCAATGTTTATTGAATTCCATGTATTTGCAATGGATGTTCCTAAAACAACACATTTAACATCATCATCATCATCATGCTGCTGCTGCTAGTCCTTTGATAGTCACCTGTCGGTCTCCTGTCCTTTCTGAAAGCCATAAAGATGACATTAGTCATTTAGATAACTTGTGTCCTCAATTACCATGGTTACTGAAACTACCATGAATTTAAGAAAATGGTAGACATTAATCTAATCTGAATTTTAAAGCATTACTTTAGATCCCCTCCCTCTAAATATATCAATAAACATTAGAAAGTGATGCTCCTGACTACCATACAAGTTTAAGAAGATAATATTGGTTTTAAAGAATTCAAAGCTATAAATAAACAGCAACAGGCTCTTTAACCAAGGCACTGTTAGCCTAACATGTAAACTAGTTGTTCACACTAATCCTAATATTATCACTTAATATTAGCAAATTCTATTTTATTTTTTAAAACATATTGATGTAAATACATACACATATCGATTTGTTGTATAAATATTGCAAATCAAAACCTTTATTCACTAATAATTACCAAAAATCGTAGTTCTATCTCCTGTTATCAATGCATTCACATTGCCCGCCATGAACTTCCGGGGAACGATCCTCTTCTACATGAACCACGTGACGATAACCGTTTTTGGACTTCCGTTGTCGTAACTCTTCTATTATATGGCTCTGGTTGAACCTAATTACAAGCGGTACAGCTGCAGGTGTGCCGCCGGTCGCCATGGTGTTACCATGATGTTAATGTTAATGTTAAAGGTGGGGTAGGTAAGTTTGAGAAACCGGCTCGAGATACACTTTTTGTTATATTCCATGGAATGCTCTTAACATCCCGATAGCCGGCCCGGCTAAAGTAACTGGATGGCCTACCTGCCTGTCAGCCTTCCATCGGGGCACAAACTTATCTCGTGCCCTCATTGGTCATGTGCGCGTTCGTGTGTGTTGGAGGAGGGGCTCTGTGAGGAAGTGGCAGATTTTCTCCGGTTGTGTATTTTCAAATTCTAGCGATCTCGAGCTGGTTTCTCACACTTACCTACCCCACCTTTAATACGCCAAAAATAGAAAACACAATGATTGTTCACGAGTCCCAAAACACGAGTCCAAGTCGAGTCTGAAGTCTTTTGAGCAGGAGTCCAAGTCAAGTCTGAAGTCTCTGTGTGTGCGACTTAAGTGCGACTCGAGTCCGAGTCACAGACTCGAGTCCCCATCTCTGCATTAGCCCATAGCTATGCACGTCCCTGCATAGGCCTTACTGTATTAGGATCATTGTTGATCAAGTAGCAGACCAGATCAAGTGGCATACCTTCAAAATAAAAGCATAGAACATGTCAGTTATTAAAACACTTTTGTAAATCAATTGTAGTTTAATCGTAGGCCTGAAAACACAAACATTTTTCGTGAATTATACAAGTTATAAAGCACAACCAGACACTGGTGATAAATGCGAGTGTGATTAGACTATATGAAGGTGTGTGTGATCCTCGTCATCCTGGACAAACAACAGCTGATCGATGGGCTGCTGCCATGGCAACGACCAGAGCGTCAACATGTCCGTGGGGTCGACACGTCATGAGAAGAGAGAGCTCGCTGAACTAAAGGATGATAAACTACAGGTAATAACTGAACATGTTTGTTATGTGTCTGATTATTCGACATAACTAAAGCATGTGTTCTCCTCTTCAGAAAGAGGAGCCAGTGTTCCTGCAGTGGCACGCGCAGACACAGCAGCAGGTCCACGAGCTGCTGAAAAAAACTCCGGAAGAACTTCAGCTGTAAGTAGCGCCAACGAGCTAACGCTAGCTTAGCAACGCGTTAAACATAACGAGTTAACACTGAGCTAACTGTAAGCACATAAAACTCGGGAACATATAGTACATTTAGAGTGTTTAGAACAGCACCTCTATTTCTGTCGAGTCGAAACCAAACAGGTACAACTTCCGCACACTGCGCGTGCTCACTGCGTTCACTAAAACGACGCTGAAGTTGGCTTCCGATTCAGAGCATCCGATTCGGCAGTTAAGGGGAAAGTTAAGGGACATTTAATTTACAGCGCTGAGCAAACAATCCTCCGTGTTTGAACCTCTTAAATCGCTGCATAGCGGATTTATTTGGACTGGATTATCTCAGAGTCTAAAGATTATTTATAACACAGTTTGAGATTTGTGAAACCTTTATTCTATTTGTGAAAATACAAAAAAGGGAGATTTCAGTGCTTTTTTTTTTACATGTAGTCCACATTAGACCAGGTCCTGATCTGAAACCACTAGACCTACACTCATCAAATCTGGACTGGATTATCCCAGAGAGTCTAAAGATTCTTTATAACCCAGTTTGAGATTTGTGAAACCTTTATTCTATTTGTGAAAATACAAACAAGGGAGATTTCAGTGCTTTTTTTTTTTTTACATGTAGAGCACATTAGACCAGGTCCTGATCTAAAACCACTAGACCTAGATTTATCAAATCTGGACTGGATTATCCCAGAGACTCTAAAGATTATTTATAACACAGTTTGAGATTTGTGAAACCTTTATTCTACACTGAACAAAAATATAAACGCAACACTTTTGTTTTTGCTCCCATTTTTCATGAGATGAACTCAAAGATCTAAAACATTTTCTATATACACAAAATAACCATTTCTCTCAAATATTGTTCACAAATCTGAAAAAATCTGTGATAGTGAGCACTTCTCCTTTGCCGAGATAATCCATCCCACCTCACAGGTGTGGCATACCAAGATGCTGATTAGACAGCATGATTATTGCACAGGTGTGCCTTAGGCTGGCCACTATAAAAGGCCACTCTGAAACGTGCAGTTTTGCTTTATTGGGGGGGTCTGGGGGGGGTCTGAAAACCAGGCATTATCTGGTGTGAGGGGTAGGATTAGGATTAGGGTTAGGGGTAGGGTTAGGGTAATGTTGTGAATTGAGTGGCCTGTGTTCGTCGTCCATAACATACGCCTGCCCATACCATAACCCCACCACCACCATGGGCCACTCGATTCACAACATTAGCCTAACCCTAACCCTACCCCTAACCCTACCGGAAAATATGTCTCAAAATTCCGTGTGTGTAAAAAGACGATCCATAAGCAGAAATGTGAGATCCACGAGCAGAGATTTGAGATCCGCAAGCGCATTTTTGGTCGACAAATACAAAATGGATTCACAAATGCCTGATCGAAAGTTTTAAATGTTAAAGAGATATTCACAGATGTTTTTTTTATTTGTGAAAATATTTAGCGTATTTGCAGATCCGTTTTACACTTGCACATTTATTTGTGAGTTTGCAAATCTTTTAAATGCATTTGTGGATGGTGTTTTACATTTACAAATCACATATTTACACACAAATTATTTTTATGTTCACACAAATAATTATGAGACATATCTATGCCCATAAGCGCTCTATCCACACAACTGCGCCGAGCACTTGACTTTATGCAGGAAGCCAGACAGTGGGACATTGTACGAAAAGTCAGCACACTCAGCACGGATAGTGCGCAACATGATTGCAGCGTCCAGGCAGCTCCCGTTCGAGCATATGCCTTGAGCTGCACATAGCTCCAACGATCCATCACACACACACACACACACACACACACACACACACACACACACACACACACACACACACACACACACACACCCACACACACCATTTGTATTGTATTATTGTATGAGAGAGGTTCCAGGTTGAATTGAGGCGAATATTTATAATGTTCAGAAGTTGTTGTGTTTAATATTCATGAGAATATTTGTCATTGTTCAAATGATAATAAACATTAGCATAAAGCATATTTGTCCACTCATATGTTGATAAGAGTATTAAAAACTTGAAAAATATTCCTCTAAGGTACATTTAGAACAGATAAAAAATGTGCGATTAATTTGCGATTAATCGCGATTAACTATTTTAATCGACTGACAGCCCTAATATATATATTAAATGTACCTGTAGTTTTTGCACACCTGGTGGTAAAAAAAAGACTAGTAGTGAGCAAATGACATGAGCATTACTACTATGAACAAAACAAAGCCAAGAACAGTTTTGACTCTCGTCAAGCGCCATCATTTCTATGATGAAGTTAGAGATAGTTTTAGCCCTGGGGTCGTCTCTGGCAAACTTCTTGCCTTTTTCAAAAGCCTCGTCTTTGCCTTTGCCTTTGCAGCTGGCTTTGGATTCGCCGCTAGTTTAGCAGCGCAGGCGTCTTCGTACGCTTTTAACACACCATCGTAGCGATGGCGATGTTTCAGGTGACTAATCAGGTTGGAAGTATTATAGCTCGTTGCCTTTTTCCCTCCTCGTGGAACTTCTGCATTGCATTTGTTAATACAAATAGCAAGCGAACTATCTAACTCTGAAACTTTGAAATAGTCCCATACTACCGACGACATGTTTGTTTACTGTCCTGGCTTCACGGCCGCACACAGCCAGGCATGAGTTAGGGAGCGCTGGATTTGTGAAAAACTCCCCTCTTCCTAAACCACTAATACCACAGTACTGGCAAAACGGGAGGAGCCGAGTGAAAAACAAGCGCCCCTCATCCCAATCCACCCACACCGCAGTATTTTTTTCTTTTTCTTTACCCAAAAAATATATTGTATATTATCGGGGCTATTAATACTGTTATCGGGTTTATCGGGATGACGTCATAATTCCTAATATCGGACCGATAATTATCGTGCACCACTAGTTATAAAGAATCTTTAGACTCTCTGAGATAATCCAGTCCAAATAAATCGGCTATGCAGCGATTTAAGAGGTTCAGACACGGAGGATTGTTCGCTCAGCGCTGTAAATTAAATGTCCCTTAACTTTCCCCTTAACTGCCGAATCGGATGCTCTGAATCGGAAGCCAACTTCAGCGTCGTTTCACTAAAGTCCAACGACATTAGCAGTGTTGGAAGAAGTACTCAGATCCATTTCTTATGTAAAAGTACCAATACACTACAAGTTAAAGTCCTCATTTCAAAATGTTACTTTAAAGTTTAGTAGAAGTACAAAAGTATAAGCAGTCAAATATACTTAAAGTACAAAAAGTACTCATTCTGTAAAATGGCCCATTTCAGAATAATATAAAGTACAACATTATTATTAGCTAAATGTATACTTTAAATAGCAAAAATAAAATCACTTGTTATACAGAATGGATCTTTCACATTATTATATTATTATGGTTATCATATTATCCTGTTTTTATACTAAGAGCATTTTAATATTTTAGTTTTTCAATGTTTACCAAATAGAGAAATGTGAAATACTGTGTAGATTAGTAGGCTACAGTGCTGCATTATACCATAACAGAATATCATGTGTTTTACATGTAAAAAGTAACTCTGAGTGTTAAATAAATGTAGTGGAGTAAAAAGTATGAGATTTGCCTCTGAAAAGTATAAAGTAGCATTAAATGGAAGTACTCAAGCTAAGTACAAATATGTCAAAAAAAGTTCTTATTAAGTTAACCTTGTTAATAATTAAGTAACCTTAAAGGTCACCTATCATGCTATTTTTAGGCAATAGCATAGGTCTCAGATATATACAAATATATAAAAAAAACATGTCTATGAAGTGTTTTGCTCAAAATACCAAACAGATTTCCATTCTAGCCATGCCTCTAATCCCTCTATTTCACTTCCTTTTTCAAAAGTGCTGATTTTATTCATAAAGCTTTAAAAAAAAAAAGGAAATTGATAAACAAAAGAGGGGCGGAGCTTATGCCTGCTCATGAGGGAGATTTTAGCGGCAGATACTGCGGTGATGAAACACCATATCATGGATTATCATGGATTATTTCTGAAACAGTATGGAGCTCAAAGGCTTTCTCTCTTGCCGGTTATACCACAAGGTGAGTTCCTTTTTATTTCCTGCTTCTTCACACACATGCTCTCCAGTACAGGTTAGCTCTGAGTGTTAGCGATGCTAATGTAAACACCGACCATATTACGTCCAAAACAGTCGGGCATTGTTTCTGATAGCAATGTTTCTGATAGTGCTGTGGGTCTGCATTGCCGACATGACGTCAAATCGCCGCAAAGCTGGATCAGCTCCGCTGTAGCCCCCGTTTTTAGAGATTTGGGTACAGAGGAAAAGAGAGAGGGTTTTATTTTCCGACGCTGCGTGAGTTCCCTGACACACCGGGGACACATATTTATGTATAAAAGACATAAAAAAGCGAGTCATGATAGGTCCCCTTTAAGGTCACCTATTATGCAAAATCCTCTTGTTCATGTATTGTATACACAAAGGCATGTCCCCTGTTTGTAAAGAGATTCTGAAAGTTTCAGGAACAAAGATTCTCTCTCTTTTTGTCCTGATCCATTTATATAAAAACCTGTCTGAAAATGAGCTAATCAGATTTTGACCACTTTATGATGTCATAACGATTTTTTGGGTTGTGTAACCATTAGCCAATAACCAACCAAGGTAACACCGCCCCCCCACCTTATCACCTGAATCTCCTCCTAGAGCACCGTTGTGTTCTGTTTAACCAAATATCTCTCAGAGGGGCGTTTGGAGTGGCACCTTATTTGCATTTAAAGTAACAGACAGAGAATCAGCACTTTTGATACAGGGCTGAAACAGAGGAGATTATGGGTGCTGCAATGCATGATCTGTTGGGTATTTCGAGATGTTTTGTATATCTGAGACCTATAATATATTGATGAAAAACAGTACAATAGGGGACCTTTAATTGCATATCTCTTTCATTAGAATTAATGCATAATTTAATAAAACAGCCTGCAGCTGTATTGACTCTATATTTAAAACTTGTTGTTAATAATAATAATAATGCATTACATTTTTTGTTAGAGCACTTTTACAGGTGCTCAAAGCTTTACAATTGCATATTACACATATTAGACATGTACATGTCATTACTGTGGACATTACCCACAGGAGCAAATGTACAGGAGCAAAATAAAGTGTCTTGCCCAAGGACACAACGGCCTGACGCAGTGGCGGCCGAGGCGGGTTTCGAACTGGAGTTTACCAACGACCCTTGATCTGATGATCAACGCTCTAAGCACTGCGCCAAAAAACGCAATCTGTTGTTGATATGTGTCCCTGGTCTTGGTCCTCTTTAACTGCATAGAATGGTCAGTTGTCTTTTTTCATCAACAATTGAGGTTTTTTATTAATATTTGTAGTTTTCTATTTTTAATTTATTTAGGAAATGTACCTTCTGTAGTTTTTTCTATATTGAATACTAGGAATAACGTTCAGGGTTTTCAGATTTTATTGTAGAATGCAAACTCTTTCTAAAACGGAGATATTCCCCAAAGAAATGGAAACCCCTCAATGACCCTGATGATTTCTTAACACTTAACAGGCTCTATTTCTTCTCATAATTCAACACGTTCTCACTCCCAACTCGTCACATATTGACGGACGGTCAGGGCCAGGGGCGGACTGGGACTACAAATCAGCCCGGGACTCTCGACCGGCCCACTTCGGTAGCGCCGGCCCACCGCAGACTTGTATTATCACTGGTCCCACCATTGTAACCACTGGCCCGGAGCATTCGTCCAAAAAAATGAAGAAAATGAACACATTTGTTGCAATAGTAATGTATGCACTAACTACATTACTAGTATACTTGTACTACAACATTTGAATCATCAGTTCTCATTTTCCTCAATTGTTCATATTTGGTTTATTAAAATAATGATATTGTGGTCATTGTTAAAAAATGTCTGCTATTATGAGTATTATTAGTTGTATAATGCACTTTCTGCCTTCCTGTCATTAGGAGTTAGACATGTAATGGCCATGTAATTGATTTGATTAGAGCCTTCATTATTCTAAACTGCTGGGACATTTCGCCAATACCTTTATATTGTCTACTCTTCACTTACTTGTCAGCATAGGTCGGCATTGATGTACAGAGCCGACAGAAGACCTTGTTTGTATTGGCATCATATTGAGAGGTGCAGCCAGTGACGCGTCCTAAAACCAGGAAGTAAGCTGCTGGTTCCCTCGACGAAAGCAATGGGATTTCTCCACAGGGTTTTGGATAATAGCTGGAAATAAGGTCTGTGGAAAACAAACCTGTTTGATAAATGCACGTTTTGTTCAGCCGGATAATCTCCACATGTCTACCCTACTTTTATAATTTTCGAATCATAAATCTAATCGATAGATTACAAAAGGGTTTTAGGATGCGTCACTGCACCACTCCATCGATCAAGCTGGCTGAAACTTTCTCTCCCTCTTCTTCTCATGCTCCCTGTCACTCTCCTTTAACTCCTCCGGTGACTTTCTTTTATTTGAAGATTGTTTTTTGCACGGCGCTTGACCGGTTACCGCTGGTATTAAAAACATTTGGCGAATGGTTAGGTGGTTAGGTGGCGCGATAATCTGTAGTGAAGGAGCGCGCTCCCGCTCATGGGAGCCTGCTCGCGCTGCGCTCCGCAGCAAACAGCTGTTTGCTTTTCACCCAACAACGACAACCGACTCACGGAACGCTATGTTGTAGCGTTAATAAACGAAACAATTTAACTAAATTGCTAGTCAAGATACCAATACCACAGGAAACATTTTTTTAAAGCAATATTTTGCTCGAGCGGGCAAGTGGAAAGTACGTTATGCTGGCCCGGGGTGTCTAAATAGTGCTTCCGGGCCAGCGGGCCATTTAATGTCGAGCCCTGCCGGTTACCGGCCGGCCCACATCGTCCGACCGGCCCACTTCAGTACCGGCCCACCGGGATTCGTCCCGAACGTCCCGATGGCCAGTCCGCCCCTGGTCAGGGCCCCTCCCCGTCACACCATTACGCACAGGGTACCCCTTGAGCGTCAGTTTTCAACGGGCAGGGCGTCCCATATACCTTCATAGACCTCCCATAGCGTTGATAATAGACGCCATGAGAACGCTCCCCGCTGCATCGAAATTCAACGAGCGCATTCCATTCTCAGCAGAAGCATATGGTGCGAGACGTCATTGCAACACATTATGCTCTTTATATATAGTTTATAAAAAATGAAAATTGTAATTTTCATACTCTGTGATAGGCCTCGGTGACAGTTAGGCAAAAATAATAGGCTTATAGGCATTTTTTTCTCTTGTGTGAAGTTGAGATGATGCATGCTGGGTAATGAATTATTTACATGGATGTAGGCTACGCAATATAGCGAGAAATTGTTCTACAATTGTGTCTGATTTTTCAATACATCACATTTAACATGGCATGACGTAGTATACCTTTTGTACAGATGATCAGTCTTCCTGAAACTTTTTGGCCGGCTTTTATAGAAATTAATGTAATCGTAGCTGTCACTGCCCGATCTGTACTGCGCATGTGCGAGATGGTCTCCGGACGGCACCCAAGATGGACACTTGACACAGTGGCTTTTAGCAAAGCTCAAAAATAAAACTCGAGAGAGATGAGTTATTGTTATTACAACGTGACTTCACTATTATTTAACAACTCTTTTTATTGGGTTCTTTTATTTGGGGTTAAGTACATTGTCAGAATAAGTGAGAAATAGATTTAACTTCTGTTAGACAGCTATCATACTGAATACATATTTAATGTGAATGTATGCAAAGATGTATGGCACAGATCGGGCAGGGGGACGGATCGGGTCTGTTTTCGGCGCGCACGTGTGACGTCATCTATGCGACGATTTTAAAGCACATCGCGATTTCCAGCAGGTAAGAAGCACCACAAACATGTGACAGAAATCAAGAAAATCATTCAATATTCAGCACAAACAGCCTTATGTCGGCCCAATAAGTCATTGTTGGAACATTTGCAAGTGCAGGGTAGTCGTCTTTTTTGCCTGTAAATCATTTTAAGACATTAAAAAAAGAAAGTATAACTTACTAATGTGCAGAATGCTCGCTATCTGCTACTAGCTATTAGCTAGCACAGATTATGTTGCCTTTGAAGTTTAACTTTATTCAAGAGGTGGCAAACGACTGACACCTGTTATTGCATGAAATAATATTTGTGATTGTTTATGAATGTAGTTATTATGTGTCAGTTATGTATTTTTAATGGGGTTATTTATTAAATGAATGACACAACAATAAAACAAATTAAATAGTCATAAAAGTTCACTAATGCCAAGCCCCTTAAATATTAGGTGACCTGTATTTTTCAGATAAGATCTTACAGGTTACAGTCATAGGGAATTGTATGGTTACCATTAATAATGTATTTCCAGTTACCTATGTTACCATAGCTCAAAACCGTCTTTTTGTAATCATGCTATGTTGATATTGTTCATTCTTTGACAAATATAACGCCACTTTAAAATGTAAGTTGTTCAATTCCTAATAATTTTTTCTTCTCTCAACAGATTCTTCTAAGTTATTCTGAAAGCTAAACTCCATTACAAGCTATAATAGCATCAAAACAAAGGCACTTTTAAGAGCCACGTCCCCATCGTTTCCCTGTCCTTGCTGTTGTGAAATTGTCCTATCTCTGTTGCTGTCTGTGTATCTCTGTCTGTGTAGCTGTGTATCTTATCTGTCCATCTTTCTGTTGTTAGTCCCTTTCTGTGTTTTTGTCACCATGAGTGATTCAGAGCACCAAGATCCATTTAAGAGCCTTGATGATTTTCTTGATAATGAAGAACTCAAAAATGAGATGGAAAGTCTTGATGACTTGATTGGTGAGCTTCAGGATGAGGAAGTAGCAGCACCAGTCCAGACACCTGAACCAACCATAAGGTGGACAAAGAGAGACATCGATGGAAACATAATATATTCGAGGCCAAGAACAAGCAGTAACCAGTCAAATGAGGGTCAGTATTGTTTATTATTGAAGATATTTAGGAAATCTAGATTATTTAGTCACCGGTGAGTTTATCAGATAAAGGAATATATGTATTCCTTGATGTTTAGGTATCAACATCAAACTAAAACCAACGATAACAATTGTTGACAATCAAAGTCAATTCATTATGATTATGGGGCCTGAACTGAAAATATGACTGCTTGTGCATTGTGCAGTTATGGGTAACAGGGACAATTTAATTTTAATCTTGTTGATTTGTTTTTGGTACAGCTGGTCCTTGTCGGAGAATTGATCCTCCCTTGGATGCGCCTGACACTAGCCATGAGTTGGCCTTTGCTCCAGACTGTTGGTATGTATTTTGTGTCTACGTAAGCCCTAAACAGAATATTTATATATTTGTATCTGATACTGAATCGGAAATGTAATGTTTGTAATCATAATATATTCATTTTGTAATAATAATAATAATGAGCAAAGCTGTTGCACCTCTCAAAGCCATAGCCACTCAGTACACTTTGATATTTTATAAAATAATATTGATTTATCATTCTATCTTTTTTAACAGAGTGTTTTCTACGAGATCTCCAGCACTCATTGAGCGATACCTCAGAGGATGTCCAGGAAGCATCAGCCCGAACTGCTCCTCTCATGGCTTCCTTGGATTGGGCAACTAGAAAAAGTCTCTTTTCAGAAAGGTGGAAGACAGAGAGGCCACGTCTGGTGAACAACACAGTGGAACAAGAAAATGTGGCAAACCACATCTGCCAACAGTGTGGGAGCAACCCAGCTGCTGTTTGTTGCAGTGACTGTCGACCAAGCCCCTTGTTCTGCGCTGAATGTGATGTAGGCATGCACACCAGACATGTCCTACACAACAGAGATGCCATGATAGCGGGATTCTTCCAGCCACTGCCTCCATCAACTGCTGTTGTGGATAAAGCCCTTTCCCGTTGTAACGATCAACTATCTAAAATAGTTGTGTTAATTAAACGCACAAGGGGTTCTTGAATGAAATAATATTATAAAGGTAAACAGAAATAATAAACGGATAATCTGCTCCTTAAACAATATAAACAGAGACAGATTTCATGCATGGATCCATTATATTGACAGTTTTTCAGCCAAACAACACAAACAAAATTAAACAGTCCGCTCTGCGATAAACAACAAGTGTCTTTACTGCCTAATCCAGGCTATTGTTCATTGACAAAAAAAGGCTGTTGCTCCTGCGCCCGTCGGCGGCAAAAACAGAAATGTTTGTAGGCCTTTTCAGGCTATATTCCACAAAAAAAGGAAACACGAGGTCCAGCGTGGCACAAAGGAGCGATCTCACCCTGTGTCGGAGAGAATCTCTCTCTATCTGTGTGCGTCCTCTCCAAGGAGACGTGCTTCCAGGTCGGTCGATGCAATATCCACATACGGTTACTTTCAGTTACTTCCCCATTGCATTTAAACATATATACATGCTGAGAAAACGTAACTATCCCGCTGAATACCCGCATTCACCACACACAGGCTTCCTCCTCCCGTGAGAACCACCTCTGGCATCCTGTTGACGCGCCCACTAAAAAGCCTCTGGGCGCGCCGAGACAGGTGAATATGCAAATGAGGCTTGCAGAACCACACCCTCAAACCTTACATAAAAGTGGACATTTAACGACTAGTTGCGAGGATAATACACATGCATCATAGATTTTCATTTCATTTGAATCTAAACTACATGCCTTAACCCTTTCCCCTGCCCCTACAGTTTATAAGAAACACTGAGATCAATCTGCGACTGTCACAGTTCCCCCCCCCCCCCACCGGAGGTATGAGGGGCTGCACCCCGAAGTAGGGCTTTAGGTTGACCACATTGATAGTGTCTATTTTCTTGTTTTGGCCGTTCCACTTTATCTGGTAATTGATAGGGCCTAATTTTCTCACCACTGTAGCTGGACCCGACCATTTAGGCGCAAGCTTTGCTGAGAAGTTCTCTGATGCTTTAGAGAGTGGGTGAGTGCGGACCCAGACCAGGTCTCCCAGCAGGAGTTGTGCACCTCTCCTGTGGGTATTATAATACTTGGCATACTCCAACTCTCTTTTTTACTTGTTCCACCATCTTTTGTTGTCTTTCCAGTAGTGTATATGTAGGTTGATGAGGTGGAGGGCTGATAAACCTCTCCAGTGGGCCTTTCAGGGATCTTCCGAGTGCCAGGACTGCAGGTGTTTGCCCTGTTGTCTCATGATAGGCAGCATTGACGGCAAAACGAAATTCCCTGATCCACTGATCCCAGTTATTATGTTGTGTCCCCACATAAGAAGCAATCATCGTTTTGATGGTCCGGTTGGACCGTTCCGTGAGATTGGCTTGAGGATGATAGCTGGTGGTGAACTTTTGTGTGACTCCCCAGGATTTGCATAGGTTGGCCATTTCATGGCCAGTGAACTGCGCTCCCCGATCAGAAACCAACTCACGTGGGACACCGAAACGGGTAAAGATCTCATCTTTCAAGATGGCGACAATTTTGTGAGTTTTGCTGTCTTTTAGGGGAAACATCTCAACCCACTTTGTGAAATAATCCACAACCACGAGGAGAAAGCAATTGCCTTTTTTACTGCGGGGAAAAGGTCCCATAAGATCAATCGCCCGCTTTTCCCAGGGCTCCTCCACCGGGGTAGGCTGCATGAACCCCGCTGGTTTTTGATTATCCACTTTGTAGGCCTGGCAGGTGTTGCAACACTTTACATGGGCCCATACATCCTTCCTAACAGACTGCCACCAAGCCACCTCAAGGATCTTAAGAAGAGTCTTAAGTCTGCCCAGATGTCCACTCAGGGGATGGTTGTGGAAGTACTCCAGAAAAGATATTACTCGACTCTTGGGAACCACTAGCTGATATTTGTCTCCCCCTACTCTCACAGGCGACCGCCGATACAGAATACCTTGTAACACAGTGTACCCTATCCTATCTGGCTTACAAATGGCAGCAGACTGTTTTGCCATGTCACTGATTTCAGGGTCCCTTTCCTGGGCCTCTCGTATGTCTGATAGGGTGGTTGGTAAGTCAGAAGCACAGTGAGAGGTGTTTGAGGCAACATACGCAGTTGCGGATGGATGTGCAATCGCTCTGGACAGAGCATCAGGCACTATGTTGTGCAGGCCTTTTCTGTATTGGACCCTAAATTGAAATTGCTGGAGTCGTAAGATCCACCTAGTCAGCCGGGAAGAGGTCTTCGGACAGTTGAAGGCCCAAGTCAGAGCAGCATGGTCTGTGTATACCGTGAATTATTTTCCCTCAAGAAAATGTCGCCACTTTTCAACAGCCCATACAACAGCTAGACATTCCTTTTCTGATGTGGAGTAGTTACACTCGGCTCCTCTCAATCCCCGTGAAGCATAAGCTATCACCTGCTCCCCTTCCTTAGTAGCTTGGACTAAGACTGCACCCAAACCGGCGTCACTAGCGTCTGTGTGCACCTCAAAAGGAATTGAGTGGTCAGGTTGTGTTAGGATGGGAGCGCTGACCATAGCCTGTTTCAAGTGTTCAAAGCTTTGCTGGCATTCTTCGCTCCATATCCACTCCACCGCTTTCCTTGTCAGGCGATGCAAGGGAGCTGCCATATCTGCAAAGTGGGAAATGAATTTGTGGTACCATCCCACAAGTCCCAGAAATCGTTGCAGTGACTTGATATTTGTGGGAGTAGGATATTCTTTCACTGCCAGTGTTTTCTCTGGATCCACCTGAACCCCTTTCTTAGACACTATATGGCCAAGGAACTTTAACTCTTGCTGGAAGAAATAGCATTTCTTCAGATTGAGTGTCAAATTGGCCTCATGAAGTCTCTTCATCACAGCGTTTAAATCGTTGAGGTGCTGTTCTTGTGAGGGTGAAAAGATGATTACATCATCGATATACACAAAGCAGATTTTCCCCTCAGCTCCCCCAGGACCTTTTCCATCAATCGCTGGAAAGATGCACCGGCGTTCTTCAGCCCAAATGGCATGCACTTGAACTGGTAGAGGCCTATCGGTGTGATTACTGCTGTCTTGGCCTTGCTTTCCTCTGACATTGCCACTTGCCAGTAGCCAGATTTTAGGTCAAGGGTACTGAAGAATGAGGCTCCATGCAATGACTCCAACAACTCATGAATAAGTGGCATAGGATAGGCATCTTGCAGAGTCTTAGCATTTAGAGGTCGAAAGTCAACACAAAATCTTGGGGACATGTCGGGTTTTGGCACCAAGACCACTGGGGATGCACAGGCTGACTGTGACGGTTCAATAATGCCATCCCTAAGCATCTGCTCTACCTGGTCTATTATGATCTGACGCTTGTGGGGTGATACCCTGTATGCTTTGCAGCGCACTGGAACCTCGTCTGTAGTAAATAGCTTGTGCTCTTCTACCTTAGTTTTCCCTAAACTGCCTGAACACACCTTTGGCCAAGCCTTCAAGATTTCTCTAACCTCTGGTGGATGAGCTGAAAAATCTGGGGCAGTCTCTTCTTAAATAGGAAATGACTTGGATAGCGGAAGTGCTATTATGAGACTAACACTGGGGGGAGCTGCCGGGATCTCAGCAGGTTGAGAAAGGAATGAATAGAACACGTAATCCCTTGGCCCCTTTACTCCATATGTTCGGTCTCCCAGGTTGATAATGGTTGAGGTCTTGGTAAGGAAGTCCAAGCCTAGAATGATGGGGAATGCCAGGTTGTTGTCATCGATGATGTATGTTTCTAGCGACCACATCATGTCATGCCAGCCGAAGAGTAGCTGTACCTTTCCTAAGGCTCCATGGCATGTCTTCCCGTCAGCCAGAGCAAAGCTTTGGTTCTCACTGGGCTTCAGTTGCTCCCCTTTCCGGACTACATCCAGCCATTGGCTGTGCCGCATGAGGGAGTATATACATGCAGTGTCAAAAACAGCTTTACACTGCATTCCTCATACTCCCTCATGCGGCACAGCCAATAGATGTGTGCGTTTAATTAACACAACTATTTTAGATAGTTGATCGTTACAGATGGTGGCCAGTATGGGGAATGAAATGTGATTTAAAAATCTGATATTATTTAAAGAGAACATTTTTGGAGATTTTGAAACTGCCAATTGGGATATTTTTGTTTACTGAGACACTAAGCCTATGGGTTGAATTGTATTGATTGGATGAGAAAAGAAAAACGTGTTCTGTACTTGTGTAAAATAACCATAGTCAGGCAATGGCTTCTGAAGAAAATGTACAACAGAATATGGAAGCACAATTAGAAGAGAATGAGTCTGAAGAAGGTAGTATAGTACAGGAGACCAGTGGGCAACACCATGAAAACAGAGGTGATGCATGGATAACAAGAAGAAAATATATTACTGATATTACCTCTTTGATCGGTTCTCTTTATATATCTGATGCAGAGCAGGAGGAAAGTATAGGAGATTGGGATAGTACATCTTACCATGCATATCCTGCTCTTGCATCTTTCTCCACAGACTTGGGAACAGTTATAGAGAGAGTTAACTCCCTTGAGGCTGATTTTAGAGATTCAGTTAATAGTGCGCTAAACCGAGAAGATAGCATCAGAGGCTTCGTGAATAAGAATGTTGAAGCACTGGAGCATCATGTTATGTCAACTTTGAAAACTTTGAAGAGAAACTGGTGGACTGTTTACAAAGGCGTGATGAAAAATGGAAGGCAGAAATCCAAAGGCTGAAGCGCGCAAGCCTCCCTGCTGTCCATAGGCCCTTGGTCAGTGCTGGTGCTAGTTTTCAGAAGTCTTATGGTCGCACCACTCCAGCTCAACCACCTCTCATTAGTGCCTCTCACACCCATGCTCCTTCTCTTGGTACTGACACTCGGGTGTCGGGTCCTCATATTAGTTATCCCACTCCTACTCATTCAGTTCCCTCTGCTGGGGTTTCTGTCGGCCGAGCAGAGATTGCCAGAAGAGAACTTGATACTATTGATGCTGCGCCACACGGCAGGACATCATTCACTGAACTACTTCCGCTGGGACAACCACCAGGAGTCATTGACAATATAAACCCCATCACACCTGTAGGAGCAGTATACCGCCATCCAAGCAGTACGCCGGTGGTGTATTCAAAGCCTGTCATTCATATGGAGTTCCCCTCTTTTGGTGGTTCCAGGGAGGTTGGAGAGGTTTTGAACTTTGTGGATCGCTGTGAAACATTCTTTGAAGTTAGGCCATTAACAGATGCCGAGCTAATAGGGGCTTTATCTGGGGTTCTTAAGGGGCCAGCGCATAGTTGGTGGTGTGTAGCAAAAAGCACAGTACACAACTGGCCAGAATTCAAAGAAGCTTTTCATGCAGCTTTCCTACCTCCTGATTACCTCATGGAAGTGGAGGAGAAGTTGAGGGATATGGTGCAGTTACCTGAACAGTGTTTGAGGGATTTTGCCTATGATTACCGAGCCCTTTGTCTACGATGGAAACCCCGATATCACCGAGGCGGAGTTGGTGAGGAAAATACTCAACAACTGTAATCCCAGAATAGCTGGTTGCCTTCGGGGAACTGTCAGAACCGTGGACCAACTGGTGTCAATAGGCACATTAGTGGAAAAAGATTGCACAGCTGCAAAAGAATATTGGGGAAAAGTGGATCAACAAAAAGCAAAAGAGAAATTGAACAAAAGGCCCCAGGAAAAGTGGAGCGCTAAGAAACCTGCTGATGTAGTGACCATAGTGCAGCGAGGAAAGAGAAATCTATTAAGTCTCCTACATGTCCCCATACTGGCCACCATCTGTAACGATCAACTATCTAAAATAGTTGTGTTAATTAAACGCACAAGGGGTTCTTGAATGAAATAATATTATAAATGTAAACAGAAATAATAAACGGATAATCTGCTCCTTAAACAAAATAAACAGAGACAGATTTAATGCATGGATCCATTATATTGACAGTTTTCCAGCCAAACAACACAAACAACATTAAACAGTCCGCTCTGCGATAAACAACAAGTGTCTTTACTGCCTAATCCAGGCTATTGTTCATTGACAAAAAAAGGCTGTTGCTCCTGCGCCCGTCGGCGGCAAAAACAGAAATGTTTGTAGGCCTTTTCAGGCTATATTCCACACAAAAAGGAAACACGAGGTCCAGCGTGGCACAAAGGAGCGATCTCACCCTGTGTCGGAGAGAATCTCTCTCTATCTGTGTGCGTCCTCTCCAAGGAGACGTGCTTCCAGGTCGGTCGATGCAATATTCACATACGGTTACTTTCAGTTACTTCCCCATTGCATTTTAACATATATACATGCTGAGAAAACGTAACTATCCCGCTGAATACCCGCATTCACCACACACAGGCTTCCTCCTCCCGTGAGAACCACCTCTGGCATCCTGTTGACGCGCCCACTAAAAAGCCTCTGGGCGCGCCGCGACAGGTGAATATGCAAATGAGGCTTGCAGAACCACACCCTCAAACCTTACATAAAAGTGGACATTTAACGACTAGTTGCGAGGATAATACACATGCATCATAGATTTTCATTTCATTTGAATCTAAACTACATGCCTTAACCCTTTCCCCTGCCCCTACAGTTTATAAGAAACACTGAGATCAATCTGCGACTGTCACACCGTTGTGGTAAGTCCTAGTTAGTGAATGTACAATATATATCCTATTTTTGGACTCAGCTCATTTATTTGACAATTTAATCAATGCATTTTTGTTTCTTTTTTCTTTATTATGCATTTATGTTTTACATTGAGCTCAATGTCAGTAAGCTTCCTGAGCATCTCTTCAGTACTAAAAGCGTCTTTGAGTTTTGAAAAGCGCTATAAAATTACGATTTATTATTATTATTAGTACTTTTGCAGCAATGTACTTCATGGCTATTGAGCCTTTATTGAATTTACTGAAATTTAGGCTCATGCTCTTTAAGTGGTTTGATACATCTGTCTCACATTTTCTAAGTCGATACAAATGATCTCATTTCACTTGAACAATCTTTTTTAGTTCGACTTGTGCCTGTGGAAATGCCTGCAGAAATCTGTAGTTGTTCGCCAGTTTCATTGAGGGTCAACCCAGGAAAGGCTGTTGCTGTGGTGACAGTTAATGGTAAGAATGCAAAGAATTGTATTTAATTCTATTTTAAAACGATGTCTCGTTTCAATAGATGTGTATATGTGACATATTTACATTTACACATGACTTTTGTCTACATTTTAAATTAGAGGGGATGTGTTTTGTTTTTTCTAGGAAGACATGATCTTAGCATGCCTGAGTTAAGTTGTGACACATGTCATGTCACTTGGGCTGCTGGAGTGGACAATCTCATCCGGAGTGGATACTGGCCTGCTACACTGCAATTTGCCACAATTTATGACACGGATATCTTTCATTCATTTGAAGAAATGAAGATGGCAGTGCCAGGACTGTCCTGCCAAGCATTTTTAAGAATGCTTGATCAGAGAACTTTGCGCTTTGGCCGTGTGAGTATTAAAATGATTTATCCCACAGTATTGTTCATCCGTTTGTTTTGTGGATTTAAAAGCTGTGTGCTACTGGTAATGATTATTCGCTGCTGACTTATTTGTTTTGAAATAGGCTGGAAAGATCTCAGCAAACAGCTTTCATAAAAGTTTTTTTGAGTGGGAAGCTGTGCGGTTTGAGGTGGACAACATCGTTAAGGAGGAGCGCTTCATCTGTCCTGCCTGCAGCCCGGATATGCTTGCAGTTTCAGTGGATGGAAACCGCAAGCATTACCGGTACAAGAATTCAGCTAGGTACAAACATTTCTATATTTTCATTTATTTCAGTACACTGACACGCATGACATTAAGGATTTTGGGAGATGGCCCTGTGGGCCATCTAAGCTAATTTACAGATGGCCCTGAGCCCAATAGAGATTGCCCTGAAAAATGAGCGCGGACGAAATGACGCACGAAGGGTTTGGGGGGACTCCCCCTAGAACATTTAGATGTTTGCAGGTCTTAGATGCTGTCTGGTGCATTCTCTAGACTGAATTATAAGATGAACCACCACAATATTATATTGTACAATTTCAAGTTTATTCTTCATTTCACTTGTTTGTTTGTTCTTGTTTGTGTTTGCTCGCTTGCATGCCCTGCATTGCTATAAGAAATACTTAAGTTGTTGGTCAAGACACTTTCCATCTGATGAAGGCAAATGCCTTCCCAGATGTAAAAAAGTAGAAAACATTACATTCAGTTATAACTGCCAAAACAAACATTATTTACACTATTATGGCCCCTGTTAAAAATGTTTGTAATGTTATCTACTGTAAATTGGTAGAACGAATGCCTCCTCATCCGGAAGCTGACCGAGCAGACCCGAGGAGCCGAGCGCATCCGCGAAGCACACAAAATGGTGACGTCAGAGTTCCCGTTAGCCGGCAAATCTAAATCTCTTCGGTCAAAATGTCCGGTCAAAATAATTTCCCTTTAGCGCAATACCGCTTCATTTGCGCCACTTATGTGACAGACAATAAGAGTATGTGACAGACAAGAATAGTCAATTCTAATGTCTAAAGAAAGAGATGTCCTGTATGGGTTGATTGTGCGTTGATCTGTTGGTAATGCCTCAGGATTCCGGTGGGCATGTAAACAAATGCATAATGCTGCACTATACTTTGTGGCCTCACCCAGTTGCATAGCGACACTTATTGTTTAGGTGTCTTTTAATAAGCAGGTAGTCATATCATTAGCTAGAACTAGCTGGATCTGATCGATATGGACATAAACGCGAGTGAAGTCTAATCTGACAGGAGAGAGATCAGCTGCTGCTAACGAGTCGACACGCAGCTCTGCATGATCACATGCAGCGGTGAGCGGACAAAACACACACTTCAGGTTAGAATATCACACGTAGCTATTTTAATTACCTCTCAAACTACCTAAACTAGTTATAGATATGTTTAGTTTTACTGTCGGGTCACTCATTACTGGATCCGCGAGCTGCATGATACTGGCATAATAGATTGCCCGATCGGGCAATCAGCAGGTGAGGCTTCATTGCCCGAGCTAAATACTAGATGGCCCCGGGCCATCGGGCAGTCCTTAATGTCGAGCCCTGACACTACACTCTAAGATACTCTAACCTTTTTCTATTTAGATCTGAGGAACAGGCCATCTTTGAAGGGGTCTTCATATCCAAGGATGAAGATGTAGCAAGATTTGTGGACTACATTCACAGCACAACCAAACATGTACAATTAAAGACTACAATTATTATATTAACAAAAATAACTAACTATATACACTATAAACTTCTACTGAAGAGTTGGTCTTTGGATCAATTTAATCAACCATCATCCATATGTTAGGAAGAGGTGTTTGTGGAGGGGAGTGGTCAGCAGCCAGAGAGACCTCCAAAAGATCCAGCAGCAAGTTAGACTAGTTGGGCCTGGAGCTTGCGGTGTGTCGCCATGGAGTGCTGCTCTGTGCACTGAATATGTACAGGGGAGAAATATTTGCCTATCCCAGGGGTGCCCAACCGGTCGATCGCGGGGAGATTCCCAGTCGATCGCGAGATGTGTCTAAAAATAGAACAACAACATTCTGTTAATGTCCTGTAACATAATCTTCCTGTGCCAGAATAATGCACTTGAACGCATCAAAGCTTTGTGATTGGCCGGCGTGACCCCATGTGTCGGGGCGTGGCTGGTGGGCAGTGGGCACTATTTCGCTGACGTTGTCCGTGTCAACAGGAGTGGCAGTCCGCACACACACAAGACCGCAATTACGGCAGAAGCCAAAAAGCCCAAAATATATAATGTTCACTCCGAGTGGGAGGATGATTATTTTTGTATCTATTCCAATTCAAAGTCCATCTGTCTCATCTGCAATGCGAGCGTGGCTTTATCGAAGAAGGGTTATTTAGGAGCGGCATTTCAAAACAGTGCACAAACGCTATGAAACGGAATTCCCTCCCTACACAGCAGTCAATTTTCACCAGGCCCAACAACAAGAGCAAGGCTGCTACCAGAGCATCTTATCGTGTCAGTCACGTTCTTGCGAAACACATGAAGTCTTTCAAAGACGGCAAAGTTGTGAAATAAGCTTTCCTGGAGGCTGCCGACGCGCTTTTTTGGGACAGTAAAAATAACAGTAGCATTTCAACAGGTTTTTGATATAATAAAAACTCAAGTTAGATACCGTTATTAATCAGCTGTAAGTTTTAGTTTGTTTGAACTCATTCATTATAATTATTGTACAAAATGGTATAAGAATGCAAACTTAAATTGATTATAGTCTATTATCAATTCAGGTTAAGAAACTAGTGTTGCTTGCATCCTATTTTAAAGGCATTTATTTTTATACTCTACTAAAATGCAACAAAAAAAGGGTTTGATTCTATTTTGTCTTTTTTATTGCACTTTGGCAGCAGATTCCTGTGTAGCTTCAGATCTGAGTTGTCTTATTAGTAAGCCTAATTTATACTTTTGTAGCAACACTATTTGTATATAATGGCAAAGAAAGGGTTTAGAGTATTTTCTTTTTTCCCTGTGTCATATGTGGCAGCACTGTTCAATGTTTCTTGAAAACATTACCCACTGTAGTATGTGACGTGTGAATACACTCCAACTCTGTATCAACAACACTGGTGTGTAACTTCAGTTAAATACTTGTATGTGTGTAGATTAGAAAGAGGTAAGATAAAGGATCTGCAGTATTTTATGAAGTATTAATCGTACAAAGGTCAGTTTTATTCAAGTAGAAGTGTGTATTTACCTGGTAGTAGGCTGTCAGTAATGGCTACACCTCTCTATTTGGACTGGTAGATCTCGGCAGACTGGCAACTTTAAAAGTAGCTCTCGGTTCAAAAAAGGTTGGGCACCCCTGCCCTATCCCTTGTACTTGCAAGAAAAGCTGGCCAGCAGGAATATAACTTTTTTTTGTATGGATGTCACATGTAAATGTTGGCCCTTCCTTCAAAAAGTTACAAAGAGCTGCCCAGAGCTCCAGCACCTTCTCCAGATAAGGCCCTTCCTCTCGGTATTTCATGCCAAAGCGTCGGAGACAGGCTTGTAGTTATTAGACTTTAATAACTAGTATTTGAAGACAGATGATAACAGGTCAAGTACACTTCGTGGGTTCTACCGCACACTCCACTCACACTTATTTCCTAAACCAACCACAAGATATAGCACTGTCTACGTCACAACTCCCCGCCCTCCCCACCAACCACAGGCCCGCACCTCAGCCACCATCACGGTGCAGCTCTATGATTGACAGAGAGACGGGGGATGCCTAAGTGACACCCTGAGTAGCCTATCAGGATCGCTACACTACCCCCCCACTACAAAGTTCCTCGCCCACGAGTAACATATAAAACACAGTACAAAACACTCCCCCCACCCTCTCCAGCTCACTGCAGGGACTACCCCACTGGCTGTCCCCAACCAAACCAGTAGCCTTTGAAAACACAGAAAACCCACCACAATCCCAGCCCTCTATAGTCTCTACCCCCCCACTACAAAATTCCTCGCCTACGAGGAACAACTAAACACAGCCCCACACTACACCTACACACTGAACTTTGACTAGGAAGAACTGGGTGGACTACCGTCCCTTCCAGTGAGACCAGGGCGCATTCTTGCCCTCTACAGGAGATGGGGGGTCTCACTATAACCTTACTACCACACAAAGTCTCTGAAACGACCCGGGGGTCGTGTCTGCCTTCTCGGCAGGGGGGCTGGGGTTGCCGGATCTGGCCCAGGCGCCGAAAGACTGGGGGGACTCTCAGTCCTTGATGGGGGACTGCTGCTCTGTCCGCCGGGGGGTCTGCGGAGGGATGTCGATGGGACGTCTGTGTGTCCCGAGGTTCCTTCGGTCTGTGGGGAAGCGACGCCTCTGTACGGAGCCAGCCTGTCTCTGTGGAGCACCTCTTTTCTCCCCTTTGGTGGCAGCTGCACCCTGTAGACCACTTCCCCCACCCTCTCCAGTACTCGGCAAGGACCCACCCACTGACTGTCCAACTTTGGTCACCGGCCTTTCGTTCGTTGTGGGCTGTAGACCCAAACCAGTTCCTCGGCCCGGAAATGCTGCCCTCTGGTCCTGATGTCGTAGTTCCGCTTCTGTCTCACCGCAGCACTTTTCTGCTGCTCGCGGGCAAAGGCATGAGCGGACTCAAGCCGGTCCTGCAGCCTCCTTGCGTACTCAGGACCAGGAGGCGTGTCCAGGGAATCTGGTGGCCGACCAAACGCCAACACCGCAGGGGTTCGAAGCTCTCTCCCCAGCATGAGGAGGGCCGGCGAACAGGCTGATGACTCCTGGACTGCAGATCGACATGCCATGAGCACCAGGGGCAGATGCTCGTCCCAGTCGCGCTGATGCCGCGACGTGAGGATGGCCAGCTGCTGTCCCATGGTGCGATGAAATCTCTCTACTAGTCCGTCGCTCTGTGGTCGCAGGGGGGGAGGTGCGTGTTTTGTGAATGCCCAGTTGAGAGCACATGGAGGTGAACACCCGGGACTCGAAATTCCTCCCCTGGTCACTGTGCAGGGTCTCCGGTACTCCAAACCGGCTGAACATGCCGGACACCAAGGCATCCGCGACTGTCTCTGCTTCTTGGTCAGGGAGCGCATACGCCTCTGTCCACTTTGTGAAGTAGTCTATGGCCGTGAGAACGTAGCGGTTACCCCTGTTTGACAAGGGTAGCGGCCCCACCACATCAACCGCTACTCTCTCCATCGGGTCCCCGATGGGAGATTGTTGCAGCAGAGCATGGGAACGCCCCGGGGGGCCCTTCCGTGCCGTACACGGATCACAGCGGCGACAGAAGTCTTCGACATCCCTCCTGCACTGTCCCCAGTAGCAGCCCTGACGAAGGCGGCGGAGGGTCTTAGTGACTCCAAAGTGACCAGAGCCTGCCGTGCCATGCATGGCCTTGAGTACGACCTCTTGCAGGACCCTAGGAACCACCACTTGCCACCTCTTCTCCCCCGTTGCTGGCTCCTTCCACGCCCGCTGCAGTATGCCCTGACACAGACGTAGAGACTCAAACTGAGACCACAGCCCCTTTGTTGCTTTGGAGAGCGCTGCCACTTCCTCCCACAGTGGCCGCTGCTGCGACTCAACCCACTGCAGTACAGGCTGAAGAACGGCGTCCAGCTCTTGCTGTTGCTTCCACTCTGACGCATCCACTGTCTGGAGCTCCCTGCAGATAGCCTCCTCCACTTGCTGCGCTGCCGCACAGACGATGTCCTCCTCCAGCAGCTCCTTTTCGCGAGTCTCTCTCTTCTCGCAGTAGTGGCATCCGCCGGCGATACACGGCCGCCGGGAGAGGGCGTCTGCATTGGTGTGGCGCACCCCAGCCCGGTGCTCCACCCTGAAGTCGAACGATTGGAGCTCTTCTAGCCACCTGGCGACCTGCCCTTCTGGCTCTTTGAACGTCATGAGCCACTGTAATGCAGAGTGATCCGTCCTCACCGTGAACGCTTGCCCGCACAGGTAGTACTTAAAGTGCTTGATGGACAGCACCACTGCCAAAAGTTCTCTGCGGGTAACGCAGTATCGTCGCTCCGCTTTGTTGAACGCCCGGCTGAAGTATGCCACCACCCGCTCCCCCTCTGGTGTAGTCTGGGATAGCACTCCGCCTACCCCAACGCCGCTTGCGTCGGTGTCCAGGGTGAACGGCAGCCGGGGGTTGGCTGGGACGAGAACCGGGGCTTCGCTCAGGGCACGCCGAAGGCCGTCAAACGCTGCTTGACATTGTTCAGACCACAGGAACTCCCTGTCCTTCTGCAGCAGCTGGAACAGGGGTGCGGCAATGCAGGAAAAACCCTGTACAAAACTTCCTGTAGTACGAGGCCAGGCCCAGGAAACTCTTCAGCTGTTTCTGGTTGCGAGGATTTGGCCAGCCTGTGACCGCCTGCACTTTCTCGTGCAGGGTGCCGATGCCCTCCCCCCCCCCACTTTGTGGCCCAGGAAGGTGACCTCTCTCTGTAGGAAATGGCACTTATCTGGATGTAGCTTCAACCCAGCGTCTCTGATCCTCTCCAGCACCACTTTTAGCGATCCTAGGGCCGCCTCAAACGAGCTGCCATGCACCAGGATGTCGTCCAGGTAAACCAAACACTGTTGGCGGGGAATCCCATACAGCACCCTGTCCATCAACCGCACGAAGGTGGCCGGGGCATTAGACAGCCCAAAACTGAGGACCTTGAACTGCCATAGTCCTCGGCCGGTGCAGAAAGCCGTTTTTGGTCTGGCCTCCGGGGCAAGAGGGACTTGGTAATACCCGCTGCGGAGGTCCAAGGAAGAGAACCACGACAACCCTGCAACCAGGTCCAGGGACTCATCGATGCGGGGAAGGGGGTATGAATCCTTCTTGGTGACCCCGTTCACCGGTCTGTAGTCTGAGCACAGCCGCCAGCCCCCTGTCTTCTTCGGGACCATGACTACCGGTGCTGCCGGTAGTCATGGTCGATGATGCTGCAGACATCATCGAGCCCTCAGACAGCCCGTGGGCTGTCTGAGGGCTCGATGATGTCTGCCTGCAGCATGCTCTGCACTGCCTCGTCGCAAGCCTGCTGACGAGCCAGGGGGAGTCGCCGCGGGCGACACCTGATGGGCCGCGAGTCCCCCGTATCGATCTCGTGTTCCACCAGATGCGTTCGGCCCACCTCCTCCTCCTTCATGGCGAAACTGCTCTGGAACTCTAGCAGGAGCTGCCCCAATTGCTCCTGCTGCTCGGGATTCAGGCCGCCACAGTTCTTCCTCCACACCTCCAATACTGCAGACCAAGCCTCTTCTACCTCCGTCTGGGGTACTTGGGGGGGGGCTGTGCTCGGGTGGCGCAGCCCGGGGGTGACAGGTGGGGAATTGTCCTGAGTGGGCGTCACCGTGGGTACAGGAAGGGAGGGAGGGTTTGCTTCCGTGTCTAGGGTACTCACGGTGGGTGTCGGGGGTCTCCCCGCAGGCTCAGCAGGGTTGTGGACACGGGTCATAGTAATTACAGGCTCCCCCCCCGAAACTCACTGTGCCGGCTTGAAGATCCAGGAGGCAGCCGGTCGCCTTCAGAAAGTCCAAACCCAGAATGCACGGGTCCTGTACATCCGCTATCCACACGGGGTGCCGCACTTCCACTCCCCCCACCGACACAGACAGCACTCCTCTTCCTTTCATAGCCGCCAACTCTCCGGTGACTGTGCGCAGACGCACCGCTGTCGGCTCGAACATAGTCCCACTGGGCAACACCTCTGCTCTCACCAGGGTTACTGTAGAGCCTGTGTCCACCAGTGCATCACAGGGCACCCCCTCCACCTCGACAGGGACATAGCAGGAGTCCCCACCAGCACGGCCCACCGCGACGACAGGCTCCACTCCGGTGCTATCATCTTTTTCAGGAGGGCGTAGAGTCTGGCTCCCCCTGCTGTGCTGTCGGGCTCCCTCCGCGGATGTCTGAGTCGGTGGCAATAAAGCTGTGGTTTGTTTGGGGAGTCTTCGGGCTTGGTTCCACATATCCTCCTCTATGCGGGCCCCCCGTCGTTTCCCTGGCGTCGCCGAGCCTTGGTGCAGTCTCTGGCAAAATGTCCTGGCTGACCACACTCCCAGCAGACTCTGGTGTCTGGTCTGTGTGTTGGCTGCAGAGAAACAGCCCTTATCATCTCTGTCAGCTCGGTAACCCATGCAGGCTTCTCCTCCTCCCTGCAGCTCCTCACCGCCGGCGCCGCCGGCACTCCGCCGCTCCTAGCAGCTCCACTCCACACGTTCTCCCTCTCCACAGCCATCTCCAAGGCCGCCTGTAAGGACTGTGGATGCTGCAGCTGTACCTCGACCCTCAAGTCCGCAGGCCGGAGGGCCCAGATGAACTGATCACGTGCCAGCTCACTCTGTACTCCGGGTGGCATGTGTGCATACGCCCGCCGTGTCAGGCTCTCCACGTTGTTAGCCAGTGCACGCAGTGTCTCTCCAAACTCTCTACAGCGGTTACTCAACTCGTTCCGGAGCAGCTCTGGCGGGAAACACTGTCCAAACCGCCTCTTCAAAGCCCCCGCTAACGCTCCATAGCTGAGTCGGTCTACAGGGCTAAGTAGTAGCAGACATGAAAGAGCCTCTTCTGTGAGGCACAAAGCTAGCTGTAGTGCTTTAGTCTCTACTGACCACCCCCCGGCATGAGCAAGCAGTTCAAATTGGGCATGGAAAGCCTCCCAGTCTGCCTTACCCGAGAATTTGGGTGTTTTCACTGACCCGGCGGCGGCTGCTGCGGGTTGATGGGCGCCGCCATTGTTGTTTACCTCCAGCTTGGAAATGGCGCGAACTGTCGCAGAAGACGGAGACATTCCCGCGTCTCTAGCCATCCTCACCGCCGACTCTCTCAGGCGCTCTCTCACCTCCCGTGCACTCATGAACTCCTCTATCATGTCCTTCGACCACCCGCATGCTCCATCTTCCTCTTCATCACTACTGTGTTCCTGCTTCACTCCCATCTTGCTGAACTTCTCCATCCCCGCTAGCTTACCGGCTAGCTCCGTGACGCAGTTACGACTCTCGTCCGGATAGACGTCCCTTGTTCGAAAAGTTCACTTCTGACACCAATGTAACGTTCCCCAAGATGAGTCGGAGACAGGCTTGTAGTTATTAGGCTTTAATAACTAGTATTTGAAGACAGATGATAACAGGTCAAGTACACTTCGTGGGTTCTACCGCACACTCCACTCACACTTATTTCCTAAACCAACCACAAGATATAGCACTGTCTACGTCACAACTCCCCGCCCTCCCCCGTCCGCTCCACTAACCACAGGCCCGCACCTCAGCCACCATCACGGTGCAGCTCTATGATTGACAGAGAGACGGGGGATGCCTAAGTGGCACCCTGAGTAGCCTATCAGGATCGCTACAGTATTACTGTTTTTTCTATTTATTTTAATGCAGATTGCCATCTAACTGATATTTATAAAGAAATTAAACGTACAGCTTCGCTATTCACATAATTGAATTTATCGTTTGAAATGCTGTTCAAATGTAACTACAAATTAAATAAGAATAGTACAATATTACTTTATCCAAATTAGGATATATCTTACTGTAGTTCAAATTGTAATTAAGCTATGTGTCTAGACTGGTTATGTTGAAGTGAAGCTATTTAATAAGTGTTTTAATATGATGTATTAAACCACATACTTCTTTCTAAGCAGCAACATCAACAAAAACCACTACTGATGATGCTGATGCCTTGGCCAGCAGAATTGAGGTCCTGGTTGTAAGTATAAAGAGACGCTCTCATCGACTTTATAAAGATACAGACGGCAACAAAGCTCGTGCCAGGATCCGGTGCAAGATCAGGAAGGAGAAGGAGATCCTAACCTCGGTTGTAGAGAGTTACAACAGAATGGCTCCAAGTACAGAAACTCTTTGCTTGGAGAACATTTTGTCGGAGGAGGAGAATGCTTGGCCATGGCAGCTACCACACAGTGGTATGTACACAAGTCTGTATAAGTTTGACATATTTTTTACATAATTCTCTCTTCCATGAATGCAATCCAGACTCTGTCGATCTAACGACCAAGAGAAGGGCATTTGACATTGTCAATGCAATAAGGAGGCTTCAAGAGGAGAAGAAGATTGTTCTCATTGAGATGGACCACCATTGGAGAGCTCTTCAAACCCGTGGTGATGGCCTGAAAGAGCTGTCCTGCCTGCTTTCCAGTGAGACAATGCAAAGTATGTATTTCAATTATAAATGTCATTAACAGAAAAACATTATTACAATGATGTTATTCCAACACTGGCTTTATCTTATTGTGTTTTACTTTTAAGATTTGGGTCCTAAGTGAAGAGGGGTTGAGAGGTCTGCAGAGTACCATCCTCAGAAAGCGGCAGAACATCACAGAGAGGAAGTTGCAACCTTCAAGTTTTGTCTGGAGCAGAAAATGTGAATTTCTTGCACAGGGCTTCAGCTGATGACTATGACAGTGACTCTGATTCTGACATGGATTAGAAAACTGACCCCTTCAACTGGACGATTATGAATATGCTCCTTCAACCCTTCCGGCCCTCCCTGTGTAACCACCCCTTCCTGCACTCAGGATCTAAACAGCCAAGTTACTGCTATGGAACCAAACAGCTTTCTGAGATCAACTATTTTCCAGGATCCAAAATGGGCCTCCAACCAACCGTAACCATCATAATCAGTCATCAAAAGGCTCAGAAGAACTCTCCTGACACATCTTCAAACATTGTGAATAGCCTCTTAAAACCAAAATACCACTTAATTTGATTATAGATTACATTTTTAAGGTTAAATGCACATGTTTGTTTTTTTAAATACACAAATCATAATGCCTGTCAATATAAATCCTGCATACTGTATATAATGTATATAGAAATGTATTGTATTCATACTGTACATAATAATGTACTCCATGTATATCCATTCAATCTGTAAATCCTTGTTACAAGTTGTAATGTTAAGAACTAATGTAAACACTCAAAATTGTATTGTAACTAGGGCTGTCAGTCGATTAAAATATGTAATCGCGATTAATCGCATGATTGTCCATAGTTAATTGCGATTAATCGCAAATGAATGGCACATTTTTTATCTGTTCTAAATGTACCTTAGAGGAATATTTTTCAAGTTTGTAATACTGTTATCAACATATGAGTGGACAAATATGCTTTATGCAAATGTTTATTATCATTTGAACAATGACAAATATTCTGATGAATATTAAACACAACAACCTCTGAACATTATAAATATTTGGCTCAATTCAACCTGGAACCTCTCTCATACAATAATACAATACTGTGTGTGTGTGTGTGTGTGTGTGTGTGTGTGTGTGTGTGTGTGGTGTGTGTGTGTGTGTGTGTGTGTGTGTGTGTGTGTGTGTGTGTGTGTGTGTGTGTGTGTGTGTGTGTGTGGTGTGTTGTGTGTGTGTGTGTTGGTGTGTGTGTGTGTGTTTGTGTGTGTGTTGTGTGTGTGTGTGTGTGTGTGTGGTGTGTGTGTGTGTGTGTGTGGTGTGTGTTGTGTTGTGTGTGTGTGTGTGTGTGTGTGTGTGTGTGTGTGTGTGTGGTGTGTGTGTGTGTGTGTGTGTGGTGTGAGAGATCGTTGGAGCTATGTGCAACTCAAGGCATATGCTCTAACGGGAGCTGCCTGGACGCTGCAATCATGTTGCGCACTATCCGTGCTGAGTGTGCTGACTTCTCGTACAATGTCCCACTGTCTGGCTTCCTGCATAAAGTGAAGTGCTCGGCGCAGTTGTCGGCGAAATGTCGCTCCTCTGTTTTTATTTAAACAGCTCCTTATATCCGTTAGCGCAGCTAGCTAGCACCAGATGCTATCAACAACAATACACGTAAAGTCTCTCTCTCGCTCGAGCCACACATACACACACCCTCCCGGTCCTCCCGATGGCCAGTCGGTGCCTGCCGGTGAGCGTGGAAGTGTGGTCTGCCGCAAGCAGGCAGCATGAGCGGGGCTGTCAGCATCAGCTTGTAGATGGTATTTTAAACTCGATGCGCTCTGAAACTACGGGGCGGCCGAGGAAAAAAATACACATGCGTTAATCGCGTTAAAATAATTAGTGCCGTTAATTTTTTTTTGCGTTAGCGCGTTATTAACGCGCTAACTTGACAGCCCTAATTGTAACACTTTATTTATTCAGTTATATAAAGAAATGACATATAAGTTATATCTATTTCTGTATTATTATATTGAGAGCAATGAAAAAGCAATATTTCTATGTGTAGGCCTACACATAATTTGTAAATAAAGTGGATTGTTGCAACCGAGTCTCGCATCAAAATGTTTAATAGCTTTGTAGGGCTTTAGGGCAAAAACAAATAAGTTATTGTTTGATTTCGCTAGTTTTGGATGGCAGAAAGGCTACATTCAATCATGATAGTCAACCACCTGCTATACAATATAGAATCTTGCTAACACTTTATATTAAGGTACACAAACTCACCATCAACTAGTTAATTAACATGCATATTAGCAGTAGGCCTATAGCCTTTTGGCTCTTTATTAGTCATTATAAAACACTTAGAATGCTGTTATTCTACATGACCATATTCTACAAGTAATAAGCCATTAGTTGAGACTTTTTCCTCAATAACCCTCTAAGTAGTGCATATTTATTGCAAGTAAGGAAGTTGTTGTACATAAGTGTTGGTCTTAATATGCTAGCATTTGCATTAGCATTCGCGCTAGCGTCAGTATACATGCTAGCGTTAGCCATACTAGCCTGTACACATGCTTATCGCACATCTAGCATTAGCTATATTTACCTTGTTTACACTTAGTGGTCCTATGTGTTAATCTGTGTATGTTACACTTGCATTAAGTGCCTTGTAACTTATTTTTGTATAGTTTCACTCCGTTTGAATGTCAGTGGACTGCAAATAAGTCAATAAAGGAGCATGGCTGCTCATTCCCTGGCTCTCAAAAGAGTTTGGCTGGCTGTTTAATCTATGTTCACACTGAGACAGTACAACACAGAGAGAGAACAGTGCACCTATTGTGTAAATACATACAAGCAGGTCACACAGTATGATCACAAATACATACAATCTGTTTATTAAAAAGTACAGTTTGCATAGGCCGATGTGTTCTCAGCCTTGGAGAAACTTGACATGTTTTGGTATGTGTTTCTGAACCTCTCTTTTAACCCAGTCTCATGGCATTTCGTGTTCACCAACACGATTTTTAATCTATTGATTCGTGTTCACCAACACGATTTCCCCCTTTTTTTCGTGTTGCACAGCACGATTTTAAAAGCAATGTATTTCTACTGGTAATGTGTTTCGTGCCTGCAGCACGTCTTTTTCTCCGGTCGGGTCGTGGAAGACCGGAAGCTGTGTGTTTCATAAAAACATGTTCTTACTCAATATCAAGCCACAATTATTGCTTTTATTTTAAATCGTATAATTTCGGACTTTTGTTGCCATCTGTGAGGGAAATAAATGGGGCTCAGAGCCTCAGAATACTGAAATCTGTATTTTTTTAATCTTTTTTTCCTTCTAATTTGTTATTCTTTTCAAAATAACACACTGTTATTTACTCACCAATAACACACAAAAATCCTTGCTTTTATTTATTGGTTTAATTCCATAATCTCGGGCATTTTTGGCATCCGTCAGGAACTGAATTTCAAAATAAAAATAACCGGAAACAGACGTAGGCATTTCGAGCGATTACCCAAGATCCTCAGCTATGGTTTAAGCTCGCTGATTGGATGTTTTAGCCGCAATGCATACTGGGATTTGGTGTTTATATGATATGAAATCCGGAAAACATTTTAAAAGAATACTTAATTCCCAGTGCTCTTGCTTTTCTCTTTGAAAGTCATCACATAACGGCATTGTAATACACGGTTCGGCTGCATTACATGTTACAGATCTGCCGTAGTTCTTTATTTATAGAGCCCTGATGAGAAGACCTTTGGAAAAACTGGAAGAAATGCTGTCGAAACTGAATACTTGACGTGGATCATAAATATATCAACAATTAAACTAAACTTAAAAAATTTAAAAAAAAACTTCTTCAATTTCTCTTCACTTCAATACGTCTCCTTGCAGTATCAACACTAATTCGAATGACTTTTACATTTGATCTAATTCATAGATAGGTTATATTTACACCATAACGGTGCACAGCTGATATAAAAGGACTTGTAGTTTTTAAAAGATATTACTGATTTTCTTTGAATATAAGAATGTAAATACTGAGTCTGAAATAGTATAGCAATATGCTGTAAAATTATGTGAAAGCATGAATAAAACTTCACATCTTCAGATGTTGTACATACATAAGTGTCCTACACTAATAATACAAAGTTATTATGGCTGTGTGTACCTTGTGTGCACCGCCTAGTGGTTAAAGCACATTATTGAATTATTGTTTTTATGTGTTATATTTGATTAAAAAAAAAAATTAAGAGTACATACTTTCATAGGGGGAAAGTAGAAGGTCTGTGATAGAAATATAGAATATAAAAAATCAAGAAGATACTATAAGTGATCTCTACAATAAAACAGTTTAGTGCAGGATGTACAAAGATATTAATAGGAGGAGGTGCAAAACAGAAAAACGAATTAACCTATATTTAAACATTAAATAATACTTTAGATTTTCTTTTAAATAAGGAAAACACTTTGGGGGTATCTATCTACAGATAAATATTAAGCCTGACAAAGTACTTAACGTCTAATATATTGCTTTCCTGCAATGTTAACTATGTTGAAGCACTTATTTTAACTGTTATTATACATATGAATTATACTCTTATGTATGTAGATAGTATAAGAAATGTGCAGAATATGACAGTTTAGTGGTGGAGGTACACACACTTGATAGATGTCTTGTAATGCGCTGTTGAGGAACCTGTGACCCAAGATTTGTATTCATTGCATACACCGTAGTTGTGTATATGATATGTCAATAAACCTTTGAAAATCTTGAAATCTTGAAAGGGATGTGCAAAATAGCCATAATATACAGTCTTTAATGAACTATTAGTAGAGAATAACGAGTAATGAATATACTTTATTACTCGTTTCCATTCATGTCAATTGCAGATAAATGTTTAGTCTTCTCAAGCACCAACTATCAAATATCTCTCCTGATTGTTGGCACTTGACAATCACCTTACCTGAATTTTACTCAGGTGTAACTAAAGTCTGATTTAAGGGTTGTTTATATTTCACATCATTAATCAGAATCTGCAAAGTAACTCAAATAAGTGTAGTGGAGTAAAAATACCAGGTTAACCTCTGAATTGTAGTGTAGTAGAATTACAAAGTAACAATGAGCTGTCATGTGGGTATATATTAATGCTGCGCAGCGATTTTCACCCATTTATTAATTATATGTTTTACATTTGATAACACCAATGTGTTTAATACTGGCAACTTCTAATTGTGGGAAAAACGAAAACGTTCAGTAGAGACGTCCCATAGAACATTTTGTGAAACACAATAGCCAGCATGTGTAGTTCTGGGGGGCGTTCGATTCCAGTTTTGGATAGTCTGGCGTGGTTTCGTTCCATTTCAAACAGCTGTTTAACGCTCGTAGCTTGAAGATTAATCACGGGAACTGTAGTCCTAAACGATAGCTGGAGATTATGGCTAGTATTGTGTCTTCGGCCATCCTAAACTCCTAGAGGCCTACATCTGTTTCCGGTTATTTTTATTTTGAAATTCAGTTCCTGACGGACGCCAAAAAAGCCTGAGATTATGGAATTAAACCAATAAATAAAAGCAAGGATAATTGTGTGTTATTGGTGAGTAAAAAACAGTATGTTATTTTGAAAAGAATAACAAATTAGAAGGAAAAAAAGATTTAAAAAATACAGATTTCAGTATTCTGAGGCTCTGAGCCCCATTTATTTCCCTCACAGATGGCAACAAAAGTCAGAAATTATACGATTTAAAATAAAAGCAATAATTGTGGCTTGATATTGAGTAAGAACATGTTTTTATGAACCACACAGCTTCCGGTCTTCCACGACCCGACCGGAGAAAAAGACGTGCTGCAGGCACGAAACACATTACTAGTTGCTTTTTCATTGCTTTTAAAATCGTGCTGTGCAACACGAAAAAAAGGGGAAAATCGTGTTGGTGAACACGAATCAATAGATTAAAAATCGTGTTGGTGAACACGAAATGCCATGAGACTGGGTTGTCTCTTTAGTGGTTCATTAATAAAACAGATATTTGAACATGTGCCTACTTTGTTCATGTGCTGTTGAGGTTAATTTCAGTATTTGTGTGCAATAATGTATTTACAAAGTGTGAAGAGGAGGCAACTTTAGAATAGGGAACCTGTTCAGGTCAATTAGAGTCAAACTACTAGCTTACTTTAAAATAGGGAACGTGTTCTTAAATAAATACCTAATTTATATATAACTTTAGGATATATTACATTTGTTGACATCAGGACTGTCTATGATGCAAATGTATTTTGAATGTATACACATTTGACACCTGTTGCTAGCCTGTCCGTCCTGGGAGAGGACATTCATCGTTTCTTTGGGAGTTTTTCCTTGTATGATGTGAGGGTCTAATGACAAAGGGTGTCATATTCTATACAAACTGTAAAGCCCCCTGACACAAATGTATATTTAGTGATTATGGGCTATATAAATACTATTTGATTGATTGATAGATTTAACTATTCTCTTAACTAGTACATTAACTAGTCCATTATGTAAATATCCTTTTGAACTTGAATTGTATTGGGATCAAACACCCCAGTTCTTGTAACTATCTTCATTGAAAAAGTTTTTAAAAAAAAGGTTAATTTGATTTGTGTTGGTATTGGGCCTTCAAAGCGCTCTGCAAAACTACACCTTGGCATGTGCCCATGAAATGAGAAAATTAAAACTTTGTATTAGGGCAAGGCCAAATACATAATTGGAAAGGCCTTGATCTGCAGAGTGGCATATGTCAGTATGAAGGTTGTCCATGCCTCCTGCTTTGAAAAATGGACCTTTAAACCTTGACCTCAGTACATGTTTGAAGGCCAATCATTCAGCAACAAAAGGGAGTACAGACATGGGGCCAACTGTTATAGAGAGCTCTTGACCTCAGCTATCCTGAGTGTATAACCAAAAGGTTTGGCATTGTTAAATATGGGAAAATATAGTACAAAAAAAATTGTATAATACAGTACAGGAGAGTATTCAGTATCAGAGAGAGTAAACTAAAGTACCTGAACATTGCACTCCAGTTCAGTACTGAGTACACTCCACCTCTGTTTACAGTATATATCCTACATGTATATATATGTATACGTATAAGTATGTATGAGCTGCTGTATGCACTCCAGCTAAGGGTCTGTAGGTCCTGTGTACTCATGTTATAAAGTACACATATATGACATATGTACACAGGGTTGGGAGGGTTACTTTGTAAATGTAATCAGTTACTGATTACTGAATACATGGCTCTGAAAGTAATCCAAATACAGTTACATGTCTTAAAAAACATATTCAGATTACTTTTAGATTACTTTTGGATCACTTTCTTTTTCCATCACAGATGGGTATGTTTTGGTGAACAGGAGACACAAAAAGCAAAAGGAAACTGAACGTGTTTTTACTGTTTTAATGGCTTATCAAGAGCACAACTGAAACATCACATCTGAAACGATGTTACAACATAATAAACTTTTTGGGGATGCAGCTTGGGATGTGAGGAGTGAGGGACACGGCTTAGATCGGGCGTGTCACCTTCTCTCCTGCCATTTCATTTGCTCTTCCACATTAGTCTGGCCCCACTCCATATGAATGATATGAAGTACCTTTATTAATGAATATTAAATGTTGTGAGGAAATCTTTCAACCAATAATTCCAATAAGTAATCCAACATGTATTCACTTCAGGTTTACGAAAGTAACTGTAATCAGATTACTCGTTTTTCAAATGTAACGCCAGCTGAATACAGTTAGCCTACTTGATTTTTGTATTCTGATTACGTAACGCCGTTACATGTATTCCGTTACAACCCAACCCTGTGTACATAAGTGTTGCTTTATGAACGGAGCTCTGCAGAAACTCCACTGCAGCCATGCTTTACACAGAGTAAACGGTGTAGGCCTATATATTATAGGTGTGTGTGTTAGTAGCCTACTGACCGTACATCACACAAAAACACACACACTATTTACTCTCCAGCTTCCTGTAATCAGATGTGTGTGTGTGTGTGTGTGTGTGTGTGTGTGTGTGTGTGTGTGTGTGTGTGGTGTGTGTGTGTGTGTGTGTGTGTGTGTGTGTGTGTGTGTGTGTGTGTGTGTGTGTGTGGTTGTTTAATTAAGACTTCGCAACTACATCGGGTTATTTCGGCCTTTCAGCTACTATTTAAAAATGTGTTTTTTTGTTGGCAAATCTTTAGGTTTGCCCAAATGTATGGTGTGCAAATCATATTAGTTTACTACTATATATAACATATATATATATTACAGACAAATTCCTTATTGTACTGTTGAAATTAAGCATGTGATATGAAAAAGTTAGCCTGTTTGTTTATTTCATAGATATTTAAGCTAGTAGGCCTATTATGAAAATGTGTTTTTTTGTATTACTTCCGGTTTGCAAAAGAGTTGTAGGATGGTAAAAGTTAGGATCGTAAAATGACTTTATATGATATCTACTACAGCCGAACTAGTCATTAGAATACTTACTTATAATATTTCGTAATGAAAAGCAAAGATGTTGTGTGAGGGCACATACACGTACAGTTCTAAAATAAATTGCGGTTCTGCAGCTATGGGTTTTGCAGAGCGGTTGGATGTTTTCCGCTATCCCTAACCGGCAAATAAAGTATTTCCTAGTAACCAAAGGAAAGGTTAATACAACATGTTCCCATTGTTTTGCTATCATCACTCCTCAGTGTTTTTCTGTTGAGAAATGGGGTGACACGAAGCAAAAAAAGAAGATTAAAACAACATGGAAGCTATATTGGCGTTAGCAGCGTCCATAGCAACGATGGTAAAAATGGAGTAGGCCTATGCAAATTAAATGTACACATTTTTTGGATGGAAATGTTATTAAAAGTGTAAAAAAAATGTTACTTCAACATTATTTAAATAAATGCATATGAAATACATAAAGATATCTAGAGAAAACATTTAATGTTATGTGCATACAGTAACAGGTGAACATAACATATTTTGAGTGATCAAGGACGTGTTTGTAGCCTATGTGTTGAATATCATTTTAAGAAAGCATGGGCATTTTTTAACATCAAATAATGTAGCTAGCAAATGTATAGCCATAATAACTGCCAGTTATTTATTTTTATTTCAATATTCAGAAACAAATACATAGGCTATATGCACACATACTTTTTATACTAGTCTAAAGACTAGTATAAAAAGTATGTGTGCATATAGCCTATGTATTTGTTAGAAATACAATAACAATAACCTGTTTCAGGAGAAATACAAAAGGTGTTTTAAAGTGACAACTTCCTGAAAGAAACACACAACCACCTGGATACATACAGAGTGCAAACATTTGACTTAAGTTCAAACTACATTTAAAGAAGCAATTGGTCTTGATGCCAAACATGTTCGAATTTAAAGAAATGCATGCAGTCCAGGTGGATTAAGGCTGATATGCTAAACGTGGCTGGCTAAGCCAGAGGGAGGTGAAGAGTCGAGTGTGGCAGTGTGGTGTTCAAATAGAGTGGACAACGTGTCGTTAAAACAAAGAGCAAACCTTCCGATCATTGTTAAAGAAAAAAAAACACAAGATTAATTTACCAACACATGTTTAAGAGGGATTCATTTAAAACATAGGTAATTGATCTTTGTTAACGTGGCACTATGTAACTTAAACCTGGTTTTAATAGGTTTCCGGTGTTATGTTCCAAGGAGACCTGGCCGTTATAAACACACAGGGATAAAGTGGGTAGTGGTGGTCTAATGGATAGTGGGCTGAAGATCGGAAGGTTGTGAGTTCAAATCCCAACTGGAACACCACCAAAGTGTGCCCTTGAGTAAGGCACTTAGCCCTTAGTTACTCCAGGGAGAATGTCCCTCTAATCGGTCATTGTAAGTCGCTTTGGATAAAAGCGTCAGCTAAATGAAATGTAATAAAGAGAATGACTCGCAGTTCAATACTGCTCTCCTCTGCTTCCTCGCTGGTCTGAACTGTGACCATGGGTTTTATTATCATCATTGCTCTTATCCTCACTGCAAGTCTTCATGGAATATAAGACAACACTATCGTATTTACCTCAGGCAATAGAGCTTTTTCCAAAAGATTTTAAGGAGCACTCTTAACTACCATCCAACTTCAGACAGGAGGTGAAGCTAACATATACCTTTCTTTGTATTACTTGTGTTATGATACCTTAATGAAAGCGTGATCATTTGACTACTTTCTTAAATACTTTGGTTACTACTTTAAACAGTACAGATTAACGAGAGAAGGGAAATACCACTCTGAAAGGGTTAACTACGTCTTACCACATAGAGCAAGGCAACCAGCATACTTTACATTCTGCTTTCCCCGCCTACACACACACACACACACACACACACACACACACACACACACACACACACACACACACACACACACACACACACACACACACACACACGGAACAATAATTGTATTTAGTATCTTTAAAAAGGCCTGAATGAGTTACTGAGTCAGACAAGCAACCAAATGAAAAAAAGGTAAAAGTATGGCCTCTGCAACTTACCTTATTGATCCTTCTCCCAGTTATGTTGTCAAACTTGAAGACCTTCTGTCTTCTACATTTGTGGCAACCTTAAATATACAAAGAGAAGAAAACGTTTAGTCAACCATGCTTTACGGCTGAATGAAATATATGTTCAACGTTTTGTTCACAAAGTGGAGTTATCCGTTATTCCACTTCACGTGAGTGTGTCCGTGGTGGAGGTTGCTCTTGTAGCCAATTGTATGATGATCACTTCATTTAATTCTCCTTTGTCTAATAAACCTCTTTTTGCTTTTATTTGTTCTATTTGACTTTGTATACATGTCTAGTCTATCTGAAAATGTATTCCATATAGCTGTTGTGTTTTCATCAGGTCTCTCTTGAGAATAAAACCCTGTCCCCATGAGATTAACTATATCATTGTGAAGTAAATCAAACATTGTAAAATGATCTGCAGACTTGTCTATTTGTGTCAAATATGTTTGTCCCTATTTCATGTAATCCAGCAAAATGTCCTGGGCAGGCTTCACAAAACCCTCTTAGGTTAGCCATGCATCAATATCAACCATGACCCTTTCATAAGCCACCAAAACGCAGCTAAACAATGTATTAACAATAACATGCGGTGCACTGGTCTGGTTACCTGAATGAAACCTGGCTTAGATACCCTATAATTGATTTAAGTGAAATGTGCCTGGTATCAAATGTATTATTAGTGTGTGAACTCAAAACGTACCGTCTGGTTTCATCTTCTTCTTTTTTGGCTGTTCATTCAGACAAGACTGGGAGATGGCATGAGGAGGAAGAATACCGGATTGTGAGGAAGAAGAGGAGAGAGAGGTTGAACATGGCACCAGATTAAGAATGAAATGACTCTCTTGCTGCTCTCTGATAAGGGTCTGTAGTTCAATCAGGAGAGACGTGATGTATGAGTACATGTTTATTATCGGGACACATGATATGCGGGAATAGCGATTGACGTATTACAACAAGTAACTGTAATGATGTTTTGGCGATTAGGCCCCGGGTTTGCAGGATGATCATTCAGGAGGGAAAGAACCGCTCTGATGAACCCCCCGGGGTCTAGACACTGGTGGTGGTGATAGTAGTTCAGTCCGATCTGAAGGGAGAAGGTTTAGCTTGGCCCTGTATTTAGGAGACAGGAGGCGAAGGGGTGGAGGAGGGTTGTGCGTTGACACCTGAAATGACAACTGACAGGAAGGAGAGAGCAGATTTAAAGAGGTTAGCAGGTGCAATGATTGGCTAGCCGGGGCGTAATGCCCCTGATCACTTATTGAAATAACGTGTGACACCCGATGATGTTGTCTTCCTGATTGAACTTACGCTGAGCTACATTTGTTGCTAGGAAGCTGGACTCTCTTGCTGCTCTCTGATAAGGGTCTGTAGTTGTTGCTAGGAAGCTGGACTCTCTTGCTGCTCTCTGATAAGGGTCTGTGGTTGCTCGACTGTGGGAGTTTCAGATGCAGGTTGATGGGCAGTGGAGCTCTCTGTAATGCAGGTTTAATTACAGTTTTTGTTCAAAAAAAGGTTGTCCAATGTATGTGGGTTTTTTAATTGATATATATATATACTTAAATGTGGGGTAGGTAATTCACTTCAGAAACACTTGTTGTTATATTCCATGGAATGCTCTTAACATCCCGATAGCAATGAATACATTAAATCCTTTGACAATAAATACATAACATTTAATCTGTGGAAGCCGTAGCGCTGTAAAAAGCATGACCAATCATTTTAGCCGGCCCGGCTAAAATAACTGGATGGCCTACCTGCCTGTCAGCCTTCCATCTGTGCACAAACTTATCTCGTGCCCTCATTGGTCATGTGTGCGTTCGTATGTGTGAGGGGCTCTGTAAGGAAGTCTGAAGGAAGTGGCAGATTTCTTTCGGCTGCGTACTTTCAAATTCTAGCGCACTCGAGCTGGTTTCTCCAATCTTACCTACCACCTTTAACACAATCTTTTGAAAAAGAAAATACTCTTACCCTTTGTCAAGAGGAATTCACAAAACCTCTGCATTTTGTCCAATAGGGTTGTGTTGGTAGGAGTGGGGGGGCAGATGGGTTATTATATTAGCAGCCCACCTATTTGAAGCCCTATTTGGCTTGCCATAAAGTAGAATGGGCTTGTAGCCTACAGCCTCCAGTTTCAGCACCTGAAATGAACAAAAGCAGTTGACAAACATTTGTTTGACCCGCTACCTTAAACCCATTAATACTGTTTATTTTGGATTATTATACAAGCAAAATGAAGGTATCTTGCATTGTGTGAGACTAATTGTTATTTGCATGCAAGGGCTAAGGTACACCTGCTGGTTCTGCCATTGCCTTCATTACAGCAAAATCATTGTTTTACAAAGAACAATACGCATTGTTGCTCTTTTTTTTGTACCAAAAACACTGTGTGGAACTCTAATCAAATGTTTATAACATTTAAACATCACAATCACACAGATGGGTCAAAGAGGTAAATACGATCAGAATAACTTAGAAGAATCTGTTGAGAGAAGAAAAAATTATTAGGAATTGAACAACTTACATTTTAAAGTGGCGTTATATTTGTCAAAGAATGAACAATATCAACATAGCATGATTACAAAAAGACAGTTTTGAGCTATGGTAACATAGGTAACTGGAAATACATTATTAATGGAAACCATACAATTCCCTATGACTGTAACCTGTAAGATCTTATCTGACAAATACAGGTCACCTAATATTTAAGGGGCTTGGCATTAGTGAACTTTTATGATTTTTTTTTTTGTTTTATTGTTGTGTCATTCATTTAATAAATAACCCCATTAAAAACACATAACTGACACATAATAACTACATTCATAAACAATCACAAATATTATTTCATGCAATAACAGGTGTCAGTCGTTTGCCACCTCTTGAATAAAGTTAAACTTCAAAGGCAACATAATCTGTGCTAGCTAATAGCTAGTAGCAGCTAGCTAGCATTCTGCACATTAGTAAGTTATACTTTCTTTTTTTAATGTCTTAAAATGATTTACAGGCAAAAAAGACGACTACCCTGCACTTGCAAATGTTAGACAGCCATATGCCATACATCTTTGCATACATTCACATTAAATATGTATTCAGTATGATAGCTGTCTAACAGAAGTTACATCTATTTCTCACTTATTCTGACAATGTACTTAACCCCAAATAAAAGAACCCAATAAAAAGAGTTGTTAAATAATAGTGAAGTCACGTTGTAATAAAAATAACTCATCTCTCTCTCGTTTTATTTTTGAGCTTTGTCAAAAGCCACTGTGTCAAGTGTCCATCTTGGGTTGCCGTCCGGAGTTGTCCAATATGGCGGACCATCTCGCACATGCGCAGTACCGATCGGGCAGGGGGACGGATCGGGTAGTGACTGTCACTACCCGATCCGTCCCCCTGCCCGGGGACTTCCGGCCGGGGACTTTGGGCGGCAGTATACGCCGTGAAGTGGTTTGCGGCCTGCCAGTAAACCCAAAGCAGAAGAAGAAGAATAAGTGACGTCAGCGGCTTCATTTGCCTAATCCTTCCCCAGGGACTTATTCCGGTGTGAACGTGATCTGTACTTAGTTCATGAGAACTAAAGAGTTCACATGAACTAAGTTCTCATGAACCTTTGTGGGAAAAGTACTGCGGTGTGAATGCGCCTATTCTCGCACATGCGCAGTACAGATCGGGCAGTGACAGCTACGATTACATTAATTTCTATAAAAGCCGGCCAAAAAGTTTCAGGAAGACTGATCATCTGTACAAAAGGTATACTACGTCATGCCATGTTAAATGTGATGGATTGAAAAATCAGACACAATTGTAGAACCATTTCTGGCTATATTGCGTAGCCTACATCCATGTAAATAATTCATTACCCAGCATGCATCATCTCAACTTCACACAAGAGAAAACAATGCCTATAAGCCTATTATTTTTGCCTAACTGTCACCGAGGCCTATCACAGAGTATGAAAATTACAATTTTCATTTTTTATAAACTATATATAAAGAGCATAATGTGTTGCAATGACGTCTCGCACCATATGCTTCAGCTGAGAACGGAATGCGCTCGTTGAATTTCGATGCAGCGGGGAGCGTTCTCATGGCGTCTATTATCAACGCTATGGGAGGTCTATGAAGGTATATGGGACGCCCTGCCCGTTGAAAACTGACGCTCAAGGGGTACCCTGTGCGTAATGGTGTGACGGGGAGGGGCCCTGACCGTCTGTCAATATGTGACGAGTTGGGAGTGAGAACGTGTTGAATTATTACTATACACACTGTGAAGACCACTGAGACAAATGTATCATTTGTGATATTGGGCTATATAAATAAACATTGATTGATTGATTGATAATTACTGTGCAGTGAACAGTATTAATCCGTTTCTGCTCTGTGTTGTCTGTAGTGAACTGAAGGAGATTCTGGGCTTCAAGAACCTTCAGGTGTGTATGAAGGAAGCTGCCCTGCTGGATTACTATGTGTGTGGCTTCTGGTGGGCGAGGGAGGCTAACTTCACCCCCCCACAGACCTCGTTCACCATGGCTGTGCTGCACATGCTGCTGGAGAACATCAGAGGTGAGGAGGACAGAGAGACAAAAGAGATGACAGGCTAACAATATGTCTAATGCACCACATTCTAGTTTAGGACAAATAATCTGCGGCCATATTATGGTTAGTTCAAAGTCAGCCGCACAATTAGGACTTGTTCCTTATTAAAATCTTCATTCATATATTGTAATTTACTTAATGTGGCATTAATGCAGAAAAGGAAGCTATGTGCATTACACATCTGCCTATCCTATCAAATATATCAGAACTGCAGCACTAATCTGTGCTTTATGATCATATGGCAGAGAAGCAGATGTCTTTGGTGGAGAACCTGATGGAGTTTGCTCAGGCTGTAGGTGCTGCCAGCCAATGCTCAACTTCAGAGGAAGGCACCACACCACTTCTGAACAGAGAAGAAGCCACTGCACTCATGAGTTACATCAGAAACAGGTCAGTGGAATCGTTATACTTGCTCTAACATTCACAGATGAAATCTAGATATGGATGTGTTTAAGCTTTGAGTGTAAATCGTTCAGAATCACTGGAAAGGTTACAAATGCAAACCAAATCTAAATCCCAACCAGCATGAGTTTCCTGTGATGACATACAACGTGTCCTTTCGTTTTAACCATGCAGGTTCCATATGGGCTATGGTAGTGTACACTAGTCTACATTAATCAATAAATATATGTCCCAGTTTTGGATACAAGGACCCCATTTTCCCCCTTAATAGCCCAATCATTATACTGTGGTCACAAAAAGAGGTCAACTAGTAACCCACATTACTTTGAACACACAGGTGACACACACTAGGCAGGACTAGGCAGTTTTAGTTGTTTTCATATTTTGTTTCAAGACATAAAATACGTCAGTGAATACCAGTTTATGTCTGAAGCTGAACATTATTCGCTTTTAGCTTACGGGTGTTGACGTAAAGTCATTTGACCTTGATGTAGTTCCTTTAAAGCCTAACGTTAGCTACTAGTTTCTGCTGTTTGCATTAACAAACTTTCATAATAAAGTGGTGTAAATATGTGGAGATAATCCGGCTGAACACAAGGTGTAAGTGTCACAAACGTTTTCCATAGATCTGATTCTCTGCAATATAATGGAAAAATCCCACTGCTTTTAGTCGAGGGAGTCGTCGTGATGCTAACTTCCTGGTCGACCTACAAAAAACCCACTGAACCACTCAGACACATCTTATGCTACACTGTCACTGAAAATAAAGGGTTAAAATCCAATAGTGTTTGGATAAATTGTAGAATCTAATCATTACATCAGGAATATATTTATAGGTTTATATTGTTTTTACGGTTCTTTTATAAATACTTAAAATAATGTTTCAGGAAATAAAAAGTATTAATTCACAACACTGCAAACTCAGCGGTTTAATAACCTTTTATGTTCATTATATTTGTGAATAGAGGATGAGCCTTCACATTAATGGATAAAAGGTCATTCTGTAATACATACTGGAAGCTGCATACTTGAATTTATAGCAGGTGTACGTGGTTTTATTGTATCATTCCAGATATTTGATGTTAGTGGAATAGCTCTGTGTTCCCCTTGGCTGAAGTGTTTAATAATTAAAGTGACACTCCTGACCCTGTGTATTCTGTTTGCTGCAGTTTGTTTCAGAAATACACACTCTACCAGCTTCTCTTCACCTCAGCCAGAGAGGAGCTGCTCTCAGGCCTGGAGGTGAGGCTGTGTGTGACGTGTGTGTGTGTGACGTGTTAGTGTGTGTTTCCATGTCTATATGCATTTAAATCATATTTGAAATATGCTGTTTTCCAGAGGAACATTGAGGTGTTCAGCTGTCAGGACGGTTTCACCCCGATGGAGGAAGGTATCCCCTCTCACCTCCTCTCCCAATAAATGGCTCTGTGACATTATCTGAGATAATGATGGACAGATGGCATAAGCAATCCTCATCACACCTGCTCTTTCTCTCAGTTTAATCTGTTATACATAATCCACATCGTCTCACATAATATAATGACTATTTATTTGTTATGATCTAGGCTCACTTGTATGCAACAATGACACAGAATGTTTTACATGGTAAGGTCTGCCCTTAATTTTTACCTGTGACCTGTGTACAAAAAATGTAAACAACCCTCTTTAAAATACATATTACTTCATGTTGTCCGTCATGACTAATGAGGCATTGCACAGTGACTTATGCTTTCCTTTGTGTCTGTAGTAAAAACATCAAACGTTCTTCTCCTGTACAACATAAGAAAACGTACTTAAAGATTAGAGTATTTTCTACTATACAGCATTTCATATACAAAAAAAAAACGTTTTACTCTATAAGTGCTTTTTAACTGAGTAATAACCCAAAAGAAGTCAAACGTATAACATGCAAACATTTACATAAAACAAAATTGGCAGGGGAATCTAAGTAAAAGAAAAGACAAAAGGCAAAAATAAATTCCTCATTTATTATTATTTATTTATATTTAATATATGTATATAATATATAATATAATATATATATATATATATATCCATCCATCCATCTTCTCCCGCTTATCCGTGGTCGGGTCGCGGGGGTAGCAGTTCCAGCAGAGAGCCCCAAACTTTCTTTTCCCTGGCCACATCAACCAGCTCTGACTGGGGGTCCCAAGGCGCTCCCAGGCCAGCGAAGAGATATAATCCCTCCACCTGGTCCTAGGTCTACCCCTTGGTCTCTTCCCAGCTGGACGTGCCTGGAACACCTCCCTAGGGAGGCGCCCAGGTGGCATCCTAACTAGGTGCCCGAACCACCTCAACTGGCTCCTTTCGACGCGAAGGAGGAGCGGCTCAACTCCGAGTCCCTCCCTGATGACTAGGGTTGGGAACCGAAACTCGGTTCCAGATGAGAACCGATAAGAAAATGCCGGGTACCGGGTACCCATACAAAATACACAATTTCGGTTCTGCTTAACGGTTCCTAAACGCGGTAGACCCTGTATTCCAGCGGGTCCGTCTGCACCGCGGTGCTGCGGTGACCCGGTGGAATACAGGGCGGACCTGGAGAATCACAGAACGGCCGGTCGTCAGCGGGCCGTTGACGGCCGGCTCGGTACGCTGACGGCCGGCACCGCCCTTCATTTTTTTAAACGGCATCATATAAATTGCGCTGACAGGCGACAGAGGTCCACAGTTGCCCCGCAGCGATGCCCCCCCCGCCCTCCCGTAGACATTTCACGAGCTCAGTCACTTCATAACACCAAAGATAGGTCGCGGTAAACACTCTGAAGTGAGGCTCCACTACACTAAAAAAGAAAAAGAAAAGGCAAAGTGTAATGCCTGTTAATAGCTTGCCACAGGCATAGCTCAGTTAAAATAAAGCACAGCTATTGTGCAATACATTTGTATTGCATGTATATTTTTTAGTAACAATTTCAGTTAAAGCTTTTAAGAATAAATATATTTTTGTTATCTAAACGTTTGACCTCTTTATTTTACAATTTTGGAATCGAAACGGGGAATCGATAAGAACCGGAATCGATAAGCAGAACCGGAATCGAAATCGGAATCGATAAATTTCAAACGATACCCATCCCTACTGATGACCGAACTTCTCACCTTACCCCTAAGGGAGACACCAGCCACCCTGCGGAGAAAACCCATCTCGGCCGCTTGTATCCGCGATCTCGTTCTTTCAGTTATGACCCATCCTTCATGACCATAGGTGAGGGTAGGAACGAAAATGGCCCGGAAGACCGAGAGCTTTGCCTTCTGGCTCAGCTCCCTTTTCGTCACAACGGTGCGGTAAAGCGACTGCAGTACCGCTCCCGCTGCTCCGATTCTCCGGCCCATCTCACGCTCCATTGTTCCCTCACTCGAGAACAAGACCCCGAGATACTTGAACTCCTTCACTTGGGGTAAGGACTCCATATATATATATATATAATATAATATTATTTATTTATTATTTTCCTCATTTATTCATACAGTTTATATTCATGGTCTCAGCCTGCTTGGATAGAGGTGGTACCTTGAGCCTTGCACTATACATACTGTAGCTATATTGATCAGTGAAAATGCAGCAATATGATGTGTGATTTAGAGGTTAGTAATATAACAAGATTTAAAGCCAAGAAATTAAATAATACTTGTAAAATTGTTCAAGGCCTACAAGGCCTACGGGGGTGCATAGGCATGCATTGTACCCCCAGTTGAATGTTATGCACCCTCTATTCAAAAAAGAGAATGGAGCGAAAAATATTATAAATATAACATTAATAGAATAGCCTACGATACAAAATAAATTATGTCAGGTGCGCGTGACCTGCGCCACTGCGCGTGCATCATTTCCAAAGTGCTTCCACAGCAGTGACACACATCTGTGGATAATCATGGATATACGAAAATGGTTAAAGCAACCATCACTAAACGCCAGCACCACTGCATCTACTGCAGAAAATAGCAACAGGTCAGATTGGGACATTACATTACCCGCCGTCGTGGGCACTAGCTTACTCCCGCCCGACTCGCCGCCCCCGGAGCAGCAGTCTTCGTCGCCCCAAACACCGCCACCCCTCGGCGGTCCGAGACTTTTTTATTGAGTCAGGCACAATGACTTACATTTATACCGTCTGTATTTTTTCCTTAAATCAAGTAATGTAAAAGATAACTAGAAAATGCATTTCCTGCAGAAAATGCGTGCGAATGCTGTAAACTGTGAACATTTAGGCCTATGGCTGAATTTAGTTGAAAATGCAGAAAAAGCTGAATATGTTATTAGCTGAATGGTAGCTGCTTTTAGCTAAACAAATGCAGAAAAAGCTGAATATTTCAAAGAAAAGGTTTAAAAAAAGGTATAAACAACAACATGTATAGCCTTGATGTCCTGAAATAGCTGAATAATGTAATAGTTGAATGGTTTGGAAAACGTTTTCCCTCCTCATTTAGCTGCCAACTTCAATGTCCATGTAAAGCGCCACACCTGTATTT